>NC_071397.1:35533122-35852046 GCF_022682495.2 Desmodus rotundus | reverse complement strand
TAACGCCCCAATCAAAAGACACAGAATAGCAGAATGGATAAGAAAACATGACCCACACATATGCTGCCTACAGTAGACCCACCTCAGAACAAAAGAGCTACACAGACTGAAAGTGAAGGGCTAGAAACAAATATTCCAAGCAAATGGACAGGAAAGAAAAAAAAAAAACTGGGGTAGCAATACTCATATCAGACAAAATAGACTTGAAAAAAAAGAGTCATAAAAAGAGACCCAGAAGGTCTCCTCATAATTCCCAAGGGAATAATCCATCAAGAAGACTCAACATAGTAAATATATATGCACCCAATATAGAAGGACCCAACTTCATAAAGAAATACTTGAAGGACTTCAAGAAAGATATTGACAGCAACACAATTATAGTAGGAGATTTTAAAACCCCACTGTCAAAGATGGATAGATCTTCTAAACAAAATATCAACAAAGATATTGTGGCATTGAACAAAGCCCTAGATGAAATGGACTTAGCTGATATATATAGAGCCCTTCATCCCAAATAAGTAAAATACACATTGTTTTTAAATTCACATGGAACAGTTTCAAAGATAGACCACATGATAGGACACAAAACAAGCTTCAACAAGTACATGAAAATTGAAATCATATCAAGCATTTTCTCTGACCACAAGGGACTGAAATTAGAAACAAACCTAAAGGAAAAACCCCAAAACACTCAAAACCATGTAAATTGAATAGCATGCTATTAAGCAATGAATGGGTCAAGAATGATATTAGGGAAGAAATCAAAAAGTTTTGGAAACAAACAAAAATGAACTCACAACAATCCAAAATCTATGGGACACAGCAAACGCAGTCCTGAGAGGGAAGTTCATAGCAATACAGGCCTACCTAAAAACATAGAAACATTTCAAATAAACAACCTAACCCTAAACCTACAAGAACTCGAAGAACAACAAGAAAAATAACCCTGAGCAAGTACAAGAAAGGAAATAACCAAGATCAGAGCAGAAGTAAATGACATAGAGACTAAAAGCACAATTCTAAGGATCAATGAGTCCAGGAGCTGGTTCTTCGAAAAGATAAATAAAATCGACAAGCCTTTAAGTAGGCTCATCAAGAAAAAAAAGAGAGGATCCAAATAAACACAATTAGAAATGAAAGAGGAGAGATTACAACTGACACCACAGAAATACAAAGGATTGTAAGAAATTACTACGAAGAACAGTATGCCAAGAAATTTGAAAACCTAGGTGAAATGGACACATTTCTAGAAAAATATAATCTTTCAAAACTCAGTGAAGAAGAAACAGAAAGCCTGAACAGACCAATAACACCTAATAAAATTGAAACAGTAATCAAGAGCTTCCAATACACAAAAGCCCTGGACCAGATGGTTTCACAGGAGAATTTACAAAGTATTAAAGGGAGAGTTAACCCCCCTCCACAGATTATTTCAAAAAATTCAAGATGGAAGACTCCCAAACTCTTTTTATGAAGCCAGCATCATCCTAATCCCCAAACCAGATAAAGACACAATGAAGAAAGAACACTTCAGGCCGATATCACTGCTGAACATAGACACTAATATTCTCAACAAAATATTGGCAAACCACATCCAGCAATACATTATAAAGATCATACAGCATGATTAAGTGGGATTCATCACAGGGATGCAAGGATGGTACAATATCCGCAAATCAATACACATAATACACCACATAAACAAAACAAAAGACAAAAATCATATCATATCAATAGATGCAGGAAAAGCATTTGATAAGGTACAGTACCCATTTATGATAAAAACACTTAGCAAAGTGGGAATACAGGGAGCATTCCTCAACATAATAAAGGCCATATATGAGAGACCTACAGCCGACATAATACTCATGGACAAAAACTTAGAGCTTTCCCACTAAGATCAGGAACAAGACAAGGATGCCCTCTCTCACCACTCCTAGTCAACATAGTATTGAAAGTCCTAGCCACAGCAATCAGACAAGAAAAAGAAATAAAAGGCATCCAAATTGGAAAGAAGGAAATGACACTGTCACTGTTTGCAGATGACATTATAATGTATATAAAACATCCTATAGACTCCACCAAAACACTACTTGACCTAATAAATGAATTTGGCAAAACAGCTGGATACAAAGTCAATACTCAGAAATCAAAGGCATTCCTGTACACTAACAACAAAACTGCAGAAACACAAATCAGGAAAAAAAATCCCATTTGATATAGCAACAAGAAAAATAAAGTACCTAGGAATAAACCTAACCAAGGAGGTAAAAGACCTGTACCTAGAAAACTACGCAACATTGAAGGCAGAAATTAAGGAAGACACAAACAAATGGAAGCATGTACCATGCTCATGGATTGGAAGAATTAACATCATCAAAATGGCCATACTACCCAAAGCAATTTATAGATTCAATGCAATCCCTATTAGAGTACCCATGACATATTTCACAGATATAGAACAAACATTTCCGAAATTCATATGGAACCATAAACGATCCTGAAATGCTGCAGCAATTTTGAGAAAGAAGAACAAAGCATGAGGGATCACAATACTGTATTAAAGGGCCACTGTAATCAAAACAGCCTGGTACTGGCATAAAAACAGGCACATAGACCAATCGAACAGAACAGAGAGCCCAGAAATAAACTCAAGTCTTTATGGTCAATTAATATTTGACAAAGGAGGCAGGAGCATAAAATGGAACAAAAACAGCCTCTTCAACAGATGGTGTTGGGAGATCTGGACAGGTACGTGCAAAAAAATGAAACTCGATCACCAACTTACGCTATACACAAAAATAAACTCAAGATGGATAAAAGACTTAAATATTAAGTTGTAACACCATAAAAGTCCTTGAGAAAAACATTGGCAGGAAAATCTCAGACATCCCATGCAGCAACATCCTCACAGACCTGTCCCCTAAAGCAAGGGACATAAAGGAAAGAATAAACAAATGGGACCTCATCAAAATAAAAAGCTTCTGCATGGCTAAAGAAAACAGCATTAAAATAAAAAGAGAACCAACACTATGGGAAAACATATTTGCCAATGATACCTCAGAGAAGTGTCTGAACTCCAAAATATATAAAGAATTCACATGACTCCACTCCAGGAAGACAAACAACCCAATTAAAAAATGGGCAAAGGACTTGAACAGACACTTCTCCAAGGAAGACATACAGAGGGCCCAGAGACATATGAAAAGATGCTCAGCATCACTAGCCATCAGAGAGATGCAAATTAAAACCACAATGAGGTACCATCTCACACCGGTCAGAGTGGCCAACATAAACAAATCAACAAACAAATGTTGGAGAGGATGAGGAGAAAAGGGAATCCTAGTGCACTGTTGGTGGGAAGGAAGACTGGTGAGGCTACTGTGGAAAACTATGGAATTTCCTCAGAAAACTAAAAATGGAACTGCCCTTTAACCCAGCAATTCCGCTGCTGGGATTATACCCTAAGAACCCTGAAACACCAATCCAGAAGAACCTATGCACCCCAATGTTCATAGCAGCACAATTTACAATAGCCAAGTACTGGAAGCAACCTAAGTGCCCATCAGCAAACGAGTGGATCCAAAAACTATGGTACATTTACACAATGGAATTCTGTGCAGCAGAGAGAAAGAAGGAATTTATACCCTTTGCAACAGCATGGATGGAACTGGACAGCATTATGCTAAGTGAAATAAGCCAGGCAGTGAGGGACAAATACCATATGATCTCACCCTTAACTGGATCATAATCAATAGAAGAAAAAAGCAAACAAAATACAACCAGAGCCATTGAGGTTGGGAACAGTCTAGCAGTTGCCAGGGGGGAGTGGGGTGGGGACAGTGGGAAGAGGGGATTGCAGGAACTATTATAAAGGACACATGGACATAATTGTGGGGGGGGGTGGTGGAGGTGGGGAAGGGAGGTGAGTTCAGCTGTGGTGGGGTGAAGGGATGGGGAGAAAAGGCATACAACTGTAATTGAATAACAGTAAAAATTAAAAAAAGAAAAAAAAATCCATTTGATATAGCAACAAGAAAAATAAAGTACCTAGGAATAAACCTAACCAGGGAGGTAAAAGACCTGTACTCAGAGAATTACACAACATTGAAGATGAAATTAAGGAAGACTCAAACAAGTGGAAGCATATACCGTGCTCATGGATTGGAAGAATTAACATCATCAAAATGTCCATACTACCAAAAGTGATTTATAGAGTCAATGCAATCCCTATTAAAGTACCCATGACATATTTCACAGATATAGAACAATCATTTGAGAAATTTATATGGAACCACATGGACAAAATCAAGGGGTAGGGTGGAAGCAAGGGAGGGAGGTGGGTTTGGCTGGGGTGGGTGGGAAATGCAGACAAGGTAACTGAACAACAATAAAATAATTTAAAAAAATACTAATGCTTCAATAACTATCTTTCAGGTGAGATCCAGTGGTATGGCCATGGACTAAAATAACTTTGTATCTTTCAGACATGTATTCTAGGTATAGCTTTTGGTGTAGGGGTCAGTTCAGCAAATTTACGCATTCTTTTTAGTTGCTTAGGGGTTTAAATGTAATGCCAGATGCTATTGCAGTCTCCAATAAATTTACAGGGCATTGAGGAGGCATGACAGAATATTAAGCAATTCACGCAAAGAACGATTATAGAAATGACAAGGTTGTTTAAGAAAACTTTCACACTATTGATGGGCCGTAAGTTGTCTTTAAAATGTATAAAAAAGAGATAAGTAGAAAGTACTGGTGACTGCATATCAGAGACATTGTGTATTTTTGTATACAGGTTTTTGATATGTGTGTGTGTGTGTGTGTGTGTGTGTGTGAGTGGCTGAGGGGTGGTAGAGAAAACCATGATTTCAAAGCTTTCAGGATAGTTTAATTTTTCCTTTCATAAAGATCTTTACTTTGATTCTATGCCCTAGGGCTTCTAAAAGCTTTCTGGTAATACAGTGAAAAACATTAAGTATATATATTAGAGTAGGTGAAGGCAAAACTAGTTATTCAGTATATCTGTATGATTTTGGAATTTTGCATTCTGTTTAATTTTTTCTGTAATTTCTTTCTTATTTTGAGCAATGTTCCAAGCTAATGGTTCATTCATATTTAAAACTCCCAAAACATCTCAGTTTATTCATGACCTTGATTGGAATTTAGAAATTGAGGATCAAAAAAATGGGAAGAATGTCAAAAGTGACCTAAATTTTTCACATTGACAATTTCTTATATAGAACAAACAGAAAGAGTTGGTTTGCTTGACATCAATAATATAATTTTCATTAATTATAAAGAAAATAAATATTTGCTTCTGTCTTTTCTACCAAGGCAAATTATTTCCTGAAAGAGAAATGACTAGTATCTATCATATAATTGAACAAGCCCACTGATGGCAAGGTTACCCACCTTGAAGTGGTTCATTCATCTTAGTAGGAAACATATTGTAGAAGGTGACCCTGAAAGAGGCTGAAATGTAAACAATAGTCAGAAGTACTAGAGAAGAGAAAGAAGCAAACTTAGGTATTTATGTATTTATTTATGTATTTTATTTTTGAGGTGATGTTGGTTAATAAAATTATATAGGTTTCAGTTATACAATTCTATGATACATGAACTGTGTATTGTATTGTGTGTTCACCACACCAAGTCAAGTCTCCTTCCATCACCATTTATCCCCTCTTTTTACCTTCTTCTACCTCCTCCCAGTCCCCTTCCCTCTGACAATCACTATACTATTGTATGTCCATTAGTCCTTTTATTTTTTTTCCTTTGCTTAATCTCTTCACCAGATTTTTCTTAAATCATGAAAATGCAGAGTTCATAGTTACAGGATTGGGAGATCAATGTTAATCTTAAATACAAATCCAGAAAATACTGTTACGGAGATTCTAAACTTGTATAAAATTAAATGTAAGACTAAATATAAAATTAAATGTACTATTTTAAACAGGTATCCAAACACTAACTTCACAAATTAAGATACTAGGGATTTGGCAGCATCACATGTGAAGGGGAAATTTTTCTAGTTAAAATTGAGAATAAGTTTAATATAAATATATTAACTATGGTTTGCCTGACAAAAGAGATAAATCCAATTTTAGTTTTAAAATTTTCTTTCAGAAGATAATTTTCTTTGTTACTGAGACAAACAGAATTTGTTTTCTTTATTATTCATCAGAATTTTACCCCTGACCCCAAGAAGTCCTTCCATCCCTTCTCTGTTTTATTCCTAAACACAGCCATTTTAGGCTACATTAGAAGAAATGTAGTGTGTAGTCTTTCTGCTCTCTTCTTTTACAGTATAATGTTTATATCACATTTGGAACATGGCCTTTAACTTTGAGGAACCAGACTATAAAAGTTATATAAACAAACTGTAAACATTTCAGAGAATGGCCAAGTGAATGGAAGGACTTAAAATCAGGCCCATAAACGATGTTGGAAATAATCATAGGTATTTAATTCAGAAAAGCAAAGATATTGGAAAAATATGATATTGAACATAATATATCATGATCTGATCTGTATGTAGGAAGGGGTTTTCATTTGTTTGAATGGTCCACTGGATCAGTGGTTGGCAGCTAAAAGGAGATAGTTTTTTCCTCAATTTAAAGAAGAAAATTCTTTATTTTTTGAAAAAATTTTACTGTATTTATCTTCCATTACCATTTAATCCCCTTGTACCCCCATCCTCCTCCTCTATTACCACACAGTTGTCCATGTCCATGAGTCCTTTTTCCTTTTTGCTCAATCCCTCCATCCCCCTAACCTCTCTGCCCCTTGCCCACTAGCTGTCATCCTGGGTTCCATCTATGAGTCTGTCTCCATTTTCCTTGTTAGTTCAGTTTTTCATTAGATCCCACATATGAGTGGAATCATATGGCATTTGTATTTCTCTGATTGGCTTATTTCACTTGGCATATGTTATCCAGGTCCATCCATATTGTCAAAATGGGTAAAAATTTCTTCTTTTTTGACAGCTGAGTATTATTTCATTGTGTAAATTTCTCCTAGTTGTTTTATCCACTCACCTATTGATGGGCACTTGGGCTGCTTCCATATCTTGGTGATTGTAAACAATGCTGCAATGAACATAGGGGTACTTATGTTTTTTTGCATTAGTGTTTTGGATTCCTTTGGATATATTCCCAGCAGTGGGATAACTGGGTCAAAAGGCAGATCCATTTTTAATTTTTTGAGATATCTTCATACTGCTTTCCATAATGGCTACACCAATCTGCATTCCCACTAATAGAGCAAAAGTGTTGCCCTTTCTCCACATCCTCGCCAGCACTTGTTGTTTATTGGTTTATTGATGATAGCCATTGTGACAGGTGTGAGGTGGTATTTCAAGTGGTTTTAATTTGCATTTCTCTGATGATTAGTGACATTGAGCATCTTCTCATATGTCTATTGGCCATCTGTATGTCCTCTTTGGAAAAGTGTCTATTCAGATCCCTTTGCTTAGTTTTTAATTGGGATTTTTGGTTTTTTGATGTTGAGTTTTGTAAGTTCTTTATAAATTTTGGTTATTAACCCTTTCTCAGATGTATTGGTGAATATGTCCTTCCATTCTGTTTTGTCTTTTTATTTTGTTGATGATTTCCTTTGCTGTACAAAAACTTTTTAGTTTGATGGAGTCCAATTTGTTTACTTTTTCTTTTATTTCCCTTGCCTGGGGAGATACATCCAATAAAATATTGCTACGAGCAATGTCCAAGATTTAGCTGCCTATATTTTCTTTTAGGATTTTTATAATTTGGGGTCTAATATTTAAGTCTTGAATTCATTTTGAATTTATTCTTGTTTATGCTTTAATAAGATGGTCTAGTTTCATTTTTTTGCATGTATATGTCCACTTTTAACACCATTTATTGAATAAACAATCTTTAGCCCATTGTATGTGCTTGCTTCCTCTGTTGAATATTAATTGGCTATAAAAGTGGGTTTATTTTTGGGCTCTCTTTTTTGTTCAGTTGATCTATGTGTCTGTTTTATGCCAGTACCATGCTGTTTTGAATACTAGAGCCTTATAATATAGTTTGATATTAAGTAGCATGATTCCCTCAACTTTGTTCTTGTTTATCAGTATTGCTATTGCTATGTGGGGCCTTTTGTGGTTCCATATAAATTTTTGAAATATTTGTTTTAGTTCTGTGAAATACATCCTTGGAATCTTGATAGGAATTGTGTTGAATTCATAGATTGCTTTGGGTAGTATGGACATTTTAATGATGTTAATTTTCCTGTGCATGACCATGGTTTGTGCTTCCGTTTATTTGTATCTACTTCAATTTCTTTCTTCAGTGTCTTATAATTTTCAGAGTAAAGATCTTTTACATTCTTGATTAAATTTATTCCTAGGAATTTTATTCTTTTAGAAGCAGTTGTGAATGGGATTTTTTTCTTTATTTCCCTCTTGTTAGTTCATTATTGACATATAAAATGCACCTGATTTATCGTGCATTTATCAGTTCTAGTAGTTTCTTGTTGGATTCTTTGAGGTTCTCTATGTACAGTATCATGTCATCTGCAAATAAAGACAGTTTTACTTCTTCCTTTCCAATTTGGATGCCTTTTATTTCTTCTTCTTGTCTGATTTCTGTGGCTAAGACTTCCAGTTCTATGTTGAATAAGAGAGGTAAAAGGGGACATCCCTCTCTTTTTCCCGATCTTAAGGGGAACGCTTGTCATTTTTGCCCATCAAGTATGATGCTGGCAGTAGGTTTGTCATATATTGCCTTTGTTACGTTTACGTGTGTTCCCTATTTTCCCACTTTGTTGGGCATTTGTATCGTGAGAGTGGGTGCTGGATCTTATCAATGCTTTTTCTGAATCTATTACTTTGATAATGTGGTCTGTAACCTAGCCTTTAATTTTTTATGTGGTTACTCACATTTATTGATTTGTGAATGCAGTACCAACTTTGCATTTCTGGAATAAATTCTACTTGATCATGGTGTATGATCTATTTGATGTATTGCTGTATTAGTTTGCTAATATTTTGTTGAAGGTTTTAGCATCTATGTTCATCAGGGGTATTAGTCTATAATTTTCTTTCTTTGTAGTATCTTTATATGGTTTTGGAATTAATATAATGCTGGCCTCATAAAATGAGCTTGGAAGCCTTCCCTCTTCTTGGATTTTTTGAAATATATTGGGAAGAAGATGTATTAGTTCTTCACAGAATGTTTGGTAAAATTCACCTGTGAACCCATCTGGTCCAGGACTTTTGTTTGATGGGAGTTTTGTGATTATTGCTTCAATTTTACTAGATATAATCTGTCTATTCAGATTCTCTGATTCTTCCTGATTTAGTTCTGGAAGATTTTATGTTTCTAGGAATTTATCCATTTCATCCATGTTGTCCAGTTTTTTGGCATATAGTTGTTCATAATATATTCTTACAATTCTTTTTATTTCTTTGATGTTGGTTGTTCTTCTTTCATTTCTGATTTTATTTATTTGGTTACTCTTTTTTTCTTGAAGAGTCTGGTTAAAGGTTTGTCAATCTTGTTTATCTTTTCAAAGAACCAGCTATTGTGTTCATTGATATTTTGCCTAATTTTTATGAGTCTAAATCATGTATTTCTGCTCTGATCTTTATTATTTCCTTTTTTCTACTCACTTTAGGCTTTGTTTGTTGTTGTTTTTCAAGTGCCTGTCAGTGTAAAGTTATTGTTTATTTGAGCTTTTTTTTTTTTTTTTTTTTTTTTTTTTTTAAGATAGACCTGTAATGGTAGGAATTTCCTTCTTAGGATTGCTTTCTCTGTGTTACACATGTTTTGGATTGTTGTTGTTCTCATTTTCATTTATTTCAAGGTATCTTTTTATTTCTTCCTTGAGCTTTTTGCTGGCCCATTCTTTGTTTAATAACATGTTAATTAGCTTCCATGTGTTTGTGTATTTTCCAGTGTTCTTGTGATTGATTTCTAGTTTCATAGCATTGTGGTCAGAGAAGATACTTGATATTATTTTAATCTTCTTAAATTTATTGATACTTATTTTTTGTCTTAACATATCTATCCTAGGAAATGTTCCATGTACACTGGAAACGTTTGTATATTCTGCTGTTTTGGGATGAAATGCTCTGAAGATATCAATTAAATCCATTTGATTTAGAAGCCTTTTAAGGCCACTGTTTCCATGTTGACTTTCTGTTTGGAAGATCTATCCACTGAAGTCAATGGAATGTAAAAATCTGCAACTATGACTGTATTTCTGTCAATCTCTCCCTTTATGTCCATCAAGATTGGCTTTACATATTTAGGTGCTCCTATGTTTGGTGCATACATGTTTACTGGGGTTATATCCTCTTTTGGATTATTCCCTTTATCATTATGTACTGTCCTTCTTTGTCTCACTATCACCTTCATTTTATATCCATTCTTACCTTAAAATTCTGTAGATGGTGAACATCTTCATGTATTAATATTTTATTTTTTAATTAAACTGTCCAATTAATTGGGCTTCTGACTTCAGTAAGTCACTTAATTTATTGCATAATTTACTCTAGAAAGAGACCATTTTAAATAGAATAATCTCATAAAGTATTGGTTTGGGATATAGTGACTTCAATGTAATGGCACAAACAATACCTAGGTAATGTTTGCTAAAGCCATAGGAGAAAGATAGTTGAACTGGGACCACTTAATTTGAAGCCTATTATGAATTTGAGGCCATAGTAGATGAAATTTAATCTGTCTATATCAGTGGTCTCAACCAAGGTTGATTTTGCAGCCCAGGAGACATTTGACAATGTTTTTTGGTTATCTTGAGTGGAGGGGGTATTGATATCTAGTGGACAGAGTCTAGGGGTGTAACTAAACATACTACAATGCACAGGATGGTCTCCCGCAACCTGAGCCAAAATTTCAATAGTGCCAAAACTGAGTTATTTTGGTCAACATAAGGGTTTCTCTCTCTGTCATCAATTTAACATCAATTTAATTCCCTTTCTTTATCCACAAATTATCTTTTTTTCTGTCAATATTTTATATCTATTTTTATTTATTTACCCTAACAGGGAACACAAGTTTTCTTCATCAGGAAGTTGACAAACTACTTTTCACAGAGCATGCCCATTCTCTAGGCTCCACTTCCTTACAGAGTGATGAATGAACATGTCATATCCCTGCACATCTATCATAGGAGATGAACTGCAAAATTATGAATCTTGGATCTTATGTAGAATGACTGACATATCTGTTCATTCTTCCCTCAGAAGATGTAGAGAAACATTTACTCTGGAATATAACAATTTCTCTCTGGAGACAAAAGGGGGAAATCTCATTTCACACACTGGAAGGTAAATAAAGGGCTTCAAGGAGAGTTAAGATTCTATATCTCTCTGGAGATCTCTGTTATTAGGCTTACTATTCTATTATCCTTTACCCAAGGTTACTAGCAATCATTGTTCAGAAATTCCTGACTATGCAGAAACATGAGAATATTCATCGATCATTGAATCCTGACATTATCTAGAAGTTGATTCGTTTTCTTGCCCTCCCTTGTTTAATTCTTCTTCTTACCCTCATATGTCTCCTTAGGGCATTAGCACTACCTCAGCCCCTCTTCTCATGATATTCACAGCATCCTGGGATGTAAATGGGGCTATGAACTCTTGAATTTCCTTGGAAACAAACAAAACTCCTCCAAACTAAGTGTGTGTTTGTTTTTAATAAGAATCTGTGTGGAGTACTTTATTTGATCTGTCATGAAATGTAGTTATTTTTCACAGATGATGGTTTATCACACTTTGGACAATAGATACATTCCTGAAAAATGTGAAAATTTAAATTTTTGTAAATAAATAATGCAATAACTGCATGAAAGAAGCACTGTGTTTAATAGAAACCTGTGATAAATCCTTTAGTAAAGTGGTCTCCAAAGTGAATGATAAACCCTCATTGTTATGTTTTTACTTTTTAGGATAAGTAAAAATGTTAAGGTATTGTGTGTGACTATATCATAATAGTAGTGAAGTAGCCCTGGATGGTGTGGCTTAGTGGATTGAGCACTGGCCTGCTAACCAAAGGGTCACCAGTTCGATTCCCAGTCAGGACACATGCCTAGGTAGTGGGCCAGGTCCCTAGGTGGGGGTGTGCAAGAGGCAACCACACATTGATGTTTCTCTCCCTCTCTTTCTCCCTCCCTTCCCCTCTCTTTAAAAATAAATAAATAAAATCTAAAAAAACCACTAGTGAGAGTAGGGTTTTTGTGGTGACATCATAAAATTTTTGAACCAACAGAAGCAAATTGCAACTTTGGAAGGAGAAAAAAGATGAGAGAGATTGTTATTTTTAGCAAGATTGGTTGAGTTTTCCTTCAAGTTTTGTTACTTATCTAAATATTGAAGTTCAGATCCAAAATCAATGAGTAAAAGCTATTAAGGCAAAATTGAAAGCTTAGAAATATTTGTGAGAGTATAAGCTGGGTAATGGCTTGGGAATCACAAGGAACAAAGTGGAGAAATAGTATTGGTGTTACATATAGATGGGACTAAATAAGCATTAACCAAAAAAAAAAAAAAAGCGTTAACCAAACTGAATTAAGAAAAATTATTTGGATACTTTTTCAGAGATATCATATAAATGTCTACTTATCTCTGGTTTTGTCTTTTGTCTCATTTCTGTGTTGACTTACATTAAACTTCTCTTACAAGTGTGCATAGAAACATATTTAAAGAGACTCGTTTCCAAATTACTTTGTATTTGTCTCTCTCTTGGTTGTTTTAATTTTATACACTGAAAACAGCCCTATATCCTGGACTAACTTTAACTGATTCAGAACTGATAATATTTATAATGAACAAAATAATACAATTAAAACAAAATCTAACTTTGGGAACTGTGCTTACTCTGTTGAGAGTCTCGTCGCCCATACATGCCATTGCTCTAATCTTGCCCTCTTTACTACCCTATTTGCTTTTAGGCCTTATGCAGCTGAGCTACATTCAAGAGCTCATGGTATGTCAGGATTTATTTAGAGTCTCTTTGCAAGTTTTTTGGATTGCTTTGGAAAAAATTTAAAACATATACCTTTTAAAAATACAAACCTTGTTCTGTTTTGTTCCTTATATTACAGCAATAATTTATTGCTATCTGACAGGATTCCTCTCTTAGTTATAAGTAAATAGCTATAAGGTTTATTATTTATTAAAGCACCCTAGGCAAGAAAAAATTGTGTCTACCAGAGAGCTGCTTGCCTTTTGGAATTTTAAGAAGTTTTCAATATTTTTCTCTATCTTGACATTTACTCCTTCCCCAACATATATACAAGTTAAACACAATTTTAAGGCTCCACAGGTACTTTCCAAGCATTTCCTCATTTAATCCCCATTATAACTCAGTAGACATTCTTATCTGAGGAGGAAACATTACAGAGACGTTATTAGCTGGTCATGAACATTGCTCATGCAAAACTGGGAAGTTCAGAAACAGCACAAAGAAAAGCCTGGGGTAGCATCTTAGTCACTGTCAGTGCAGGGCATCCATTCTCCCAGTGCAGAACTCAAACGGGCAAGGTGGTCCATGGGGCAGCAGCCGTTGTGATGTCTGTGGTGGGGCTGGGAATTGAAGAGTATCCTTGGCATAAATCAAGACTGGAATTGATGTAACACACATCAGTATACTACAATTTACTTAGTCACAGGAAAGGAGAGTAAGAAGAATATGTACAAGTGAGGTATACTTTCAATGTCTGCATTTGAAACTCTGGGGTGAGCTAGTCACTATACTTTAACAGATGAAGGATGTTTGATGCATGAGTTGCATTGTTTGTTCTCTGACTGTAGACTAGTAAACCAGAGGAAGTAATTAAATTTAAGTTTTGCCTAAACACAAGGAAAACCGTTGCACATCAAAGTGATAAGGTCACTTGTTAATTTACTCAGTCAGTCAACAATATTTATGAGCACCCGATATGTGCCCAGAAATGTTCTAAGAAATGGGGCATGTAGAAGTGAACACAGCTATCAAGATTTCTGAGGTTGCTGAAGCTAACATCTGTGTGTGTGTGTAGGCAACAAACAAACACATAACTAAACAAGAGCAATAATCAGAGAGTAGTAAGAACTATGTAGAAAAATAACATTAGGTAATGTAGCAGAGAATGACTCACTGGGTTACTATCAATTGGCTGGTTGAAAGGAAATCTCTGGAAATGACATTTATTCTAAGATCTGAATGACAAGATAGCCATGTAAAAATGGGTGCTGGGGAAGGGGTGGGTCCTCAGCACAGGGGCTCTACAGAGAGAAAACAAGCTTATTGAGTTAGGGAAACCTGGGGTGAGGGTGTTGGTGAAGGGTGAGGATGCAGTGGTAAGAGATGAGGTCACAGAAGGAGAGATCCAGATCTTGTAGGCTTGGTGAGCCAGGGCAAGCGGTCAGGATTTTATTCCAAGTACAGTGGGAAACCTCTGGAAGCTTTTGTGCCACTGGAAGGTTGTGCTGTGCTCCATCTTATCTATCAGATGGGATAATATAATATATATTCTCATATTCTATAGTAATATATATTCTATTTTTGTGAAAATTAACTGATAATACAGGGTTGGGCAAAAGTACATTTACAGTTGTTCATATGGAAAATAATACAATAATTAATAAATAATAGTACTAGAATAAACTCTGTTTCATGTACTCACAACTGTAAACCTACTTTTGCCTCACCCTGTGTGTTAAATGCTCAATAAATATAATATATATTAATGATGATGACCTTTTTTTCTTAATAGTACTATATATACCATAGAAGCTACATAGCTGATATCTTCAGGATTTAGAGAATAGTAAAAACACCAATTACTTTTTGAGTGCTTAGTGTATGCTTATGTTATCTGATTTAATCTGCACTTCAAATTTTTACAGAGGAAACTAACTTTTAAGGAAATTGAGAAGCTTGCTGACGGTTACACAGCTAAGGATAGAGCAGGGATTTCACTTTCACTGTTGGTCTTTCTGACTACTTCTGTGCCTTGCTGCCACATGGAGAATGTGCGCACTCTCTTTCCTCCACGGCCTGTGGCAGTAGCAGATGATCCCTTTTCAAAGGCCTTCAGGCTTTTATTGAGCCTGGATTTTATGAGCATTTTGGTACATAAACCATAAATCACAAAACAGAATGTAGTAATTTGTTCTGGGCATCGCTGTATTTGATCCTGTTTATATATATTCATTCCAACAGAAGTAGCACCTGCTTGAGTGTGGTTGGTAGGGTAATTATATGGGTATAATAATTTATAGTTGTTATTTGAACATTTCACCCAAAATGTCATTTGGTGTGCTTGAGTATGATATTGTTATGTTACAGAATTACATGCTTATGATTTTGTAATAAAAGTTTTTGTAATGAAACAAAGGGATGTTATTTGTGCTGGACCCTCCTGTATGTTCAAGTATTCTGTCTTCTACATCTTTCCATTTTATAAGTAAACATTGAGAAGAAAACTATCAAGGAAATAACAATTGATTGATGAGAAAGTAGTGCTAAAGGCACTGTTTGAATTCAAGATGTAATTATAATTGTTATTATTAAATGACTTACTGGGAAATGAGTACATTAATACAAAGAACATTTCTCCAGCCACTTAACCAGTGCATTGTGCATGAAATAGAACTTTCCTCAGGCACGTGGAAGATGATCGAAATGGAAGATGATCGAGATGGAAGATGATTGAATGAAGGTCTTTGAGTGGGGAATTAAAACAAACCTGGAACAGGGAGCCTGTATACTCAGGTTTCATCGATTTGAGAAGCCAGCAAAGACAACAATGGTCTGCTCAGTTACTCATAGCGCAGGTGACATGAGCTTCCTCTGCTGTTTAGAGCTCATGGGCACTTTTATCTCCACCATTGTCTTTTTGTGGATCTGAGGGCCTAGATACTTCTGGCCTTTCCTTTGTCAATGTGTGGAATGTTATAGAAATTCTGTCGTTTTCAGAGTTGGAGAAATACTGACAAATAAAAAATAAGGCATATTTCTATACTTAATATAGAAAAAAAAAGATTTATCCTCATTTGCCTTAGCTCCTCTATCATTAAATGAGTTATAATAAACTGCTTTACTACAAATATTGCTATTTCTCGTGTTGAAATTCTAAATAAATATCTTTCCAGTGAAAAAATTGATATTATTTGGTATGACTATCTCTAGTAAAGCTTATTTTAAAACTCTGAATGAGCAGGTGGAAGACAAAATATAAAAATATAATCTACCTGCATAAATGTGTTTCTTCTTTCCTTTTTCTTATCCATCTTCCCTTCTTCCTATGGGACTAGAATTGAGGGTTTGAATTAAGAAGATTTTAGGTTATTTAGAGATTTTTTAAAATAATTTTTATACACTTAACACTGTTCTAAGATTTTCAGTCAATGACAAGAATAAAAGATCCCTACTGTCGTAGGGTGGAGGCCCACTCTAGCACAGTGATAGGCAATTAACTATAAACATAAGACATAGGTTGTTTTGAGAAATTATGATTAACTTAATAGAACCCAAATCTGTGTCAGCGATTGTTCTAATGATTCCCATTTATTAACTCATTCTGCAAAAGTCTTATAAAGAAGCACATTTACATGACCATTTTACATATAAGCAGACTGAGGCACACTAAGGTTAAGAAATCTAGAAAAAAGGTTAGGAAACCAAGCTATTACTGTAGCTTGGAAGTGAGCGCAAGCAATCTGCGTCTATTCCACTATACTGTTTTGCAATACTAAAAAATATATAGGAAGTAGTTAAGAAGACCAAATATGGGTGTTATCAATTGTTTATAAACCCCTAAAGAAGGTGGGAGTTTTGTAAAGGTCAGAAAGCTCAATTTTGGCAGGGTCAGGTGCAGAAATGCCTTATGTGTGTACAGAGCTTTTCTCCAAAGAGATCAGTAATTTGCTTCATATCCCTGACAACCTTCTGACATAAGGCCTTTTTTGTTGTTGTTAATAAGGAAAAGATTAAATAAGTCAAGAGAAAAAATGCATTCCTCCATTTAAACCAATCAGATGAAGTGGTGATTGCAGTGAATACTCAGCTGAAAACTTCAGCAGTCAAATGTGAACCAGCCTGAGATTAGGAGGGTTTAATGATCTGAGAGGTGGATCAAGGTCCACTCTGCATCAGAACTGATTGTAGGTTGATGTTTAATGAATAGATGATAGGTCTTCCTGAAGTAGCTAAAAACACCTTTGAAATGTAAATTTTCATTTACTTACCCCTCCAAGGCTCAGCCTATGCGGAACTGTTCCAAGTGTGGGAAATGTGGCCCAGCCCCCACTCAGAAAAGCCAGTGGGGAATGAGGTTGGTGGGCAGGACCCACATCCATGGATAGGTTTTCCCGTGGAGAATCAGGCCTGCATTGTACATAGGCTGCTATGAGAGTTGCTTTTGCTAAAACTCCCTCACCCTGAATTGAGGCAGCAAATGTTTAGTGAGTATCTTTGACTTCCTAAAGTCTGTGCTAAACCTCCCAAGTATGGAGTGTAACCAGTTCAACCACTTTCCCCCTTGAGCTGTAACATCCTTCTCTTTGAAGTAATTACCAGCATTCTGTCCTTTGTTGACTGTAAAGGGTAATCACCTTCAGTGAACCTGTGCATAGTAAATGAGGATCATCCTCAATGTAATGGGTCCAGAAAAGAATAAAAGCCTGTCAAGGCAAAGGTTGGGGGTGCTCTCCTCTTGAGAGAGTGGCCCTGCTGTCCCTTTTCCTCCACAGGAGTGGGTAGCCCATGTATATTTGTCTATTGCAGTCACAACATAGATCCCTAGATCCCGAGGGCCGGGATCCACATCATCAGCCTTTAGGTGTGATTGTGTGCTTCAGACTCCTATCCCAGAAAGAGTAAAAATCTGGCAGAAACAGGAAGAATCCAGGGCTCTGTGAGAGGGGCTGATGCTTTTTGAGCTTCTGTGGAACTGACAAAAACTTGAGAGCTCAGTTCATTCCACTCACTAAGACACGCACAAGGAGAGGGCCTTGGGAAACCCATGGGGTCAGGTGCACTGTTTCAGGTCTTGTACTTTCTGAACCACATTTAGGTGCTTATAAGTGAGGAAAATTTCTGCTGTCTTCCCCAGTGGGGATGAAAGGGCACTTCAGGAGAGAACCAAGATGGCGGTGTAGGTAGACACACTGCGCCCCCTCGCACAACCAGAACTGACAGAAAATTGAATGGCAAGGAAGTCCGACACCAAGGAAATAAAAAATAAACATTCATCCAGACCGGTAGGAGGGGCGGAGATGGCACTGGGGCGGAGAGGACTCCCTTAGCCATGGTGGGACTGAGACTGGCGGAGTGTGGGACAAACGCGGGAAGCAGGCTGACCACTAGCAGACCCTGTGGCCCCACATTCGCGCAGATAAACTGAGAGGGCTGGACTCAGCGTGGCGGAGAACAGGGCAGGCAGAGCGGTGGGTAGCACCCCGGGGTCCCACATTTGCGCACAGATAAATGGGACAAACAGCGGGGAGCGAAGCAGATTGCGCAACCCAGGGCTCCAGAGCGGGGAAATAAAGCCTCAAACCTCTGATTGAAAATGCCCATAGGGGTTGGGGCGGCAGCAGGAGAGACTCCCAGCCTCATGGGAAAGGTCGTTGGAGAGACCCACAGGGGCCTAGAGTGTGCACAAGCCCACCCACTTGGGAACCAGCACCAGAGGGGCACGGTTTGATAGTGGGTAGTGGAGTGAAAGACTGAAATCCAGTGGAGAGTGCAGCGGGCGCCATTGCTCCCCCTTGGCCCCTCGCCCACGTACAGCGTCACAGTGCAGCAACCAGCCTTACCCCACCCCGGGGAACACCTAAGGCTCCGCCCCTTAAAGTGACAGCCCTGCCAAGACAAAAAAAAAATGGCCCAAATGACAGAACGCTTCAAAGCTCCAGAAAAAATACAACTAACTGACAAAGAGATAGACAACCTATCGGATGCACAGTTCAAAACAGTGGTTATCAAGATGCTCACAGAATTGGTTGAATCTGTTTGAAAACCAGATGAAAAAATGAAGCCTATGCTAAGAGAAACAAAGGAAAATGTACAGGGAACCAATAGGGATGCGAAGGATACTGGACTCAAATCAATGGTGTGGACCAGAAGGAAGAAAGAAACATCGAACCAGAAAAGAATGAAGAAACAAGAATTCAGAAAAATGAGGAGAGGCTTAGGAACCTCCAGGACATCTTGAAAAGTTCCAACATCCGAATTATAGGGGTGCCAGAAGGAGAAGAGGAAGAGCAACAAATTGAAAACTTATTTGAACAAATAATGAAGGAGAACTTCCCTAATCTGGCAAAGGAAATAGACTTCCAGGAAGTCCAGGAAGCTCAGAGAGTCCCAAAGAAGCTGGACCCAAGGAGGAACACACCAAGGCACATCATCATTACATTACCCAAGATGAAACAGAAGGAGAGAATCTTACAAGCAGCAAGAGAAAAGAACACAGTTACCTACAAAGGTCGTCCCATAAGACTGTCAGCTGATTTCTCCAAAGAGACCTTACAGGCAAGAAGGGGCTGGCAAGAAGTATTCCAAGTCATAAAAGGCAAGGACCTACATCCAAGATTACTGTATCCAACAAAGCTATCATTTAGAATGGAAGGGAAGATAGGGTGCTTCTCAGATAAGGTCAAGTTAAAGGAGTTCATCATCACCAAGCCTTTATTATATGAAATGTTAAAGGGAGTTACCTAAGAAAAAGAAGATCAAAAATAGGAACAGTAAAAATGACAGCAAAGTCACAGTTATTAATGACCACACCTAAAACAAAAACAAGAGCAAACTAGGCAAACAACTAGAACAGGAACAGAACCATAGAGATGGAGATCACATGGAGGGTTGTCAATAGGGGAGTGTCGGGGGGAAGGTACAGAGAATAAGTAGCATAGATGATGGGTGGAAAATAGACAGGGGGAGGGTAAGAATAGTGTAGGAAATGTGGAAGCCAAAGAACTTATAAGTATGACCCATGGACATGAACTATAGGGGGGGAATGTGGGAGGGAGGTGGTGGGCAGGATCGAGTGGAGTGAGGGGGGGGTAATGGGACCACTGTAATAGCATAATCAATAAATATATTTTAAAAAAAGGGAACAGAAAGGGCACCTCAGAACCCCCCTCAGTAATCAGTAGCCAGGAAGCACCCCCAATCCTGCTGATGTTTCACCGCAGCATCAGTGGATGGATGCATTGTGGGACCCGGGAACATCCTCCTAAGGAAAACTTTTCTAACTTTGCCTGGAGGGTCCTATGCTTGCTCAGGATACGTGAGTGGAGGAAGGAATTGGTGCAGGTCATCTGAGGATGACTCCAAAGCCATTCCAGGCTATGCCACTGAGGGATGGGCATTAGTTCTGATACAGATCCACAGGGGTTGTTTGTGTCCAGCAGAGCTCAGAGCAGCTCTAACTTTCATTGTCATCTCTGAAGAGGAATGGAAGGAAGCTGAGAGGAAGGTGAGGGAGTAGGAAAGGTGCTTGTAAACTCACAGGACAACCCTCCCTGGTATCCTTTGGGGTCCCCTGCTCCTGCTGATCCTCTCCAGAGCTGTCACTCCTGGATGCTAGTGGCCCAAACAGGTCTTCAGATGATTCCCCTTGGACAGACTCACTGCTCCCAAAGCTGTTAGAGGCAAGGCAATGGTAGCAAGAGGGCTTCAGCTTTCATTTATTGGAATATTAATGTCCCAAAACATGGCTTCTTGTTTGCATCATCACTCTAGTACATATATGTATTTATAGAATACTGTTCGATTTTAAAGAGATCAAGAGTGAGAGCTGGACTATGGGCATTTTAGCTGTAGGAGGTGCCAAAAGAAACATTTCAAGTCATTCCTCATCTACTTTTACTTTTTAAAAACTCATATTCTTCTCTGAGTCCTTATGTATTAGAAAAAACAATCAACAATTCTTTAGTTAATACTTCTAAGATTTCTCCATGTTAGTCACTATGCAACCACAAAGTTCTTGTTCTTAGGACCCTGATGGGATACAAGACATAGACATGTATCCAAGAAAAGGCAAAAGGCATTCTGTTACCATTCAAATAAATGTGTAAACTGTAGCAAGAAAGCACACACACAAAAATATCACCCCCTAGAAGCCTTTCTTCATTTTTCAAATTAAAGCAAAATTTCTGTCATAAATATGAAGTAAAACTGTATTTCCCACATGGAAGTTCGTATCCAGTATAATAAATGAAATCAACATTTTAAACTACTGCTTTAAGAATAATGTTATTCACCAAGGGTTCCTTGAAGACTGGAAATAGGCTATTTACACAGTCATTTTCATTTATTCCTTGTTTTAGGATTTCTCAAAATGGCCCCTCTTGTACAGGTGGTTGTTTCCAGTAAGTGAAACTGGAACAGACATGTGTACCTTTTTATATCACAAATATAAATCACCTTTTCCTGAAAGTACTGGCAGTAGCAATCTATGAATTAAAATTCAGGGTACTCTTTATTTTAAGAAGAGACATTTTGGTGAAAAGTTTGAAGACTTGCATTGAAATATTTTCTCTGCCACTTATGAGCCACGTGTTCTTGAATAAGTCATTTATAGTTGGTAAACTTTTCATCTCCTGGAAATGAAAATGATAGATTTGAGGGTTATTGTAAGTGTGTAAATTATATAGAGAGTATAGTGTATATGAAGTGCTTAGCTGAGTGCCTGGTTTATGTTAAGCACTCAACAAAAGTGTGCTATCATTGTCGTTATGATATGATATACAGGTATATAGGTATGTATGTGTATGTATGTATATATGTGTGTGTGTATATATATACTTTTCAGAATTTCATATATATATATATATATATTCATATATGTATATGAAGATTCTGAAAAGTTGTAGACTTTTCACTTCAATTTGTATAATTTTGGTCCAGAATGATTAACATTGTGCATTTCATATATGTTTTAATTAATACAATTTCATTTAATCACCACAAATTGAAATACATTTATTTTCTTCTATGAGCTTTGCCCATGGAACAGGTATTTATGAAGCACTGTTTTACAATTTGAGTCCTCCTAGAACAGGTCAGAAGACATGACATGGGTTCGATGGCCAGAAATTCGGCTGCTGTAATGGGTGATAGAATCAATAACATTAGATGTTCACAGCAAAAAAGAAGTAGGAAGTAGAGCTATTAATGGATTCAGAAAAATCATTAGTCTGGTGTAGTTTCTTCAAAGGAGCTATGTTTATTCTTCTAAGCAGCACCCCAAAAAGTCACCAAGTAAGGTTGTGGGAGCTCTTTCTGCCCCTCAGAGGAGGAAACTTTCCTTCACCTTTCACTTTTTTCCAAGCCTTGCCCTAACGGGAGGAATAAATATGTTCACACTAGTCAGACACAGACATTCACAGGGCCATGTTTTTTGCTTAGGGAATGTGATGAAGTGTCACCATATTAAAGGGTGAAGTGTGCTCTTTCACTCCCTGCCTTTCACCCCAGGACCCTGATCTCTCCTTCAGGAAGATCCTCAGCATTCTCCTCATACACATGGCAGCTTACAGTGGGCTACTTCCCAGATAGCACATGCCTTACAATGCTGGATGCTGGGGGAAAACACAGTCTTTCCAGTTGTCTCTCTTCTTCCTTTTTGCTCTTATACCGGAGTGCATGTTTTATGTTGGATGTTCCTTAGATTGCAGCAGTAAGACCTCTCCCTCAAATCTGGGGGTGGTGTACCTAGAGACTCATTGGAGAGGTGGTGAGGAAGTAAGAAACCTGACTTGGGAATTCCGGTGGAATTTATGACCTCTGTCCAGCTTTTATTAGACCATTGCTTTGACGTGTTTGATGGTCTTCATCAAGCTGTTACCAAACCTGGTATTTTGTTCCCAATTAGGCCTTGTGTCTTTCCCAGTTACTTTCAGGTACTGATAAATAGAATTATCCTTCTTTTTTGGATTTGAAAAGTCTTGTCCTGTCTAATATCAAAGTTTCATAGTCTCATGCAGTCCAACTTCTCTACTTTAACTGAGTCAGGTTTAACTTAGTTTCCAAGGCTTACAGTAGGATGATGAGTGTAGTTTATCTTCTTCGTTACTCCCTCTTGTATTTTCTTGTTCCCCAATTCACTGCTTCTACCTCTTCTGGGGATTGGGAGAGTAGAAAAGGATTGAGATGGGTAAAGGAGGCAAAAGGTTGCATGCAGCTGGGGGTGGGGGGTTGAAATTCCTCTTGACTGTTAAATAATGGTCTCATTTGGGGCAGGTGTCCAAATGCTTACTTCTTCTTGTAGATTGTTTTTCTGGGTTGTTCTATTTGTAGATATCTATCATAGATGATGTCCCTATTGCTTCAGACTTCTCTCTAGAGATTCATCCCACCAGATTGTCTGTTGATATCAACTTGGGGATACCTTACTCTTCCAGGTGTGCTTTTTGTTAAGCCTATGTCTGGTCCATGGGAAGCTAGCACATTCACCTTTACTGCTGGTAGAAGTACATTTCACTTCCATTCCTACCCTAGCCCTCTCTCCTCCTCCTGTCTTCAGGAAAGCTGCAGCCATCTTCTTGACTCTAGAATTTTCCAGGTGACAGTTAGTTACAGGCCTTTGTGTACATCAACTCCATTGGTCTGTGTGGCTCTCACAAGCCACCTTTGGGAGACTCAAAGTGGGTGATAGCCAAGGATTTCAGGAAATACTTTGACCTCTATAAGTAATGTTTCACCAATTATCCTGCAGAAACTGTTGAGGAAACAGGAAAAGTTAAATTTAACATCTTATTACACTTACATATTTATACAAAGTATGTGGTTACTCAATGGAATTTTTTTTCAAGTAATACTCTTGAATTGGACATGGTCCAATTCTCCAACAGAACTGTGCAGTTATAACCATTTTTTCATTGTCAAGAAATGGACATTCACTAGTTCTGGTCATAAATCACATGCTGGATAATTAGAAATCTAGAAGGGTAGTTGCTTTTTGTTAGTTTATTAAATAGAGCCTAGAGTTTGAATAATAGAGATTAACACACCTAACTGTAGGTTAAGTCTCTAACATACGCTTTCCCAGCTACATAGTTGGAGTCTGAGCTGTATATATGGTATAAACTGGTCAAAACATGTTTTTTGCCTCTAGTGCTTCATTAGTTGTTACTTGTTGCAGGTATTTGCACAAGGGTTGGGCGTAAGGGGGTCAGGGGCTGCAGGCAAATGGAGATTCTGATAACTGTTTAATAAAATAACAGGTAAAATATGAAAATTTACAAACTGAGAACGTAATTTATTAACTTTCACCAGGTGTATTTATTAACTTTCACCAAGTATTTCCAGACCTTCCCTGAGCAGTAAAAAGTAATTTATCAAACCACTTTTCAAGAAGAATTCAAATCTTCCTTTGCAAATCATGGCTAGCTAATCAAAGTGAGAATTATTTTTAAAAACAAATACATTTAGAAATGCTCTAAGGGGATACTTCAAGAAGCTTGGTATAATAAGGATTAGTTCAGAAAGTTCAAGATAGGAGCCTAGTTTTTATTAACTAATTATTTTCTTTCATGATGCTAGTTAGGAGAGAAACACTTCCCTTTATATATTAATTTCCAAAGTTTTATTTGAGTTCTTTCCTCAGGTCATGCCACACAATATTTAATAGATTTTATGATTCTGGCCTTCTGGGTTCTTCTGTATCCCAGTCACAAAATAACCTGAAAGGTTTTTTTCTTACTTACTTTTTTGGGGGAAAGATGGATACATGTACAAACTCTAGATTTGGGTTACCTTGGAAAGCAAATATTGATTCCTCTCATTTTCCTATTCTATTCTGATACTGTTCCTGTTCTAGTTGCTTGCTTAGTTTTTGTTTTCATTGTTTTTCTTTCTTTTATTTTTTTAGGTTCATTTGTTGATAGTTGTGAGTTTGTTGTCATTTTATTGTTCATATTTTTTATCTTTTTCTTAGATAAGTCCCTTTAACATTTCATATAATAATGGCTTGCTTGGTGATGAGGAATTCCTTTAACTTCACCTTATCTGGGAAGCACTTTATCTGCCCTTCCATTCTAAATGATAGCTTTGCTGGATACAGTAATCTTGGATGCAGGTCCTTGCCTTTCATCACTTTGAATACTTCTTTCCAGCCCTTTCTTGCCTGCAAGGTATCTTTTGAGAAATCAGCTGACAGTCTTATGGGAACTCCTTTGTATGTAACTGTGTCCTTTTCTCTTGCTGCTTTTAAGATTCTCTCCTTGTCTTTAATCTTGGGTAGCTTAACGATGATGTGCCTTGGTGTGTTCTTCTTTGTGTGCAACTTCTTTGGGACTTTCTGGGCTTCCAGGAATTCCTGGAAGTGTATTTCCTTTGCCAGATTGGGGAACTTTTCCTTCATTATTTATTCAAGTAAGTTTTCAATTTCTTGCTGTTGTTCTCCTTCTGGCACACCTGTAATTCAGGTATTGTAGTGTTTCAGGTTGTCCCAGAGGTTTGTAAGTCTCTCTTCATGTTTTTGAATTCTTGTGTCTTCATTCTGTTCCGATTGGATGTTAATTTTTTCCTGTTGTTCCAAATCGTTGCTTTGCGTCCTGGTTTTCTTCCTGTCACTGTTGGTTCCCTGAATATTTTGCTTTATTTCACTTTGTCTAGCCTTCATTTCCTCCTTCATTTTGTGACTGAGCTCAATCATTTCTGTGAGCATCCTGACTACCAGTGTTTTGAAGTCTGCATCAGATAGGCTGGCTATCTCCTCATGACTTACAGAAAGCTCTCTTTCTGAGGTTTTGCTCTGTTCTTTAATTTGGGCCATATTTCTTGGTCTTGGCACACCTAATAAATCGTAAGGGGGTGGGGCCTTAGGTATTCCCCCCCAGGCAGGGCAAACCTCCTTGCTGAGCTGCTGCGCTGCCTGTGGGGGAAGGGCCAGAGAGGGAACAATGCAGCTCCCTTGCTCAGCTTTAGCACACTTTCCAACGAACTCTCCTGTGAGACTAGGAGTTTCTCCCACCAAGGCAACCCCCACCTTAGTCCACAGTGAACTCTGAGGCTCAGTTTCATCTTTAGCCAGCCCTGCCTTCATGGTCCACCACCTCACCTCAGTTTTTCTGAACTGGCCTGGCCCTCACAGTCCTCTGCCTTACTGGTCTGGTTGTTCTGGTTGATTTTTTTTTTTAATTCCTTGGTTGTCAGAGTTCCATACAGTTTGATTTTCTGGTGCTTCTGGTTGTTATTGATTTTAGATCGGCTGTTATCCTCCTTTTGGTTGTGCAAAGAAGCAAAGGGTTTCTACCTATGCCTCCATCTTGGCCAGAACTGCAATTTTAGATAATGAAACAAAAAAGAGTCTTCTTGACAATTTCAGGACGGGCATAGATGTCAGAATCAGGCGAATAGGAGTGGAGTAATTCTCTGTAATTGTTATCATTAAACTGTTGCTAGTTAGGACAATTGGTTATTCTAGGGATGTGACTGGATATTTCAGGAGAAATATGTTCCTAAACCTGATTTGGCTATCAGCATAGACCTGTCTCCAAAATGAGTTCTCTCTGAGGCAACTACTGAAGAGATGCTTACTCTGTGAGATGATTCTCTCGAGGTTGCATTATGTCCAAATTGGGAACTATGGTTTTACATGGCAACTGTCTTATGCGCAAAAACAGACACACATTCTTTTTGTCTGTTTGAGTTAACATTCTGTGTAATTATTAATTTATTGTCTCTCAGCTCCAAATGTACTCTCCAATATAAGTCCTGTAGTAATAGAGGGGATTTTGTTAGGCAGCTCTTCACCATGAGCATATAAACTTTTCTTTTTTAAATTTTTTAATTTTTTAAGTATATTTTATTGATTATACTGTTACAGTTGTCCCACTTTTTCTCCCCTTTACTCCCCTCTTCCCTGTATGCCCCCTCCAACCAGCATTTCCCACCATTATTTCATGTCTGTGGGTTGTACATTTAAGTTCCTTGGCTTCTCCATTTCCTATACTATTCTTAACTTCCCCCTGTCTATTTTGTACCTACCAATTATGCTTCTTATTCCCTGCACCTTTTCCCCCATTCTCTCCACCCACCTCACCCTGCTGATAACTCTCCATCTGCATTTCTGTGATTCTGTTCCTATTCTAGTTGTTTGCTTAGTTTGTTTTTATTTTTGTTTTCATTTTAGGTTCAGTTGTTGATAGTTATGAGTTTGTTGTCATTTTATGTTCATAGTTTTGATCTTCTTTTTCTTAGATAAGTCCCTTTAACATTTCATGTAATAATGGCTTAAGCAAGCCATTATTTTGGTGATGATGAACTCCTTTAACTGGACCTTATCTGGGAAGCACTTTATGTGCCCTTCCATTCTAAATGATAGCTTGCTTCATAGAGTTATCTTGGATGTAGGTCCTTACCTTTCGTGACTTCAAATACGTCTTTCCAGCCCCTTCTTGCCTGCAAGGTTTCTTTTGAGAAGTCAGCTGATGATCTTATGGGAACTCCTTTGTATGTAACTGTGTCCTTTTCTCTTGCTGCTTTTAAGATTCTCTCCTTATCTTTCATCTTAGGTAATTTAATTATGATGTGTCTTTGTGTGCTCCTCCTTGGGTCCAATTTCTTTGGGACTCTCTGAGCTTCCTGGACTTCCTGGAAGTCTATTTCCTTCACCAGATTGGGAAAGTTCTCCTTCATTATTTTTTATATAAGTTTTCAGTTTCTTGTTCTTCCTCTTCTCCTTCTGTCACCCCTATTGTTCAGATGTTCTATCATTTCAAGTTTTTCTAGAGGTTCCTAAGCCTCTCATATTTTTTGCATTCTTCTTAGTTAATTTTGTTTCAATTGAATATTTATTTCTTCCTTCTGTTCCAAATTGTTGATTTGAGTTCTGGTTTACTTCCCTTAACTGTTGGTTCCCTGAATATTTTCCTTTATTTCAATTTGCATAGCCTTCACTTCTTTCTCTGTTTTGCATCTGTACTCAATCACTTCTGTGAGCATCACAGTCTTTCAAACTCTGTATCTGATTACATCTGATATGTTAGCTATCTCCTCTTTGCTTAGTTCTTTTTCTGGAGTTTTAATCTGTTCTTTCATTTGGGCCATATTTTGTCTTGGTGTGCCTGTCATGTTGTAAGGGGCAGAGCCTTAGGTATTTGCCGGAGTAGGGCAACCCACTTCACTGTGTTGTGGTGCTGTATGTGGGGAAGGGGTCAGAGATGGAACAATGCTGCTTGCTCAGCTCTTGGCTGGCTTTCAGTCACTTCCCCTGCTACGTACAAGCAAATTGGGCCCTTCTTGTGCTGATTCCAGGGTTGGTGGGTTTGTGTATGTTCTAGGACCCTATGGGTCTCTCCAGTGAACTCTCCTGTGAGGCTGGGAGTTTCTCCCACCTCCACAACCCCCACAGTTTATTACAGCCAGAGGTTTTGAGGCTTTATTTCTCCACACCGGAACCCTGGGTTTCGTGGTCTGTCTTGTTCCCCAGTTGTTCCTCCTGGCTAATGCACACATGAATGTGGGACTGCCCAGTCTGCCAGCCACTGCCTCACCTGCTTGGTCTGCCACCTTGTCTTGGGTCCTCTCTGCCCAGGGTGCCCATCTCTGCCCCTCCTACCAGTATAGATGAATGTTTCTTCTTTAACTCCTTGGTTGTCAGACTTCCATACAGTTCAATTTTCTGGCAGTTTCAGTTGCTTTTTGTTTTTAAATTTGTTGCTGTCCTTCTTTTGGTTGTGCAAGGAAGTGAAGCATATCTCCCTATGCCTCCATCTTGGCTGGAAGTCCATATTAACTTTTCTCAATAGAGGGCACTGGAGGGACATTGTGGGGGTGAGGGGACAGGGTATTCTTCCGATGACTCACTGCTGGTTCATGCTTCAACAAGATGATGTGGGGATGGGCTGTCTCACTGGTGTCAGAGGGCAAACATCTGGTAGATCTCTGACCCAGCCATGGGCACAGTATCCTCAGCCACCTTGCAACCTCCACCTGGTCATAACCCTTTTACGTCTATCTTAAAATGGGAACTGGTGTCACAAAGGCTTCCTGTCTGCACCAATGTCCAAAGCCTTCCTAACTGTGTTGGCTCCCAGATTTCCTTTGCAATGTGGAGGGCTCCCACAACCTTCTGCATGCCCATGCCACTGGTGCTAATCACCTTTTTTTTTTTTGCCTCTATTCTGGACAGTTGCCTCTTGCTTGCCCAGATCCAGGCTAGACAAACCAGAAAACTTTTCTGCTCTCCTTTGGGTTGAAATATACCTTCTTTAAAGAGGTCTGAACCCCAGCTTTGGTAAGGGACGCCCACTTGCAAGTTTGTTCTTCTTTAGGTACTCTTCCCTAGTCCTAGGGTACCATATAGAGTTGCTTATATTTTATAGTCATTCTTTAAGCATAGTTTATTCTTTATATTAATCTTTCTCTGTTTAATCCATTTTATGGTTTCTATCTCCTGATTTGACCCAGGCTGCTACATTTCAAATCTCATGTGTATAATCACATGGGCATAAAAAAAAAAGACTTCTAGGCAGCATCTGAACTGAAATGAGAGACACATTTGTGGAAGCCTGCATAGTATACTGAGTGTGATGTCTCTTTGGGGCCAGTAGATATTTCAGGTTGTAGTGATGCTAGAAATAGTCTGCAGGGTTGATGCTTCCCTGTGTGTGTCTGGTAGAGAAGGATCATGAAGTTTCAAAGGCAATTCCTGGGACTATGTGGCAAGTGTGAGTGATAAAGAACCAACCAGACAGTTATTCGTTCATAAATTTTTACCGAGTGCCTAGTATTTGCCAGTTATTGCTTAGGTACTGAAGATGCAGCAGGGAAAAAAAAAACCCAAAGAAAACAAAAATCCTTTTTTTTTTTTTTTACTTAGATTTTTTTCCTTCACATTATCTTTTCTCAAAACTGACACTTCATTTTGGTGCTTCTTACTTTATTCTGGTTGTTCTCTAATAAACAGAATGAAAAATTTCACATAATGTGGTTAAAGAAGTACTAAAAGTATAAGGAGGCCAGTTTGGAGCCATGTGCCAACAGCCCTCTTGAAAATAAATTTAAGTAAAAATGTCTTACTTTTTGACCAATATTTCAAAGAGATTTCACTTATTTCAAATGAATAGCAACAGGTGACTGGAAAGTTAAACCTATGTAGTGTGTGAAATTGCTTTGAATTTCTCATTAATTAAAAGTGCTCAGTGCCCTGATTGTTCTAATTACATTGGTGGGAAATTTGATCATTAGTCAAATGAGACATGCAGCTATACCCCTCTCTTAAGAAACCCAAATGAGACTTGTCATGATCTATGAAGGAATCAATGTTAGGATTACCTCCTGCCTAACTGGAGGCTCAGTGGGGGAGGGCTTCACTTCTTGGATTCTTGTAGTATTTTCTTTCAACTGTATTTATTCCACCCTTTTAGAGTTCTGCTTTGTTAGTTATGAAAGGGACTCAATCTGTCATCAGTGGTTTGATGATAGGATATTTTGACAGGGTACTTCAGAATGGCCAATTGTTTATTTTATTTCCAATCGATAGTAATTTTGATTTGTTGGAGGGGTTCACATGTTTACACTGAAGAAAATCAGTGCTCTTTTTTAAAAGCAGAAGATGATGGGAGAGTATTTTTAGATTCTTTTGTTTGTGATCCAAATGGCTTGAGGTGGACGGAAACTGATGTTTTAAAGTTTTCATTGCTTTATTTTCCCAACCACCATGTGTTCACATTCTCTGGGAAGGTGTGGACCCATAACCACACTTTTGCACTTTTTCTCTTTCTCTTCACCTTCCCTAGTGTGTGACAGAAGAGGATACTCATTGGACAAAAAAATCCTCTCTGATTGTAATAGGAAACAGGGATGCAAAGGATTTCTTTTTTAAACAATTTAATTGCCACTTAGTTTTTCTGTAGATAAAACTCAGTTAAAAACTTACTTTCTCTTCATGAAGTTTACAAAGTTTAATGCTACCTGATGCTTGGATAAATACTTGCACCTCTTTAAATAAAGTAATAACATTTAAAATCATGTTTAAATTTTATGGTACCTACATTAAAAAATTGCTATTTCCTTAAACTGATAATTTCATGTTTAAATTCCTTGATTAGAACTTAATTCAAAATCCCCATTTAAGTGATACTGCAGACCCAGCAAATTAAAATGTGTCTAGCATTTGAAAGAGAGACAGCATTTCAAAAAGTGGGTACAAGGAGCTTGACCTCTGGAATCATTTCATATCAATCATTTGATTAATTAGCTTAGTAGGTTTTGTTTTATTGTAAGTATGATTTTTTAAATTCTAAGAATATGTTTGGTAAAGGTGGGAATAAATGGTGATGAAAGGAGTCTTGACTTGGGGTAGTAAAAGCACAATACAGTATACAGATGATGTGTTGTGGAATGTATGCCTGAAACCTACATAATTTTATTAACCAATGTTATCCCAATAAATTCAATAAAAATAAAATAAAATCCAAAAATATTTTCAAAAATAATTTTATTAAACTTTAATGTATGCTTGCTAGAACCATAATTTCTAATAGTAACATTATCTTCCACATATATCTTACTTTTATTAGGCCCTGAGTTGCAGACCTTGACATATTATGTAGGATCAGTAATGAGGAAGCTACCGTTATTGCTGTTTTCAAGTATCAGTCTCAGTATACAGAACCAGGAAGTGCACCATGCATACAATTCAGTCATTCAGAGAATAGAATTTAAGTTATCCTTGACTGTGCCTTTGGAATAGCAGGCTTAAAGGGTCAGGGTCAGAAGAACTATTTTATTGAGGCAAGATAGCATGGAGAAAATAGGACTCATCCTAGAGATCTTGATTCTAGTTTCTGCTTTGCTGCTAACCAACTGTGTGAACCTGAGAAAGTCAGTTAACCTCTCTGAGCCTTGGTTATATCACCTATAAAATGTAGAGATTGAGTTAGGTGCCCTTTAAGATGCTTCCAGTGATCAAATATGATTTTGTCCCTTTGGGGGACTTAGTTTTCATGTCTGTGAGATTATTATTAGCCAAGTGCAAACCAAATGAAAGACATGTTAAAGCAATTTTCTAGCCTCAGTTTTGGTAGTCAAATTAGTAGTATTCCAGGCTCTGCAATCTTTATATATTAATGTAAAAGACCTTACTTCAGGCTCTACAATTTTATATATTCATGTAAAAGACCCTGCTTCACATGTTTGACATTCACTGCATCAGCAAAACAGCATAATCTGTTTCTCCAGAAATTGGCTTAGGAAATGTAGTGATTTGGGGATTTCTTCTTAGCTTCTGGTGAAAAACAGTTGTATCCAGGAACTTTTAAAAAGTTGCTCTTAATATCTTTAAGTGGAAAGGAGATTTAGTGAAAACATCAATGAGAGGATGTTTTCTTAGGTCCAGCTCAATGAACATATTGAGCTTCTGTTAAAGGAAACCACTTAGTATTTATAAATCTGAGTATTTATAAACCCCAAAAACTCTAAAAAACCTGAATTCATTTAGTGGGAAAACATGATCTGAATGGATATGAGGCTATATGCATTTTTTATTTATCCCATTTAGTGTAAGTACTCCTTTCCATCACTACAGAATCTGCTATGTATTCATTTTTGGAGTGCTACCCCAGAACCTGCCAGGATGTTCTGTAAGATGTGGTACATGGCCTGTAATACTTGTCCTAAGCTCTGGAAGTTTTGAATCCCAAAGCGTATGTGGTGCTAAGGGTTTGGGTAAGGAATTTTCGACATGTACAAAATCTGTCAGGAAAAAGTCCAGCCATTGTTAATATAACAAGAGCAGTTTGCAAGACATCAAAGTAATCTGGCAGCTAAGGAGAGTGGACTGGAAAATGCATGTGCGAACAATGATGGTTTCACTGTATTAGTTAGTGGAGACAGTATATGCGGTTGAGTGAAGCATGTGTACTGTGTTGCTGTCGCAATTCAAAATGACTGTGTGTAAAGCAACCAATCTATATCAGGTTTTGTGTGAAGCTTGAACATTCCTCTGTGGAAACTATTCAGGTGATTCAGAAGGCTTTTGGGGATGAAAGCTTTCAGGGATGATGCAATGAGTGCAACACAAATAAAAGTGTGGCACAAATGTTTCAAAGATGGTGGAGAATCTGTCAAAAGCGATCCATGTTCTGGGAGGCCTGCAACAAGCTGAACACCTTGGAATGTTGAACATGTACAGGCTGCAGTCAACCAAGATCAGCGACTGTGTGAGAACTGGAAGCTGATCTGGGGATTCCAAAAACTACTGTGTCTGAGATTTTGACACAGAATTTTGGCATGAAACATGTTGTGGCAAAATTTTTTCCATGGCTTCTGCTACCACAGCAGAAGGAACATTGTGCTATAGTTGCTAATGACTTGATTTAAACTGCTACCACTGAACCAGATTTCCTCAAGAAGGTCATAACCAGAGATGCATCATGGGTCTATGGCTATGATCTGGAAACAAAGGCCTACTTGTCCCAATGGAAGTCACCTGGTTCTCCACACCTGAAGAAGGCATGGCAAAGTTGCAGCTAGGTCAAGACCATGTTAACTGTGGTTTTTGATTGGGAAGGTGTTGTCCATCATAAGTATCCCCCTCAAGGCTGAACAATTGAGAAAGAATACAATCTCAATGTTCTTCATCAGCTGAGAGATGCAATACAATGAAAACAGCCTCAGCTATGGGCAACTGGTGATTGGCAGCTTCATCACAACAATGCACCCACTCATGCAACACATCTTGTGCAGAGATTTTAGGCAAAATATCAAATCACCCAGGTGACTCAGCCCCCCTACAGCCCAGATTTGGTGCCTTTTGACTTATGACTCTTCCAAAAACTAAAGTCACCTTTGAAAGGGAAGAGATTTCAGACCATCGATATGATTCAGGAAAATACTATGGAACAGCTGATGGTGATTCCAACAAAGGATTTTGCAGTGTTTTGAACATTGGAAGAGATGCAAGGAGAATACTGAGGTCCCAAGGTACCTACTTTGAAGGGGACTGAGGCATCATTGTCCTATGTACAATGTTTCCAGATCATGTGTGAGACGGGTGAAGGCAGGTAGAAGGGTGGCTGGAGAGAATAAAGGTAAATAGGATAAAGTCACTGTTCTTAAAGAGTTCCTAGACATATTCTCCAATACAATATGATATATTTGATTGAGAAGATGTGGATACTATTTAAGGACACTTACAAGAGAGCAATATTTCTGCTGAGATTCAGGGTATATATCAAAAGAAAGTATATTTGAGGTGAATCCTGAAGAAGGAGCAGGTGTTTCTCACAGAGAGAGCATTCTAAACAGAAAGAAGAGAGGCATGTGCATTCATGGTGTATTGGAGCCCTGTGACTTCTCTGGGGCTGAATTAGAGAAGCCAAGGAGAAGATGTTGTGGGCTGTCTGAAAATGAGATTGGGATGATTATTCAGTTCCTTTTATGCCATGTCAATAACTATCCATTGATCTCCACTTAGTGTGTGTTCTCCAGAAGCCGTCCCTGAGAAGGATATTCATGTGTAAATAATTTCTTAAAGAACCACATCCAGGAAGACTTATAAGGGAATAGGGCAGCAGGAAAGGGAAGGGCAAGAGTCAAGCAAGGGGAACTTTTTCTTAGGCCAAATTCCAGAGATGACTTTAGCTTGATTCTGAAGGGGTGCAGTGAAAGGTAAGCATCATATACTTCTGCATCTGCAAGTCACTGAGTAAGGGCCATGACGGTGGGAGAGTGGGCTGGTGATGTAAATTCCCAGGCACTTAGCCTATCCCTGCCTGGGTTCTCCCAAACGCAGGTCTAAGTGCTGACTAAGGGGAGCGGGTGGGTAGAGTGCACTAAAATGGGGAATGACGATCCATGTGCCAACATTTTCTGCCACAGTAACATTTGGAGATCTCTTACTGCATTTCAGGCTTTACATAGAGTACTTCAAACAATAATTTCATATAATTCTCAGAACAATTCCATAAGATAGGGAATATTTTCCATGTTGCAGATGAAACTTCTGAAGCTGGGAAGGCCACCTGGCTAGTCTAGCTAGTGGAGGCCTCTGCGTAGATGGCAGCTCCTTCTGGCCCCACATTCCCTGTGGACAGCAGGGTTCTCTAGTTCTTGGGGCTTCCTACCTGTCCCACTTTCTATAGGAGAAGCTCCAATAATCTATTTTACATACTACTTCTTTGCAAACACTTTTCTCTAAAGTTAAAAAGTTTCCAAATTGTTATATATCATGGATAGCCAACAAGTTTTTAAAGAGAATTGTGACAAAAACACTTCTAGAAAAGTGTCCTTTCTTTTGTTATATTTGGATTGTAGTTCTAATGGAGGTATTTGGTGGAGGTATGCAAGGGCTCTTGAATAAGCTTTCATATTACAATAAAGCAGAATAGACTGTCTGATTTAAGTAGGGTCAGTTAAAAATATTATCAAATCAGGACTGATGCTTATCTTGTGATTACTATTTTTTTTAATTCCTTCAGAACTTTTTGGGAACAAAGTTAAGTTTTTAATGGTCAGTTAATGGAAATAAGTTAATTAATACATTTAATTCATGAACATTCTGAATTATGTACTGTCCTTCTAGAATAAGGTAATGTATAATTCTTTTATTTCTTGTAGTTAAATACTTCATTTTGAATAGTTCTATGAAGGATAGTTTGAAGAGGCCTCTCGAGGAAATTATGAGTGTAGCTAGGTTTTTATTGGGTATATGTGCACAAGTATTAAAGTACTAAAAAATTTCTCTCTTTTTCTTACACACACATGGTGGGGGTGGGGGGAGGAAAGAGAGAGAAAGAGAGTGAGAGAGAGCCCAAGAAGGTCAATATTGTTTTCATTACTTAAAAAATATTTGTTGAGAACCTGTTATATACCAGGGAGCAGAGAAAATAGTCAATAATTTACAATCTAGTAGAGGGCTATTATTTATAAGTATATCTTCTTTGCTGTTACTACAAACAGAATGAAACAGATCTTGAGTTTTGGCATTTGAGAATCTGGGAAAAAGGATGTTTTTCTAGGAGTTAGTCATTTTATATTACATTTTAGCTGCAAATCAAATAAATCTCTTGAGAATTGATCTCAACAAATACTTATGGAGCATCAACTATATTCAAGCACTGTTAGCTCTGTTAATGAGTGACAGTAATTTCTTTGTTTGCTACAATAGGCATGGAAAAATAAAACCCTCTGAAACTTTTTTCCTCTGAGTGATGATCTCTCAAAATTTCACTAATTGCCAAAATGGAATTCACAGAAGAACCTTTAAAATAGAACACATATAATAGTATTATAAATACCATAATTAAGATTTTTAAAGAGTTATAGCAGAGTAAGCTTCTTTTTTTTTTAATTAGAAGCACTTGGGAAATAGCATTGACTTTTAGTGACTTCTTTGTGTCCAGGTATTCATTCCTATTAGAGTTATTTCAGAAATATTTTGTAGAAAATGAATGAGCAGTATTGTAATAGTTTTCCCTTGAATACTTACATTTTGCTCAACTGTATAGATCCCATCTCTTCTCTGGTGAGAAGAGAGGCTTTTCTGTCTTGTGTTTTATCAATTGTATCAATACTAATAAGCCAAGAAGAAATGCATCTTACTGAAAAATAAATCTGTCCCTGTGTGTTTCTCCCAGACTGCCTCCCCAATTCATTGCTAGCATCAGCATGCTTGACCAAAAAATCATGAGCCCCTGCCGAGTCATCTGTAACTAGCCTCACCATGACACTCCTAGGAGGAATTTGGTTTCAAACTAGTGAACAGTCGGTACAAAGTGTTTTCACTATGCCATGTTCAACAGAAGGAAATACGGGCTTGAAATATATTTATAGAATTTATGTCATCTTTTCTACTCCCCAACAAAATGAAAAGCTTTCATTTTTGTTCATACTATCAATCTCTTCCCTGTTCAATCCACCTTAATCTCCCCTGTGCACTTTACCACATTATGGGGGGCTAGTCCTGGTTTCTCTTGCAATTTGTCACTGCCAGCCCAAGTATTGAATTTATATTCTCTCCACTTATTTAAAGCCAACACATTATCAAAGGGTTAAATAAAATTTTAACTCTTCTACTGAACTTGTCCTGCTAGTACCAGAACACATGGATTTCTTAAGTCTGTGAATAATTTTATGGCCAGAATCAGTGTTAACATTTCCTCCAAACTTTTTTCATGTAGGTTAATTTAAGTTCCTGTCTTCCAGTTATTTAAGAGCAGAAGCTATTTTTATTCTTTGGGCGTATGTCTCATAGTGCTGAGTTACCCCCTCTTCAGTTTTCCAAACTGATGTGTGAATTCATTCGCCACAGGAAAAAAAAATACCTACCTAGTTCACACTTGGGTGTTATATAAAGTGTGTGTGCACCCCCCCCCACACACACACACTACAAATCATAAGGCGGCTCCTGTTCTCCAGGATTTAACAGTCTAGACAAGAAAGAAACAAAATATGTATAAGAAGATTGCCAATAGGGATGCATTATTTATTCACTTACTCATTACTGAGCGCTTCTCAGTTGGTGAGCAACATAATCATAGCCATCCCCCTCATTTTGTGGGGCTCATTGTTGGTTGAGCTGGGGAACAGTAGAAGGACTGCAGAGAACCCTGGGAGAAAGAAAGTTTCTCTCTATCTCTGAATGACTATAAAAGCGAGATAGAAGGAAAATAAGATGGTGTGTAACTATGAAAGACATTGAGTTCTATTTTCTCCAGAACAATCTGAGAGGCTCTTGCTGTGGAAATGTCTTTTATCTGTAGACAGATAAAAGATCTTATATTATCTGCTGCCTCTCTGAAGGTGGAATGTACAGAACACACAGCACAGGTAATCGGGGTGTGGGGAGTGAAAGTAGAAACAGAGAGACCACAATGGCAACCACACCACCACCACCACAATAAAGTATCTTTAAGACTCAGCCTCTGTATTAGTGATGTTAGAGTATGGGGTGCTGAAGTCAGTAGCAAGAAGGCTGGATATGATCATGCATCAGAAGTTATCTCCATTCCCTCACTTTCCACGTACTCTGTTTCCATGTAAATTGGCTCCTGCCTCCACCATTTCACAGAAATTGTTCTTCAAAAGTTAGCAATTGCCAAAAGGGCGGTATCAGTACATGTGCTATTTATTGGACTTTCCTGTTGAATTTAATTCTGATGATCTCTCTTTTCTTCAAACTCTTAAGTTTCAAAACTCAAATTCTGTGATACTGCAGTGTGTTTTCCTTCTCTTTGGACACTTTTTTTGTATCTGCCTCCAAGTGTGTATTTTTTATTCTTAGCCAATATTTTCCCTCCATTTAAGTAGATCAGTTCCTCTTATCTGGGGGTTGGCTTTCTCTCATCTCAGTTACCTCAACTGCAGCCAGGAAATACTTAATGGAAAATTCCAGAAGTAAACAATTCATACATTTTAAATTTCACACCATTTTGAATGATGAAGTCTTATGCCATCTTGCTTTTCCCTCCACTCCGAGACATGAATCTTCACTTGTCCAGCTCATTCATGATGAATATACTAACCACTCATTAGTTACTTAGTAGCAGTATTGCAGTGCTTGTGTTCAAGTAACCCTTATTTTACTTAATAATGTCTCCGAAGCACATGAGTAGTGATGCTGGTAAATCATGTATGCCAAAGAGAAGCTGTAAAGTGAAAACATGAAGTTCTTGACTTAATAAGAAAAGAAATAAAATTGTATACTGAGGTTGCTAAGATCTATAGTTAAGAACAAATCTTTCTATCCAAGGAATTATGAAGAAGGAAAACAAATTCGTGCTAGTTTTGCTGTTGCACCTCAAACAGCAAAAGTCAGTGTCACACTATGTGTTAAGTACTTAGTAAACATGGAAAAGACATTAAACTTTATCACAGGTATGTATGTATAGGAAAAAGAAACATAGTATATAAATGGTTTGGGCATTCACTGGGGGGTTTTGAACATATCCTTGGCAGGTAGGGGGAACTGTCCTTTCCTAGGCTTGTCGAAACAGGCCTCATGGTTTTAAGTACTACTCATTACATTGTTCATGACAAACATTCTTATGTCTAGATTCTTCACCCAAATAAAACTCTTTTTTTTACCTATAAAATGCTTCTTTTTGCAGACTTGCTTTCAACTGATGAAAAAACCATCCATCTAATTCTTTTAACGAAAAAACTTAGGAGTAATTCTTGTGACTTCTTTCTCCCTCACCAACCACATCCCATCAATCTGTAAGTATTTTTTGAAAATGTCCTCACCTCTCTGTCTCTACCACCTCCGTTCTAGTTTGCTTGGATTCTTGCAATCATTCTAAGTGATCTTAGGCATTCAATATTTATTTTCCTCCAATTCCATTTTCTAAATAGCTAACAGACTTTAAAGAAGAATTCTTTACAAATTCTTCTTTAAAATTTTAATTTATTGATATGAGAGAGAGAGAGAGAGAGAGAGACAGAGACAGAGACAGAGAGACAGAGCGAAAGAAAAACAACAATTTGTCATTCATTCATTGGTGACTTCTTATATGTGCCCTGACCGCGGATTAACTGGCAACCTTGGCATATTGGGATGATGCTCTAACCAACTGAGCTACCAAACACTTTAAACACAAATCTAATGCTTATTACCCTTCTTGCAGCCTCCAGCATGATTTAATTGTCTACAGCATCAGTTTTCTTACTGTGGAATAAAAGTCCTTCCATTGGTCCCTGCCTACTCCCAGTCACATCAGCTTTCCAACCAGCACCTGCCATGCAATGTTTAGCTGGCTGCGTGATTGCAAACCTCTGTGTCTGTGCTCTGCCTGATATACTCTTACCTCTTCATCTCCTTGACTGACTCCTCTCACAAACTTTTTATGGTTGGACCCTTTTGGGCTCTGTGGTAACTTAAAACAGTATAAAAGTAAAAGGATGTTTTTTAGGAAAATTCTATGAGAAGATTATAGTAGCCATAGGATACTTCACATGACATACCCCATACATGTCAGCAGAGTCTGGATTGAAGTCTGATGTAGACAGACAAATATTCACAAAAGTTTCATCAGAATGCTTCCTCAGCTTTACCCCAATGGCTGCCCCTTCCCATTATCATGGAAATTCATTTAGTGAAAATGGGCAGACGGAGAGGTTTTTATTACTATCTGTTCCAGAACATTGCCTTGTCCCTTTCTATTTCAAGTAGACCATGGCCAAATTTTATGGTGCCCCATGCCAGACATTTGAGTCCAAAATTACTTAGATTTTATGTACTGGGATGTAGAGTTTTGCTTTTTCACATATGCTGTTGGTCACAGAGAGCCAAGATTAAATGAATGCCTTCATACCAGAAGCATGGAGTCCTCCATTTATACCTACCATGCTGGAGATCCTGGGCAGAGACCAGGGTATGGATGATAGATAAAGTGCTTCTACCCAAATTGTTAGAGTTATTTACGATTAATACTAGGCATCAGTGATTTTTATATTAAACCAATATTCATTCTTGAAGATTTTGTTTATGCATTAATGTCTTTGGGAAAACTGTCATGGATTTGCAGACTAGGTTTTGTTTACTACTCCTCACCTGACCCAGTATTTTTTAATAACTCTATCATTGACTTAAAACATTGAATTGCATGTCTTCCTTTATATCTTTACTTCTACCAACATGGGTTATTTGAATGCAGGAAAATTGTCATATTTATTTTTGTTGCCCCCAAATTTAGAGGGTACTTTGACTGAGTAAATTATTGACTGACCAATTATTATTGGTTGCAATGAATTTTAGATTTTAAAGAATCTCGCTCTCAAATTCTACACTGTAATCAATAAACTATAATTTTTCTGATGATAAATTTCTTACTATTGCATTGATACAAGAATTTTTATATTTCAGTTATTCCCAGTGGCACTGGGAACAGGGGAATAAATTACTTGGTAGTGCTCCAGAGGGCTAGTAACCTAGAACAATCTGTATAGAAAAATTTATTAAAGATTGTATGGGCTAGGATGTTACAGTATATAACTAATAGTGAGCTGACCTCCAAGTATGGATTGAGTTTCCCTCAGAAAGTAAAACTGGAAATCAATTGGAACAAAAATATACAAGTCATCTAAGGGATAGCCAACCTACTCCCTTAGGCGAGAAACACATGACTGACACCTGACTGAAGATGTTATATCTGAAGAAAGACAATACCAAGCAACTAAGGAGCCTGATTGAAATGGAAATGTAAAAATAGTAAGTCATGTCCCACACATATCATGGTAGTGCTCTTCTAACCCAGTCAAAGCAAGAGGGCCTGTGGTCAGGAGCAAACCTCTCAGGGCCAAGTAGCAAGAGTATCCCTCTTGTGTAGATGACTGTTCCTTGTGTAGATGACTGTTTCTCCTGTCATATTCCACACAGAGGAAATGACATGAGTCGAGACAAAAGGGCAACAAGTGATCCAGCATAGCAGGAACATATTAGCAACAAGTTGGATGATGGTGCTAATGGTCAGGTGATTAAGTGTGTGGGGAGAATTATCCATTGTCCTATGGTGTCTGATTGTTATTATTTAGATTTTTTGGGTACTGAAGGTAACTAAGGCAGGGAATAATGAATAATTAGGGAAACCCATATGAGGTTTTTGCAACATAGAACAGGTGAAAAATGATTAAGGCTTAAAGTAAGCATTGGACAAGAGGGAGCATTGAGTATGGTCTCTTGCAAAATGAATATACGACAATAAACAGAGAACACTTTTAGCATCAACAAATAGCAACCAGTGTTTAATACCACTCAAGTGTCTGAACTTCACTTTGCATCAGTAGAACACCTGTGAATGACGTTGTCTCTATAGCCTAGAGCACTATTTTTTAAATTATTATTATTTGTAAAAAGTATTTAAAATACCACAGACAGGGACTTCTAGAGTCTTACCATCCTAGGCAGTGCCAAGAAGTCCGCTCTTGAGAAATACCTGGGAGACTTCACTCCCACAGAGGTCCTGTGTAGCTTCCAGGCCCAGGGCCTTAAAGGGCCTTGCTGATATGACCTTTCCTGCTTATCCTCAGGAGTGCAGTGCAGGGAACCATTCTTTCTAGGAAGATGGCTCGCTGGCCTGGGGCAGCACCATGTCACAGGTCTAGAAGTCCTGGACCTCTAAAGGCAGGTGCTGCCAGAACAACTGCGCATGTCTTTGGGGCACTGACTAGGCAGCCTGGGTTGTGTAAGGATAGTCCTGGCTGTAGGAATAGTAAATATTTATAACATGAAGTTTATAGTGATAATAAATATTTATAACATTAAGTTTACCATTTTAATCACTTTAAGTGTATAAAATACAGTGGTATTAAATACATTCACAATACCATCACCAATATTTATCTCCAGAACTTTTTCAGTTTCATTCCAAACTGAGACTTCTACCTATTAAACAATTACTCCCTCTTCCCTCCCCCCTCCACCCCCTGGAAATCTCTATTCTACTTCCTGTCTCTATAAACTTGCCTACTCTAAATAACTCATTTAAATGGAATCATATAATTGTCCCTTTGTTACTGGCTTATTTCATTTAGCATAATACTATCAAGGTCTATCCATATTGTAACATATTTTAGAAGTTCATTCGTTTTATGCATGAATAATACTCTATTATATGTATATATCACATTTTGTTTACCCATTCATTAATTGATGGACATTTGGGTTGTTTCTACCTTTTGGTTGTTATGGATAATGTTGTTAGAAATTTTGGCACACAGTATCTATTTGAATCCCTGTTTACAATTATTTTGGATTTACTATTCAGAGAAGTTTCAAAGTCTTCCTTCATTGTGATCATGTGTAGGAATGAAAGGCCAGATGTGTGCACTGTGCCATCAAGAGCTCTGAATTCTAATCACTGTTTCTATTGCTCAGAAGAAGGTCAGATTGTGTAATTATTCATTCTGGGAAGTGACAATGCCTTGAATTTCAAAGAAGTAACACTTTTGTTTCCCAAAGTTCAGGAGAACAACTGCTTGTCATTTTCCCTCAGTCAGTAGTATGTACATGTGTGTATCAGAGGTCTTTGCACAAACACTGGGCACTTTGGCAGTAGCACACAAACATTTCCATGGTACTGGCCACTCAGTGTGAGAGCCTGGAAAGAAGGAAATCATGCCATTGAAATCCACATTGTCTTGCAGACTACTCTTTCTTAATAGCATCTAAAGTTGATGCTGACATTACCTCTTATGAAAACAAGTGCTAAGGCTGTGAGGTAGTAAAACTGAATCTCAAGCATCAGTATGTTCTGAATCAAGGCATAAGTTTGTGTGTAATGGTGATGGGTACTGTGGTCATACCATTTGCAAGGAACCTTTCTAAGTTTTTTTTATATGTGAAGTGTTGGGCACGGAGTAGTCTAAGCATCTGTCTTTCAAACTGGATCATCTCACTGTGTTAATATAGTGATAACTAGCACCCAGCCTTTCGACATATCTATAGACAGATGGAATTAGCCAGAACTCTAACAATCAGGACCTGGGTTACACACTCCTGCTCAAAAGCAATTTAATCAGCATCTCGCTTGGACATGTAGACTCTGCCCAAAGGCAGCCAGGGTAAGGTTGAAGTGAGCCTAGCCTCTGGTAGGTCTAGGTTTTTTAAATAATATTTTGTGTATTTACAAATTTATATCAAACTAAGATTCTGAAAGAAATATTGAGAGTAAAGAAATTCATCAAGAGTAGTTTCTTTATTATAGAATTTCCTGAGGATAAAAACAAAAAGAATATTTTAACCCTGTGTTTTTGTAAGTTAGTGGAAAGATAATTTTACCAACTCTTATCTGTTTTATTTATGCCTGTGATCTCCTCAGTGGGAGAGGAGGGATACAGCCATTTACATCATTTTTGAAGATCAAGTGTAACTCAGAAATGCTTGGGACAGTGACTTGGATTTACATGAAGATTTAAATGAGTGGATTAGGATAAGGCGGGCAAGAGAAGTGCACAGAGGAAGACACAAGAGCCACTGAGTCCCTACGGGGAGAGCAGTGTTGGAAATGCTTTGAAAGAAAAGACTTAGGATGCTGGGAATGAAAACAGCTGACTTTAAAATGATCCAGGGCTAACTCTTGGTACACATTATTATTAATTTCATTTGACATTAACAATTTTTTAAAAAGCCTTCTAGAGTTAAACATGTTAGAAAGATTCTGAGAAAAGCAGGCTTTTTATCCTCCAAGCCTCTACTTGCTGTGTGTCTGTGTGTACTGCTTGCAGAGTATGTTCCTGTGCAGGGAGACAGAAGCACAAATTCTGTGTCTGGGGCTTCATTCAGGAAAAAATTCATGTTAAGTTCTTCATGCCCTAAATTAGAAGTCACTGGTCCTTGGGACTTAATGCTGCTCTATTTGCTGAAGCTCTGCATTCTGTGGATTTTCCTGAGGAAGCAGGGGAATCATCTATCATCACAAATTGCTGCTGGTTTGGTGACTACTGCTCCCATCATTGTCTTTCTCTTATTGTACATCCTCCAATTTGGTGTGAGATCGAAAGGTACATCCTAGAAGTTACTGATTTTGTTCTTGGTTCTGCATGGCCTTAAAAGCCAAGGGCTTTTTGGATACTCCTTATCCTTACCTGAAACTAATGTTCAAGGAAGAGAGAAAAGGAAGAAGAATTTGTTCAGACTTTCAAAGGGAGTGGTATTATCCTTTATTTAAAAAAAAACCCAAAACTTAGAATGATAATAGTACTTCAGTGCATTTAAATTGGTCCTGTGGATCTGACAAGGCACTGCATTTATTGACCTATTGTCAAGCCAGAACAGGAGCCCCTCATACAAAAGCTGTGAGCTGTTTTTTGTTTGTTCATTCTGGAAATGTAGCATCAGTTTGGAGGCTCCTCTCCACTTGTCTGAATTTGTTACAAGGAAAGTAGAATATAAATAGAACATAGGAGTCTTTATGCAGGGATTTAACTTATTTGCATCTTTACTAGACTTATTCATTGGTAAAATGTAATTCTCTGTAAACTTTAAAAATATATTTTCTGATATTTTGTGTGTGGAATAAAAATTCAGAATATATTCTGAAGATAATTAAGAATATGATGGTATTGAAGGTAATTTAATTTGTGTCCAGAAGTATTTCAGAAAAATAAATCTTGAGCTAAAGCAGGAAAGTATTAGCTGGACTCAGGACAGACCATTGCTTGGTGCTGGTAGAAAAGCTGGGTGATCTGGAACTGATTTTAGATTCTATGAAAGAAATGATTCATTTTGATGAAAACTCTTAGAATGTATATGAAGTGAAGCCAGAGAGTGAAAGATAATAGGACTTGTCATTCCTATTTTTGCTTCTCTTAAGTCTGGTAAAACATATTGGAAAGTTCATAATAACTGCATTCCTGGCCGAAATGTAATGTGATCAGAATAGGTGGCATGTCTCTATGCTCTCTGCTCAAAATTCTGCTATTGACTTGAATTGGATACATACTTCAGAAATGATTATCTCAGGTACATTCATGCTTACCAATGTGCTTCCAGGGCATCAAAACTCTGTAGTAAATTTGAAAACCAGAGTATCTCCAGCCCTAGAACAATGCTCCACACATATCTTCTATTCAGTAAATATTTGTTGAATTAATGAAAATTGACAGAGAGGCAAATTCATCTTTAGTGTGTATAAGTGTAATCTTCCTAATAATAAAAAATGGGAGCTTTCCTTAGGGTGTAGAGGTTGTTTATAGCATTCAGAAATTCATATCAGGATATTCAACTCTTAGAAAGATTGGCCGGGTTGAAGGCTGGAGATAGCTACTAAAGCAATTTTACCCTGGGCCTAGGGACTCTTAAATTCTATACAAGTCACAGTTTGCACAGAAAATAGGTTAGAGCAGAGGTTCCTAAACTTTCTTAGCTCCCAGTGCTTTTAGTGTCTTAGTGATTTTTTTAAATGATACTCCTAGACCAAAAGAAAAAGCAACCAGTTCCATTTATTAATTAGTTAGTTCTATACAACTTAATACTTAAGTCCTAAAAACTTAATAACCATTTGAAAAAATACACACACATTAAAAGAAAAAAAAAACAAGATTTCCATTTCCTTCTAAAATAGCTACAATTAGGCTCAGAAGGTTGGGCATCATCCCACAAGGTGAAGGGTTATTTGTTCTGTTCTGGTTGGGGCACATGCTGGGGTTGTGGGCCCGGTTCCTGGTTGAGGTGTGTGTGAGAGGCAACCAATCGATGTTTTTCTCCCTCTCTTTCTTCCTCTCTTCTCCTCTAAGTAAGTAAGTAAGTAAATAAATAAATAAATAAAATCTTTAAAATACCTGCAATTAGTTACCAATGGGATGTGTATGCGTGTTGAGCACTGTACAACTTCCCAAACTTCAGTATCACTGTCACCCTCATTTTCCTTTCCACAGTAACTTTTATGTACTACTTGATTTTTATCCCAGCAATCACTTTAAACCAAGTTTCTCAAAGATGGATATTTTGAAGAGAACAGGAATCTAGTGTTAAAATGGTCCATATGGTATTTGGCAGATGTCAGGGATTGCTACGTTTTCCTCAAGAATTTAAAATGTCCCACTGTGCTCTGTGAGTTCACTGCTGTGTCCCAGAGTCCCTTGGTCAACATTTAGAAACCACAAAGTTAAAGAGTTAGAAAATATGCATAATAATGTCACCTGTCAACTTTCCAACAAGAACACCAACATAAACAAGACCAAATTTATTTTTAACCCAGTAAGGGAGACCAATAATCTTGTTGAGTCTTAGTAACACATCTGAGGGGGGAGGTGAAGGCACAGATATTTATAAGGTTTTTGGAGTTCTGGATTAAACAGGTTTCTGAATGCAGTGGCATGATTGGGATTGGACAAAGTGTGGGACATAATAGTTTAGAATCATTTGCCATGGTGAGGTAAGGATGTCAAGAGAGTGTGGAAGCGTACAAGTTAAGTAAGCATTTGACAACCCCAGTTGAGGTCTGTTGTCCTGAGAAGGGAGGTAATTAGGGCTTATTGAAAGTTGAGTTATATAGATTTGGTGGAAATTCCTGAAATAAAAAATAGTTATTAGCACTTTCATTTTTTTGGACAAGTGTTTCTTGCAAGAGACAAATCATGTTAATGCAGACAGACAATATGGTTATGGTTTTCAATAATAATGACAACAATAACTACCATTTATTGAGACTTTTTTTTGCTAGCCATGGTTCTCAGTACTTCATATGTATTCTATTTTAAAATATTCTCAATAGTTTTTTAATCTTCACCTGAGGATATGTTTATTGACTTTTAGAGAGAGGGAGGGAGAGAGATAGAGAGACAGAGAGATGTCAAAGTGAGAGAGAAACATTGATTGGTTGTGGCCCAACTGGGGAGCAAACCTGCAAACCAGGTATGTACCTTTATAGGGAATTGAACTGGCAAAATTTTGGTGCATGGGACAACACTCCAACCAACTGAGCCCCGAGCCAGGGTAAAAATATTCTCAACACTCTTATGAAGCAGATATTGTTATCCCCATTTTTAGAGCAAAAGGATGTGAAAGGAAGACAGACTGGCTAATTAAACGTGCCTATGGTCACGGAACAAGGACAAGACAAAGCATCTGCTTTTTTGTTTTTCTTTTAAATAGTAAAAAGGCACAAGTAGGATGATAGTAATTCACAGGTTTGTACATTGAATATTTAGTTTCAAAATGTTCTTTAAGCATTCATATTACTCCTGCTGTGGCCTTATAATGGTCTGTGGGGCTCCCTGCGCATTGATAGAGGGGCTTCTCTGGTTTGACCATGCTTTAGGTGCAGCTTGTTGCAGCTTCCTGTTTCCTAATCCTGGTTGTTAGAGACCAAATGCCCTGGAGCTGATGTCAGGCCTCACACTGCTGCTGACTCTGGCAGAATGCCTGAATGTCAGCAAAGCCTGTGTACGTGGAGAACAGGCCTTCATCTGAGCAGCATAGCTGTAATGCACCCTGTTCTCTTACTTTATGGTATATTTATTAGTTGCTTAGTTATTGAGCCATGTTACAGATTGTGACTTCATTGTAAAAAAATACAGTGTTAAAGTGATTTGCATCCTTGTTAGCTTAAAAAATGTTTTACTTTAGGTGTTAGTACTATGTAAAAAAACACATTCTGATACAAGAGTTCAGGTTCTAACATTTCCAAGCTGTTACCTGAACCAAGTTACTTAACATCTCTGAATTTCAGGTTCTTCTTTAGTAAGTTATGAATAGGTACTTCGCAGGGTTGTTAGGAAGTTCCTATAAGTTAATATCAAGGTATATTAGGTATATTAGGTTTTTAGCACAATAAGGTATTATACATACATTAATAGTAACTATTGTTATTATGTGGTTCTGTGAAAGTATGTTACATATAGTTAATTACTAGATAGTCCTATAATTCTATTTAATGCTACTTCATGCTAATATGTTTATTCCTTGAAACACAGGAATTCATATGAATCACCTTCTAATTCTGGGCATATTGTAGTCTAACACCCTGGCAGCTCATTTACAATAGACTAGATTTCTAAGCATAGTGCATACTGTATTGAAAATTATTTCTCCAAGCTATATTTTGAGTTGGTATTTTAATTTTCATACAGGCCCTTAACTGCAGGATTTATAATATACAAGAATGTGTCAGTTCAAACACATACCCACAGACACACAAGCACTGTCACAGAATTTCCTACAGACAGAAATTCATCTTTAGAAACCTTCCTCCAAAGGATAGCTCAAGGGGACTTTTACTATGATCAGATGTTCTCTGAGGGAGTCTTACTTTTTGACTTTCTTTTAGTCCTTCAGGATGTACACCTCTCATTTACATAAAAAATAAATGCTGAAAGTGAAGGAGATGATGGAGAAAAATACAAGAAAAGCAATGTTTTTGGTTTCAAAATTACTAAATTTACTAAATTACTACCTTCCAAATTACTAAATGCCACTGAATTTATTAGCCAGTTTTAAGAGATCAAGTTATCATTTCTACTTATCAAATTAAAACATAATTTATTAGTTTGTTCAATTGATTTTTACCACATATCTGAAGAACTAGAACATATAATTTACGAATTACAGGTATACTTCAGAGTTTATCTCTCATTAAGTGTAAAAGAACACCTAATTGGCTATGTAACCCTGGTCTTTCATGTAACATTAATTATAATGTTTATATACCAGTTGTCAATGGGTCTAGAAGTCAATAAAGTAATAATCATGACTTTGTATATAGAGATTTATTTTTATTTTTATAAAAAATAGCTCAATCAGAAGAATACAGTAATTTCCCTCTAGCAAAGGATAGAAGGCTGGTAGGGACACTGTGACAGGAGCTAGAACTGAAATTCAACAGGACCTGGGCAGATTTTTTTAGCATGTGCCTCTCTTTCTCTGGAAATACATGGGACTATTTCTAGGCATCCCTCATTGTTATTTTCTTCCTAAAGTAAAATTTCTTGTACTCTACTTACACCTTTCTATCATGACTTCCTCAGAGGAGGATCCTCTGACCTAGGATTTCACAACATGTGACAAAGAAGCAACCACCACTAACTGACCTTTCTACTCTTTTAGCCAATTCCAAATTCCTGGGAGAGAGAGACTCATTGGCCCAGTCCAGTGTCTTGGCTATTAGTCCTTAAGTGACTTTTGGTTCCTTAAGTCACTAATACTATAAGTAAACTCACCTAGAGCCATGGAGTAAAGGCCTGAAGTAGGAACATGACTCCAGGGACAGGGGATGACAGTTCCCAGAGAAGGGAGTTATGGCAGGATAGCCACCCCCAACTCACAACACCATAAGAGGTTTTAATTATAGAAATGCTTTACTGTTATCACAGAAACATTACCATGCAAAAAAAGTCAGTTTCACAAAAATCTGGATTTAGTTTATGTTCCCAGCTTTATGTAATGACTAAATTAGTAAATATCATTTTATTTAGTCCTTTGTAATCCTCAGTATAGTCATTTACAAGAGTTCTATGGGCAAGTGACTTTTGAAAAGTCCTGTGTGGACTTTGGTTGTGGCTGGCGAGAAACCTAGTGTTCTGTCCCAGTCCACATCCAGCTAATCCTCTCATGGGAGTCTTTATTGTGGCAAGCACCCTTGTGGTGCTTAATGGCTCGACCCATGCCCTTGAGATTGCAGCAGATGCTTAGGAGGGAGAGCAAGGCTCCTGCTTACTAAAGAAGGTACAGTTGCAAAGCAGTCGCAAGAGAGGGTGACCTAGGGAGAAAACCATTTTCCTCTGAAATCCAACACATCCTACAACCTAACTGAAAAGCACTTGGTGTCATTGGCCTTTACCTGGGCTGATGTGTGCACTCTAACCAAGTTGGTGTGTTGTCCACAACAATGGCTGGTAGCCCTGGGTCCCTGTTCTGGGGCGCCAGCTAATGTGGACACTGGCCCGCATTGTCCATGGCATTGTGGCTGAGATGAGACAAATTCACACAGACTACTGAGTCCTGTGGAGGAAAAGGGATGGCATGGCCACTCTCTCAAGAGGAGAGTGTCCAGACCCTTGCCTTGACAGGCTTTTATTGGCTTAATTTGCATAGGAATACAGGGTGTGTATGAAAAGCTCATTAATCATTGTCGGGCAGTAATAATCAAATAGATAACATTCAAAGAACTCTGAGGGCTTATTCTGAGTCAGGGTCAGATAGCTAAAGGACCATAAAACTTTGGGGAAACAAACTCATTTCATGCTTGGACCCCTATCATTTAAATTGAGGGTATTAGCAAAGCAGGTTTCACAGGATTTTATGTATTCTTCTTAGGCCTGATTGCCCTAGGGAACCCGCCCTTTCTAGCACAGGACTGCACTGCCCTCCAGCATTGTTTCAGGCTTAGGTCAGGCAGGGGAAGTAAGGCAGCCAAGAGATTAGGAGACTTCTTGCAGACAGAATGAGGACTCAGGCCATGTCAAAGCCTGAGGGTGAGGGTCCATCACCCCCTTTCTCCATAGCTCCCCAAGTCCTTCCCTGAGGGCCCCCTTCATGACTGTGCCTGTCTTGGGTCATCCCTCCCTTGAGAAATCTTACCCGTCATTGGCTAACCTGTCATGAACTAGGGGCCAGGCAGGGTAAAGTAAAGTGGGCAGAGGTGGTGCTCCTGCCAGAGAGATAAGCTTTGTCTCTTTAGTGGCTTAGGGTCTCAAGGTCTCTCACTCAGCCTTAGCCATGGGGGTTACAGTCTCTGAAACCAGGCAGGGCAGTTACCAACAGGAGAGTGCTTTTAAAAAACAATCAATAAACATGCTTTTATGGAACATACATTGATAAGTATACATATCTTTGCTATAGTACATTGGTATAACAGTCAACAAAAAATTGATTTACTTTATATTATTAGAATTGATACTTTATAGAGTTTTTTGGTTCCTTAAGTCACGGGGTTCTGTCAACTTGGTGATGAATTTGTGGTGGTTGTGCCTTCCTTTAATCTGTATCTTCTTCTTTACAGTCTATATATAGAATTATTGTCTTAATTCTAAAATGGGTATAGGAAAGAGCTTAAAGTGTTAGAACTGAAGAAGGGTAAATTTGACTGTAGTCTGGTGAACAAGGGGAAAATGACATACATGCATGAATTCCAAGATACAATCAAGACAGATATCAAGGAATCTCTTTATAAATGCTATGATATTTGTTTTCGGTATGTGAATTTCCTATTTACAGCAGAACTCACTGAAGACCAGTGCAATCTACAAAATTTATTCTCAAGATGTTTCATGACTCATTAAATTAGTAACGCTGTCTTAGAATAGAGGAAATTTATATAAGGTACAGTTAGACCCCTAGGCTCACTCCCTCCCTGGAAACCAGGTGACTTTCCTGCAAGTAAGAGACCAGCCATTAATAATTCAGGGGTAACTGAACCTGAGAAGTGCTGGACTTCTGTACATAAACCACAGCAACATATCAGTGTGACAAATTAAAAAAAACAAACAAACCAGAAACTATATAGGGAGAAATAGATGACAAAAACAAAAGCAATGTTTGAAATCCTCAGAATAATCAGAAATCATGGATTCACTACAAACAAAACACAAAATCAAAAATATGATGTTTATGTAAAGGAACAGAATCAGAAAAAGTCCTGCAAATTAAATAAAGTTATTTTTAAAAATGCAGTACATGTCAAGAAAATCCCTGGGAAAATAGAATCAAAAGATAAAGAACTGGGAAATAGAAAAAAGGAAGATAGTTAAATGATCAATCTAGTCTCAGCATTCAGCTCATAGATATCACATAAAGAGAGAGCAGAGAAAGCAGAGGTTAGAAAATTGCTCAAGAAATAGAACATAAAGAACATTTACAGAACTGAAGTAAAAAGGCCTCCAGGGTAAAAGAACACAGCAAGAACTCAGGAGGAAGGAACTCACATTAAAGCAACCTTTTGTGAACTTTGAGAACCTTTAGAAAAAGCAGAGGATCCCAAAACTTTCCAAAAATATAATTAAAATGAAAAAAGAAAGAAACACACTTATCTACAAAAACACTAGAATTAGAATGTCGTTAGACTTGTCAAAAGCAACACTAAGGTTAAAATATTATGGAAAGAGCTTAAAATTTAAAAGGAACATTGTTTTTAACTTAGAATTATATATACCCAGACAAACACATTATTCAAGTATATATGTGGAATAAATATATTTCAAGAATGCAAAAAATTATTCTGATTCTTGTGTTCTTCCTCCCAGCTTTGTTGAATTATGATTGACAAATAAAAATTATGTGTATTAGTTTATGCAAAGTGATTTTTAAGGTGTATAATGTATTGATTTATATATCTCTTAGTTCAGCTTCAGCAAAAATGAGAGGGGGGAAAAATAACAATATGGAACTCAAGGGAGGAAGGTCTAGTTCTTGAAAAAAGTCATCCTTCCTTCCTTCCTTCCCACCTTCCTACCTTCCTTTTCTTCTTTCCTTCCTCCTTTTCTTCTTTGTATTTTTCACCTGAAAATGGTACCAAATTTTAAATTCTGTAACCTGGACTATGTAGATGTTTACAACTCTTAATGTAATAGCAATTCCCTTTGTCTCAAATAACTTTTTGCCTCCTATCTTTAATGAGTCCTCAGGTTATTTACAGAGTGGTGAAGAAATCATCCCAAGCATAGTGTGGCTAGGGAGAGAAATGCAGGCGGAGAACACATGACTTGATGAAGAAAATGAGAAAAGCAAATTGAGACCTTCAGGAAGTGGAATTAAAATCAGAACAAAACATTTGCCCCTGTACAGATAGTGATGAAATTAAAGCTTTGTGGGAAAGTTTGCAAAGCATTCTCAAAGCTATCGAGATATTTTATGCTTTTATTGGAATTTCTGCATCATCTCTTCAGAGTCATCAGTGCAAACTAATTACAAATATACTGAGAAACAATTGAGGAAAATTTGTTGTAAAAAAACAATTGCATACTATCAAAATAATTTTAGAAGGAAACAAAATTATTTTGTCATGTTTGCCACTCAAACCCATGGTTAGACCATTTTTATATGTATGCATTGTTCATAGTGAATGAAATAGTAAAGTAAATCAGTTCTTTAACACACTATACCTGATATATTTTTATCAAGCTTTCTGTTGGGTAAACATCACTTAGATGAAAACAGTTCATTTCATTTCACTTTAGTTTTATACTACTTCTTTGATTAAAAGAAAAAAATGGAAGAAACTAACTGGTTGGTATCACAAGAAACTTAAAGCAAACAGTCTGTGGGCTGTTCTTATGATAATATTATGATATGTATTATCTGTCATTATTGATATATTGAGTACATGAGAATTAACATTATTGATATATTTCTTTGATATACTTCAAAAGTTAAACATTTGATAAGATACTTAGGAATAAAATTAACCAAGGAGGTAAATGACCTGTACTCAGAAAACTACACAACACTGAAGAAAGAAATTAAGGAACACACAAGTAAATGGAAGCATATACCTAGTTCATGAATTAGAAGAATTAAGTCATTAAAATATCGATATTACCCAAAGCAATCTATAGATTCAATGCAATCTCTATCAAAATACTAATGACGTATTTCACAGATATAGAACAAATATTTCAAAATTTTATATAGAGCCATAAATGACCCCTAATAGCCTCAGCAATTTTGAGAAAGAAGAACAAAGTTGGAGGGATCACAATACCTGATATCAAACTATATTACAAGGCTACTGTAATCAAAACAGTCTGGTACTGGCATAAGAACAGACACACAGATCAATGGAACAGAATGGAGAGCCTAGAAATAAACCCATGTCAATATGGTCAGTTAATATAGGAGGAACATAATATGGAGTAAAAATAGCCTCTTCAACAGATGGTGTTGGGAGATCTGGACAAGTCCATGCAAAAAAAAAAAAAAAAGATACTTGACTACCAGTCTACACCATACACCAAAATAAACTCAAGATGGATAAAACACTTAAATATAAGCCATGATACCATCAAAGTCCTGGAGGGAAACACACGCAGGTAAGTTTCATATATCCCATGCAGCTGTATATTCACTGCTATATCCCCTAGGGCAAGGGATATAAAGGAAAGAATAAATAAATGGGACTTCATCAAAATTAAAAGCTGCTGCATGGCTAAAGATAACATCAAGAAAATGGAAAGGGAACCAACCATATGGGAAAACATATTTGCCAATGATACCTCAGACAAGGGTTCGATCTCCAAAATATGTAATGAACTCACATGGCTCCACACCAGGAAGACAAGCAATCCAATTAAAAAATGGGCAGAGGACCTGAACAGACACTTCTCCCAGGAGAACATACAGAGGACCCATAGACACATGAAAAAATGCTCAACATCACTAACCATTAGAGAGATGAAAATTAAAATCATGCTTGAGAACCAAGATGGCAGCATAGGTAGACACACTGCGCCTCCTCGCACAACCAGAACTGACAGAAAATTGAATGGCAAGGAAGTCCGACACCAAGGAAATAAAAAATAAACATTCATCCAGACCAGTAGGAGGGGTGGAGACAGGCAGCCGGGGCGGAGAGGACTTGTGTTGCCGTGGCAGGACCGAGACTGGCGGAGTGTGGGATGAACGGGGCAGGCAGTGCCCCACATTCGCGCACAGATAAACTGAGAGGGCTAGACTCAGAGTGGCGGGTAGCACCTGGCGGCCCCACATTCATGCACAGATAAGCCAGACAAACAGCAGGCAGCAAAGCAGACCGTGCAACCCAGGGCTCCAGCGTGGGGAAATAAAGCCTCAAACCTCTGATTGAAAATGCCTGTGGGGGTTGGGGCGGCAGCAGGAGAGACTCCCAGCCTCACAGGAGAGGTCGTTGGAGAGACCCACAGGGGCCTGGGGCATGCACAAGCCCACCCACTGGGAACCAGCACCAGAGGGGCCCAGTTTGATTGTGGGTAGCGGAGTGAAGGATTGGGGTCTGGTAGAGAGTGGAGCAGCGCCATTACTCCCTCTCTGCCCCTCCCCCATGTACAGCATCATAGTGCAGCAACCAGTGTTGCCCCGCCCCTGGTGAACACCTAAGGCTCCGCCCCTTTAAGTAACAGATGTGCCAAGACAAAAAAAAAAAAGGCTCAAATGACAGAACACTTCAAAGCTCCAGAAAAAATACAACTAACCAAGGAAGAGATAGCCAACCTATCGGATGCACAGTTCAAAACACTGGTTATTAGGATGCTCAAAGGAGAACTTCCCCAGTCTGGCAAAGGAAATAGACTTCCAGGAAGTCCAGGAAGCTCAGAGAGTCCCAAAGAAGCTGGACCCAAGGAGGAACACACCAAGGCACATCATCATTACATTACCCAAGATGAAACAGAAGGAGAGAATCTTACAAGCAGCAAGAGAAAAGGACACAGTTACCTACAAAGGAGTTTCCATAAGACTGTCAGCTGATTTCTCCAAAGAGACCTTTCAGGCAAGAAGGGGCTGGCAAGAAGTATTCCAAGTCATGAAAGGCAAGGACCTACATCCAAGATTGCTCTATCCAGTAAAGCTATCATTTAGAATGGAAGGGAAGATAGGGTGCTTCTCAGATAAGGTCAAGTTAAAGAAGTTCATCATCACCAAGCCCTTATTATATGAAATGTTAAAGGGAGTTACCTAAGAAAAAGAAGATCAAAAATAGGAACAGTAAAAATGACAGCAAACTCAGAGTTATTAATGACCACACCTAAAACAAAAACAAGAGCAAACTAGGCAAACAACTAGAACAGGAACAGAACCATAGAGATGGAGATCACATGGAGGGTTGTCAGTGGGGTGTGGAAGGGGGAGGGGGAGGGAAAGGTACAGAGAATAAGTAGCATAGATGATAGGTGGAAAATAGACAGGGGGAGGGTAAAAATAGTGTAGGAAATGTGGAAACCAAAGAACTTATAAGTATGACCCATGGACATGACCTATAGGGAGGGAATGTGGGAGGGAGGGGGTGGGCAGGATGGAGTAGAATGAGGGGAGGGAAATGGGACAACTGTAATAGCATAATAAATATATTTAAAAAATAAATAAATAAAATTTCTTACCTAAAAAAAAAAAAAGAAAATTAAAATCACAATGGGATACCATTTTACACTGGTCAGAATGGCCATCATTAATAAATCAACAAACAAGTGCCAGTGAGGTTGTGGGGAAAAAGGAACCCAAGTACACTGTTGGTAGGAATGCAGACTAGTGCAGACACTGTGGAAAACTGTATAGAATTTCCTCAAAAGTCTAAAAATGGAAATGCCTTTCAGTCTAGCAATCCCACTGTTGGAACTATACCCTGAGAATCCTGAATCACCAATTCAAAAGAAGCAATGCAGTGTTCATAGCAGTGTTATTTACAATCACCAGATGCTGCAAAGCGCCTAAGTGCCCATCAGTAAATGAGTGGATCAAAACACTGTGGTACATTTACACAATGGAATACTACACAGCAGAAGGAAAGAACTCCTACCCTTCTTGATAGCATGCATGGAACTGGAAGGCATTATGCTAAGTGAAATAAGCCCAGTGGTGAAAGACAGATACCATATGATCTCACCTGTAAGTGCAACCTAATCAACAAAACAAACAAACAAGCAAGCAAAAAAGAAACAGAGACATGAAAATAAAGAACAAACTGACAGTGACCAGAAGGGAGGTGGGAGGGGGATAATGTAGGAAGGAAGGGGAAGTGTCAAGTCAAGGAACGTGTATAAAGGACCCATGTGGGAAGGATTGAATGTGGGAGGTGGATAGGGTACGAGAGAGTAGTGGGGTAAAAATGGGGGCAACTGTAATTGAATAACAATAAAAAAGAAAAAAATCCACAAAAAGCAAAAATAAAATGGAATCAAATATAAAAAATTAAAATAAAATTTACTTTTTCCTTTATTCACCTCATTCCTGTTCCTTACTCTTTTTTTCTCCTCTCTCAAAATCATTATTCTTTTTAGTCATTTCATATGCTTTTTCCTTATAATAATTGTATTCTCTTTATAACTTTATTAATCTTTGCCCATTTCTCATTAATATTGCTATTGTAATTATTCTTCAATTTTGTCCCTATTTTTTCAATATTTTTATATCAAATCTCATATCATTTTACTCTTCCTTTGTATTACTCCATTATACCTTCTTCTTTCCCTTTCTTACTTTCAGTTTAAATTATATTTTTTCCTTTTCTTCACCTTGTTTCTATTCCATGATCTTGTTTATGCCTCCTCTATCTTGTCAAAATCATTTTAATTTCTTTTTGTCATCTCATATGCTTTTTTTCTGTCTCATAATACTCTCTTTCCACCTTTGTTCTTTGCTCATTTGTTGTTGATATTGCTGTGGCTGTAGTTTTTCCTCAATTTTGTTCCTATTTTTTCATCCTTTTTATTATTTTCAAACCTTTTCTTGCTCCATTTTGCCCTCTTCATTCCCTTTCTTATTTATGTTTTAGATTTCCCCCTTTCTTCGCCTGTTTTTATTGCCTATTCTTATTATTTTTCACTGTCTACCCTCTCAAAATCATTTTCTTTCATCATCTCATATTCTTTACCTTTCTTATAATATTCTTATTCACTTTCCACCTTTATTAATCTCTGCTCATTTGTCATTCATATCATTGTTCTTGTGGGTGAATATTTTTGCTTGTGTGGGTTTTGTTTTCTCTGTGGTTTTGTTTTGGTTTCTCAGCACCTGTACAACAGCACAGGAGATCAAGGTGATTGCACCACAGAGTTGTACAGATCCCCTACACAGAAGGCCTCCTGATGAAGACAGGGAATCAAAGCAGATCAGTCCAATATGCAGAAGCAAAAAGAGTCACTTAAAATGGGGAGATGAAAAACCCCCAATCAAAAGAAAAGGAGGAATCCCGAGAAAAAGAGCCAAGTGAAATTGAGGCATGCAATTTATCAGATATCAAGTTCAATGTGATGGTTATAAGGATGCTCAAGGATCTTAGTGAGAACTACAAGGAACTTAGTAGGAACTACATCAACATGAAAAAGGACATAGAAACTATGAAAAGAACCAGGAGAAAATGATAATACAAAACTAAAATGAAGAATATACTAGAAGGAATTAAAAGCAGGCTAGATGGAGCAGAGGATTGATTCAGCATGTTGGAAGACAGGTAGAAAAAACACCCATTCAGAGCAACAAATTGAAAAAAAAAAAAGAAAGAAAGAAGCTAGTTTAAGGTCAAAATGAAACATAATATTTGCATCATAGGGATACCAGAAGGAGAAGAAAATGATCCAGGGACAGAAAATATGTTTGAAAAAATAATGACAGGAAACTTCCCTAACTTGGGAGGGAAAAGTAGCACAAGTCCAAGGGGTCCCAATCAAGATGAACCCAAAGAGTCCCAGTCTAGGACACATCACAATAAAATAGCAAAATGTAAAGAGAAAGAGATAATTTTAAAAGCAGCAAGGGAGAAAATGCTAGTTACATACAAGAGAGTTCCAATAAAGCTATCAGCTGATTTTTCGACAGAAACACTGCAGGCCAGAAGGATTTAACATGAAATATTCCAAGTAATGAAAAGTGAGGACCTGCAACCAAGACTGCTAATCCAGCAAGGCTCTCATTCAAAATGAAAGGAGAAATAAAGAGCTTTCCAGACAACAACAATGACAACAACAACGACAACAACAACAACAAAAGGCTAAAGAATACACTTCCATCAAACCACCATTGCAAGAAATGCTAAAGGGACTGATTTAGAAGTTACAGAAAGAGTGAGAGAGAGGGGGAACACAGGTACAAAGGGAAATAAATGGCATGAACAAACACCTATTAATAATAATCTTAAATGTAACTGGTTTAAATGCTCCAATCAAAAGACATACGGTAGCTGAATGGCTAAGAAAACATGACCCACATATATCCTGTCTACAAGAGACCCACCTCAGAACAAAAGATTCACACAGACTGAAAGTGAAGGGATGCAAAAAGAAAAAATAATAATCCAAGCAAATGAACATGAAAAGCTGGGGTAGCAATACATATATCAGACAAAATAGACTTCAAAACAAAGGCCATAATAAGAGACAAAGAAGGTCACTACATAGGAATTGTACCAAGAAGATATAACCCTTGTAAACCTATACACACACAACATAGGGGCACATAAATATAAAAAAAAAATCTTGGAGGACTTTGAAGAGACCAATAGCAATACAGTCATAGGGGATTTTAACACCCCACTGTCAAAAATGGATAGATGGTCCAAACAATCAACAATGATATTGTGGCATTGGATGACACACTAGATCAATGGACTTAATTGATATTTACAGAGCACTTCACCACAAAGATGCAAAATAACATTCTTTTCAAATATACATGGATCATTTCCAAAGATAGACCACATTGTAGGACACAAAACAAGCCTCAACAAATTCAAGAAAATTGAAATCATATCAAGCATCTTCTTGCATCACAATGCCTTGAACCTAGAAACCCACCTCAAGGGAAAAACTGAAAAACATTCAAATACATGAAAGCTGAACAACATATTATTACATAACAAATGGATTAACAAGGAGATCAAGGAATAAATAAAAAAGTATCTGGAAACAAATGAAAATGAACACACAACAACCAAAAACCTGTGGGACACAGTGAAAGCAGTCCAGAGAGGGAAATGCATAGCAATATTGGCTTATCTAAAGAGCATATAAAAGTCTTAAATAAACAACCTAACAAAAGAAGTAGAGGAACAACAACAAACAAAACTCAGAGCAAGTAGAAGGTAGGATATAGTCATGGTTACAGCAGAATTAAATGACATAGAGGCTAAAAAGACAATTTAAAGAATCAATGAATCCAGGATTTGGTTCTTTGAAAAGATAAACAAAGTGGACAAACCTGTAATCAGACTCATCAAGAAAAAAAGAGAGAGGACCCAAATAAATAAAATGAGAAATGAAAAAGGAAAAGTAACAACCAATATTACAGAATTACAAAGAAGTGTAATATATTACTATGAACAATTAACTATATGCAAAGAAATTGGACAACCTGGGAGGAATGGATAAATCTCTAGAAACAGAATCTTGCAAATCTTATCAAGAAGAATCAGAAAACCTAAACAGACTGACAGAAAACAAGGAAATTGAAGCAGCAAACAAAAAACTACCAGGACACAAGAGCACTGGGCCATATGGCTTCACAGGTGAATTTTACAAAACACTCAGAGAAGTAACTCGTATTTTCTCAAACTATTCCAAAAAATTCAAGAAGACAGAAGACTCGAAAACTCTTTTTATAAGACCAGTATTATCCTAATTCTAAAACCAGGTACAAATACAACAAACAAAGAAAATTATAGGCCAATATCTCTGATGAACATAGATCTAAAATCCTCAACAAAATACTAGCAAACCAGATCAGCAATATGTTAAAAAGATCATATACCATGATCAAGTGGGATTTATTCCAGGGATGCAAGGATGGTACAATATTAGCAAATCAATAAATGTGATACATCACATAAACAAAATGAAGGATAAAACCACATGATCATATTAATAGATCCCAAAAAAGCATTTAATAAAATCCAGCACCCATTTATGATAAAAAACACTCAGATAAGTGGGGATAGAGGGACCATACCTCAACATAGTAAAGGCTATATATGTAAACCTGCTGCCAACATCATACTCAATGGGCAAAAACTAAAAGTGTTTCTTTTAAGATCAAGAACAAGATAAGGATGGACCCTTTACCACTCTTATTCAACATAGTACTGAAAGTTCTAGCCACAACTATTAGACAAGAAAAAGAAGAAAAGGCATCCCAATTGGGAATGAGGAAGTAAATCTGTCATTATTTGCAGATGATGTGATAGTGTGCATAGGAAAGCTTATAGTCTCCACCAAAAAGCTACTTAACCTAATAAGTGAATTTGGCAAAGTAATGGGACAAAGTCAATATTCAGAAATGAATGGCATTTTTGTACAACAACAATGGGAATTTTGTACAGCTGAAAGAAAAACTAGGAAAAAAATCCCATTTACTATAGCAACAAGAATAATAAAGTACCTAGCAATAAATTTAACCAAGGAGGTAGAAAGTCTGTACTCAGAAAGATATAGAACACTGAAGAAAGAAATTGAGGTGAATACAAATAAATGGAAGCATATACTCTGTGCATGGATTGGAAAAATTAACATCATTAAAATGTCCATATTACCCAAAGCAATCTATAGATTCAACAGAATTCCTGTTAAAATACCAATGGAATATTCACAGATCTAGAAAAAATATCCCAAAGTTTATATGGAACCAAAAATAGACCCTAAATAGCCTCAGCAATCTTGAGAAGGAAGAATAAAATTGGAGGAACCAGAATACATGATATCAAACTGTACCACAAGTCCACTGTAATCAAAACAGTCTGGTAGTAGCATAAGAACACACACAGATGAATGGAACAAAATGGAGAGCCCAGAAATAAACCCATGTCTCTATGGTCAATTAATATTTGACAAAGGGGGAATGAGCATACAATGGAGTAAAGACAGCCTTTCCAATAGATGATGTTGGGAGAACTGGACTGGTACATGGAAAAAATGAAACTAGACCACCAACTCATACCATGCACCCAAATAAACTGAAAATGGATAAAAAACTTAAATATAAGTCAGCATACCATAAAAATCCTAGTGGAAAACATAGGCAGTACAATTTCAGATATCTCATGTAGCAATATTTTTCCCAATATATCTCCTAGGGCAAGAGAAATAAAGGAAAAAATAAACAAATGGGACTACATCAAAGTAAAAAGCTTTCGCACAGCTAAAGAAACCATCATCAAAATGAAAAGGGAGTCAACTATATTTGCCAATGACACCTTGGACAAGGGTTTGATCTCCAAAATATATAAAGAACTCATACAATGCAACATCAGGAAGACACACAATCCAATTATAAAATGGGCAAAAGGATCTTATTAGTTACTTCTCCAAGCAGGATACACAAATGGCTCTTAGACATACGAAAAGATGCTCAACATCACTAGCCATCATAGAGATGCAATTTGAAACCACCATGAAATTTTTCACCTCAGACCTGCCAAAATGGCTATCATTAATCAATTAGCAAATGAGTGCTGGAGAGGATGTAAAGAAATGGGAACCCTAGTGCACTGTTGGTAGGAATGCAGAAGGGTGCAGCCACTGTGGAAAACAGTATGGAATTTCCTCCATATTGTTATTAAAAATGGAAATGCCTTTTGACCCAGCCATTCCAATGTTGGGAATATCACCTAAGAATCACAAAATATCAATTCAGAAGAATTTATGATCCCCTATGTTCATAGCAGTGCTATTTACAATATCCATGAGTTGGAAATAGCCAAAGTGCCCATCAGTAGATGAGTGGATCAAAATTATGTGGTATATTTACATAACGGAATACTATACAGCAGAAAAAATAAGGAATTCCTACCTTTTGCGACAGCATGGATTGGTTGGAGAATACTATGCTAAGTGAAATGTCAGTCAGTAAAAGAAATATCATATGATCCCACTTATAAGAGGAATCTAATGAACAAAATAACTAATGAAATAAACCGTAGTCATGAAATTGGGGATATACTGACACTTGTATGAGGGGAGGGGCAAGGTGGGAACTAATTGAAAGTTAAAGAGATTAGGCAAAGAACATAAATATAGGACCCATGGGCATAGACAACAATATGGGGATTGATTATGGAATCGGGTAGGTGGGCTGTGTGGATGGGGTGAAAGGGGGAAATAGGATATCTGAAATAGTGTAAACAATGAAATATCAAAATGAAAAAATAAAACAAAGAAAAATTGACATCTTATATACTGTCTTCCTATTCAAAAACATATGTCCATTTACTTAAGCCTCATTTTATATATCTCATTAAAACTTAATTATTATTTTTACGTTTTATTGTTATTCAATTACAGTTGTCTGCATTTTCTCCCAATCGCTCCACCCCACCCCAGCCAAATCCACCTCCCTCCCCCACCTCCACCCTCCCCCTTGATTTTGTCCATGTGTCATTTATAGTAGCTCCCATAAACCCCTCTCCCTAGTATACCCTCCCCACTCCCCTCTGGCTATTGTTAGATTGCTCTTAACTACAATGTCTCTGGTTATATTTTGTTTGCTTTTTTCTTTTGTTGATTATGTTCCAGTTAGAGGTGAGATCATATGGTATTTGTCCCTCACCACCTGGATTATTTCACTTAGCATAATGCTCTCCAGTTCCATCCATGCTGTTGCAAAGGGTATAAGCTCCTTCTTTCTCTCTGCTGCATAGAATTCCATTGTGTAAATGTACTATAGTTTTCTGATCCACTCATTTGCTGATGGGCACTTAGGTTGCTTCCAGTACTTGGCTATTGTAAATTGTGCTGCTATGAACATTGGGGCTCATAGGTTCTTTTGGATTGGTGTTTCAGGGTTCTTTGGGTATAATCCCAGCAGCGGAATTGCTGGGTCAAAGGGCAGTTCCATTTTTAGTTTTCTGAGGAAATTCCATACTTTTTTCCACAGTGGCCTCACCAGTCTGCATTCCCACCAACAGTGCATTAGGGTTCCCTTTTCTCTGCATCCTCTCCAACACTTGTTTGTTGATTTGTAAAACTTAATTATTTTTTAGAAAACAAGTAAAATGTTCACACTAAACAAAGCAATCTACAGATTCAATGCAATTCTTATACCAATTGCATATTTCACAGATCTACAGCAAATACTACAAAAATTTTATGAAATGAAAAAGAGACCCCAAATAGCCTCAGCAATCTTGAGAAAGAAAAACAACATTGGAGGGATCACAATACCTGATATCAAACTATACTACAAGGTCATTTTAATCAAAACAGTGTAGTTCTGGCATAAGTACAGACACAAAGATCAATGGAACAAAATGCAGAACCCAGAAATAAACCCACATCTATGGTCAAAGAAAGTTTGACAAAGGGGGCATGAACATACAATGGAGTACAAATAATCTTTTCAATAAATGGTGTTGGGAGAATGGGAATGGTGCATGCAAAAAATGAAACTAGACCACCAACTTACACCACACACCAAAATAAACTCAATGGATGAAAGACTTAAATATAAATTGGGATACTGTAAAAATCCTACTGGGAAACATAGGCAGTACAAATTCAGATATCTCACATAGCAATAATTTTGCCAATATATCTCCTAGGGCAAGGAGAAAAAGTGGAAAAAATAAACAAATGAGACCACATAAAATTAAAAAGCTGCACAGCTAAAAGCCATCATCAAAGTGACTGTATGGGAGAACATATTTACCAATGATACAATGGACAAGGGTTTAATCTCCAAAATACATTAAAAAACCATACGACAGAACACCAGAAAACAAACAGATAAACGATCCAACTAAAAAATGGGCAAAAACATCTGATCATATTAATAGATCCCAAAAAAGCATTTAGACATATGAAAAGATGCTCAACGTCACTAGCCATCAGAGAGATTCAAATTAAAACCACAATGAGATTATCATTTCACCCTTGCCAAGATGTCTATCACTAATAAATCAGCAAACAACAAGTGCCGACAAGGATGTGGAGAAAAGGGAACCCTAGTGCACTATTGGTGGCAAAACAGACTGGTATAGAGACTCCTCAAAAACTAAAAAATAGAACTACCTTTAGACCCAGCAATTCCACTGTTGGAATATACAGTAAGAATCATAAAACACCAATTCAAAAGAACATATCCACCCCTGTGTTCATAGCAGCAGTATTTATAATATCCTTGAGTTGGGAACAGCCTAAGTGCCCATCAGTAGATCAGTAGATTAAAAAACTATGGTACATTTACACAATGGAATACTACACAGAAGAAAGAAAGAAGGAGCTCCCACCCTTCCTGACAGCATGGATGGAACTGTAGGCTGCTGTGCTAAGTGAAATAAGTCAGTTGATGAAAGACATATACCATATGATCTCACTTATGAGAGGAATCTAATGAACAAAATAAACTAATGAGCAAAATAGAACCAGAGGCATGGAATCACAGAATGGACTGACAGCAGTAAGAGGGGAGGAGCAAGAGAGGGGACTGTTTGAAAATAAGTGAAGGGAGCAGTCAAGGAACATATATGAAGGACCCACGGACACAGACAATGTGGTGGGGATTGACTATGTAAGAGGTGAGTGGGCTGGGTAGAGGGGGTAAAGGGAGAAATAATTGTAACAAGTGTGAAACAAAAATTTAAAATAAATAAATAAATAAAAAGAGTTGGCAATTTCTTCTGATTCTTTGCTCCTTTTCTGGCAGCTATTTATTCTTAAGATTTAACCATGTCAGATGTGATTCCTCTGATAACTAAGGGCCAGTAAATGTCTCCTTATGGAAAGCCTGCTAATAATCAAACTTAATACCTCAGTGCTCATCGTTAATTCATTCTGGAACTCTTGACAAGTACGAATCTGACAAGTACTGAACATGTGGAGTGATGAAGCATTTTCTCTTGTGGGGTGGCATCATGAAGTTCTAGCAAGAGTGATGATTCCAGAGTGCTGGGTGCTGAAATATTTTTTTCTTGCCAAAATGCAATGAGTACAGGGTTTGATGAGTTCTGAAGCCAATGAGTACAGAGGTATGTGATGTGGATCCCATCCCGTGGGATCCAGGTGCTGTGGTAGCAATGGACAAATTCACATGGACTACAGAAATCCTGTGGAGAAAAAGGGGTGGCATGGCTGCTCTCCAAGTGAGAGAGAGCGTGAGGGCCAGAGAGAGCCCAAGAGAGCCCAGCACCTGCCTGGACAGGCTTTTATGGCTTTTCTGGGCACATTATACTGAGGATGGTCCTTATTTACTATGCACAGGTTCACTGTAGGTGATTACCTTTTACAGACAACAAAGGAAAGAATGCTGCTAATTACTTCAAAGAGAAGGATGTTAGAGCTCAAGGGGGAAAGTGGTTGAACTGGTTACACTCCATACTTGGGAGGTTTAGCACAGACTTTAGGAATAGCCAGGGGGGAGTGGGGAGAGGGGATTACAGGAACTACTATAAAGGACACATGGACAAAATCAAGGGGAGGGTGGAGGTGGGGGAGGGAGGTGGGTTCGGCTGGGGTGGGGTGGAGGGATGGGGAGAAAAGGCATACAACTGTAACTGAATAACAAAAATAAATAAATAAATAAATAAATAAACAAAAAGAAGGAAAAAAAAAGATACTCAGTAAACATTTGCTGCCTCAATCCAGGGTGAGGGAGTTTTAGCAAAAGCAAGTCTCATAGCAGCCTAGGTACAATGCAGGCCTGATTCCCCATGGGAGAATCTGTCCATGGGTGTGGGTCCTGTGTGCCAGACTTTGCACCCACTGGCTTTTCTGAGTGGGAGCTGGGCTACATTTTCCACATGTGGAACAGTTCCCTATAGGTATGACTGTATATTTAAGCACAAATTCATTTTTCTCTTAACTTCCATGCTTTTGTCTCCAAGTCAGCTTCTCCTACATACCCTGAGTGTTGATTCTCTCACAGGTTCAAAGGCACTCTTGTCTTTTCTCTCCTTCATCCAATCGCTCATTGAGATCACTTGGATCCCCCTTTAAATTATCTTTTTAAATGCACTTTTCCTCTGTTTTTAAGACTATCTATCTTGTATTATTGCATTACCTCCTAATTTCCCTCCTTGATTCTAAAGTTTTCCCTCTGCAACCCATTATTTTCACCCTCTCGATATACACAGACACATCTTTTTTTTACACACATTAATCTTAAATGGTTCCCACTGCCCACTGAATAGTAAAAATTCAGAACCTTAAACTAATTTTCCACGGCTTTCCTTTCCAGGTTCATATTTTTCCACTACACTTTTGTCCTAGACTTTGGTTTTAAACCTTCCAACCCATGTTCTATATTTAGTCTTTAACATGTCTTGCATTTTTCTTTAGCTGAGCATTTACTTTTCTTGAGTTTTCTTTCATTGTGGTATTTCTACACTTTTTCTGTGAAACACCACTTCACATTATTCCAGATGCACCACTATTATTACTCCTTCCATGAAGCCTCTCTACCTCTATCCCTATTAATGATACCATTGCCTTATCCAGATGCAATGGTGTTTAGTTTATACATTTTATAGTGCTTATATTAGATAGGTTTTCAGTTTAGTAGTGAAAAAGGAAGGCTCAGGGATCAGACTTACTTGCTGTGTGGCCTCTGCAAATCACTTGATAGCTCTTTTAGTTCCTTTCTTTATTTGTAAAAATAAGATTATTAACACTTACTTCATTGAGTAGGTAATGCATGCAGTTCTTAAAGGATTGTCTAGGTCATAGTAAGTATTCAATCAATGCTACTTATCATCATTGTCACCATCACTTTTTATATTATAACTGTTTGAGTAGATGAGCATCTGTGTTTCCCCACTTTGAGGTGCCTGAGGGTAGAAAATGTGTCTTCTTTATTTTGTGTCCTAAATCATAGCACAGAAACATGAGACAAACATTTTAAGAAGCTTAATTTAAAAAATAAAAGCAAGAATCTGAGAGCAGCTATTCTGAAATATATTTGAGTGACTGGCAAATGTCACAGTCCATCATCAGAAGCTGACAGGTGGTACAGTTAATGGTTCAAAAACATGCTTGATTTTTAAGGATAAAACATCTAGGTATTAGGAATTTGTATTTGATAGATACTTGCACTCCCCCCACACTCAAAAAAGTTCACAGATTAGAATGTGTTTTGGTTTCACTTCAGTTAAGAACTATGCTACAAAATTGTTAAAAAGTAACTTTCCCTTGAGGTATAAGATTTTGGGTGTTTGCATGCTTTTTTTTTGATACATCCAAGACACAAAAGCCAAACATAAAGCTGTCTGGGGATGAATTTGGGCAAACTAAGTAGTGAAGTGAGCTTGTATTAAAACAGTTTAAAGATAAGCCTGTTGATGGCAGTCATCTGGGACACATGCTCCTATTATGAGCACGATAATAATTTAAAATATTACTAGAATTTTGTATTACTTTGGACAGAGGCAAAAAGCACTCTATATTTCCTCTTTGTTCTGTGACTTTTCTGTTATATTTTATTGAAAAAAAGACCCTACTCGCTTTCGGAGCTATCTATTAAAAATGTGACAAATACCATATGATCTCACCTTTAATGGGAACATAGTCAACAGAAGAAAAAAGCAAACAAAATATAACTAGAGACACTGAAGTTAAGAACAATCTAACATTAATTAGCCAGAGGGGAGGGGGGAAGGGACAGTGGGGAGAAGGGTTTTCAGGAACTACTATAAAGGACACATGGACAAAACCAAGGAGAGTGTGGAAGCAGGGGAGGGAGGGAGGTTTGGCTGGGGTGTGGTAGAGGGGTGGGGAGAAAATGCAGACAACTGTAATTGAACAATAATAAAATAATTTAAAAATTGAAAAAAAAGTGTGAGCAAATTTTTTAAAAACAGAAATTGTAAGATAGACATCAAATCTACTTTCCATGGCAATAACCTGGCTTGCGTTTATATTGCATTCTAATGCCATCCATCTTAACCTCCAATGAGACAGTAGGATTTGGAAAAGTTACAACAAAATGAAAACTTGTTTCTTAAATTTTGTGTTCCTAGATCTTCTTTTTGACATCTTGTCTTGGTCATTAGATTTGTAGATATCTTAGCTCTACCATTGCCTATATTCTTGTTTTATACAGTTTGTGGCTCTTTCAAAAGTTTTACTCATGAGGTGGTTGGTTGTCAATATTTTTTCTATTGTAATTAAAGTTAATGATACTTAGCTTATCAAGGGTGATGCTTTATAAATGTATAGTCAGATATCAATGAAAAAGACTAATAATAGTGAATTATAAATGGAAATTAATCTCCTAACAAATTAATAAGCTGTAAGAAATTGATGTTTTATTTCTTTTCCTACTTCATTACACACATTAATGCCTTAAATGAAAAGCTATTACATATTCCTTAAGATCTGGTTGAACCATTTGTCAAAACAGGACATAAGAGAAAATTCTTAGAGATCTTCACTAGTCTTTTGTTAACATAATTTTGGCCAGACATCAGTTTAAATGTTTTGTTTATTTTATATATTTGAATTCTGGCTTAAAAATTCAATGTCTTTTGAGAAATAGGCAGCTTAGCTCAAGTTTAGCTAATGTTTTCTTTTTATCCTATTTTGCATTGAAGATCATACTTGGGAGGCAGCTGTGAAGTGCCTGTTAGAATTTGTAAATAGGGGTAATGAAATTGCCCTTTGACAATTAAATTATTAAATTAATAGATAGTGGATCAGAGCAGAGATATGTAGTCATCTGGAAAAAAGAGATACACTGGCAGTGTTAAGAGCAAGACTTGACTGATTTATATTTAAAAAGTATAAAGGAAAATAATAGTCAGTCAGGACATCATCCATCAATAAAGGCATGAAAAGTTGACTCAGAGGAGCCAGCATTGGCTCTGTCCATTCTTAACAAAGAAAGAACATATTGGCCAATGACTTTATTGTGGAGACTATTCTTCAGGCCATCACTTGAATTATATAACTTATTTTTGTTGTGATTCTGTTCTCACCAAGGACCATTCCCATTAAAGTTTGACTTTCCTTAAAGGTCTGCCTTTGGGAGTAAAAGCTGGTTATGCTGATGTGTTTAAGAAGGTAGGACAACCATATTTCTATTTATTCATGGGAATTCTAATTTAATACATGATTCCCTGTGTACTGGGTGAATGAAATCCATCTTCTGAAAGATGAATTGATTCTCAATGTGCTGACATTTAGGCTTTTTCTCTCCAGCTTTATTGAGACATAAGTGACACATAACCTTGCATGATGATTTGATACACATGTACTTACAAGATAACTACCACAATAGGTTAGTTAATACATCTGTTACCTTACATGATTACCATTTTTGTCATATGTGTGTGTAGTGAGAACTTTTAACATCTACTCTTTTAGCAACTTTCAAGTATACAGTACAGCACTGTTAACTATAGTCAACATGCTGTACATTAGACCCTCAGAACTCATCTTATAACTGAAAATTTATACTATTTCATCATCATCACCCATTTCCTCCACCCCCATTCCCTTGCCCCTGGCAACCCCCAGTCTACTCTTTGTTTCTATGAATTTGGGTTCCTTAAATACCACATATAAGTGAAATCATACAATTTTTGTCCTTCTTAGTCTGACTTACTGCACTTAGCATAGTACCCTCAAGATTCATCCATGTTGTTGCAAATGGCAAGATTTCCATCTTTTTAATGGCTGAATACTATTCCACAGTGTGTGTGCCTATATATTAAATATATACTATATACATCAATATATATCACATTTACTTTATACCTTAATCTGTAGATTGACACTTAGGTTGCTTCCATGCATTAGTTATTGTCAATATTGCTGAAATAAACACCTGGGGTACAGATATTTCTTCAATATCCTGATTTCATTTATTGGGTATATACCCAGAAGTAGAATGACTGGATCACATCATAATTCTATTTTTAATTTTTTGAGGAACTTCCATTCTGTTTTCCATAGTGGCTGTATCAATTTACATTTCCGCTGCATGAGGTTTCCCTTTTCTACACATCCTCACTAGCACTTGTTTTCTCTTGTTTATGTGATAAAAGCCATCTAACAGATGTGAAGTGATATCTCACTGTGGTTTTGATTTGCATCTCCTGATGATTACTTACATTGAGCATCTTTTCTAATATCTGTTGTCCATTTGTATGTCTTCTTTTGAAAAATGTCTATTCAGGTCCTTCATCTATTTTGGGGGGGGTTATATATATGTGTGTATATATATATATATATTTCATATCTCTATCTCTATACATGTTTATCCCAAATATATATATCTTTATATATATATATATATAGTGTGTGTGTATATATATATATATATATATATATATAGAGAGAGAGAGAGAGAGAGAGAGAGATGTATGAGATCTTTGTATCTATTGGATATTAACCCTTTTTCAGATATATGATTGGAAAATATTTTCTTCCACTCCATAGGTTACCTTTTCATTTTGTTGATGGTTTCTTTTGCTGTGCAAAAGATTTTTAGTTTTCATGTGGTCCCATTTGTTTATTTTTGCTATTGTTACTTGTGCTTTTGGTGTCATATCCAACAACTCATTGCCAAGTCAACATCAAGTAGCTTTCCCCTGTGTTTTCTTCTAAGAGTTTTACAGTTTCAAGTCCTACAATTAGTCTTCAGTCTATTGGGATGGCCAAAAGTTCATTTAGTGTCTTCTGTACAATCACTATAGAAGTGTTTAATTGTCTTTAACTTCATCCAGAACAATTTTGTTAGGTTCTATTGTGACAGCTGTCATATCAGTGTGCATTTAAAAAAAACCATCAATATTGATAAATTTTTGTGTAGCCATTTTAATACTGAAAATGGGAGAAAATACACATTTTCAGCATATTATGCTTTATTGTCTCAAGAAAGGTATGCAACTGAAAGGCAAAAAGAAGATTTGTGCAATGTATGGAGAAGGTGCTGTGACTGATCGAATGTATCAAAAGTGGTTTGCAGTTTCTTGGTACTATTGACATTTTGGCTAAATATTTCTTTGCTGCAAAGCTGTCTTACACATTGGAAGATGTTTAGCAGCACCCCTGGCCTCTATCCGCTAGAAGTCAATAGCAGGAGATAGCCAACATACTCAAAATATTCAAATCAATAAAGTTATTGGTGAAAATGAAAAATACATCTTTTATTTTATGGAAAAACTAAATGGAATTGTTGGCCAACCCAATATTTTGATTTAATTTTTGTGAGTGGTGTAAGATAGAGGTCTAGTTCCTTGGGGGGTTTTTGTTTTTTTGTTTTTTTTAATCATTTTTTATTGTTGTTCATTACAGTTTTCCCCATTTTTCCCACCATTGCTCTCCCCTGCTCCATCCAACACCTGCTCTCAAAGAAAATCCCCTCCCTATTGTCCTTGTCCATGAGTCCTTTGAACATGTTCCCCTTCTTTCCCCTGTTATCATCCCCCCTCTCTCCTCTAGTCACTGTCAATTTGTTCTTTATTTCCATGTCTCTGGTTCTTTTTTGCTCATTTGTTTGTTTTGCTGATTAGATTCCACTTATGGTGAGATCACATGGTATTTGTCTTTCACCTCCTGGCTTATTTCACTTAGCACAATACTCTCTAGTTCCATCCATGCTGTCATGAATGGTAGGAATTCCTTCTTTCTTTCTGTTGCATAGTATTCCATTGTGTAAATGTAACACAGTTTTTTGATCCACTCATTTGCCAATGGGCACTTAAGCTATTTCCAACACTTGGCTATTGTAAATTGTGCTGCTATGAACATTGAGGTGCCTAGGTTCTTTTGTATTGGTGTTTCAGGATTCTTAGGGTATAATCCCAGCAGTGGAATTGCTGGTTTAAAAGGCAGTTCCATCTTCAGTCTTTTGAGAAAATTCCATACTCTTTTCCACAGTGGCTGCACCAGTCTGCATTCTCACCAATGGTGTATGAGGGTTCCCTTTTCTCCACAACCTTGCCAGCACTTGTTGTCTGTTGATTTGTTTATAATGGTCATTCTGACCGGTGTGACGTGGTATCTGTGGTTTTAATTTGCATCTCTCTGATGGCTAGTGATGCTGAGCATCCTTTCCTATGCCTATTGGCCCTCTGTATGTCCTCCTTGGAGAAGTGTCTGTTCAGGTCCATTTTTTATATGAATATTCAACATACTTTGAAGATACTATCTTTTCCCCCATTGAGTGTTCTTGGTTCACTTGTTAAATGTTAGTTGACTATATATGCATAGATTTATTTCTGGGCTTCCTATTCTGTTCCATTGGTCTATGTGTCTGTTTTTATGACAACATCATACTGTTCGATTACTGTAGCTTTGTAGTATAGTTTGAAAATGGGAAGTATGATGACTGCAGCATTTTTCTCAAAGTTGGTTTGACTACTAGGGGTCTTTTTTGGTAACATACAACTGGTAGGATTTTTTCTATTTCTTCAAAAAGATGCCAGAATTTTGATAAGAATTGCATTGAATCTATAAATGGCTTTAGTAGTATGGTCATTTGCACATTATTAATTCTTCCAATCTTTGAACACAAGTTATTGTTCCATTTATTTGTGTCTTCTTCAGTTTCTTTGATCAATGTTTAATAGGTCTCAGAGTATAGTTTTTTCACCTCTTTGGTTAAAATATTCCTAAGTTTTTATTATATTTGATGCTATTGTAAATAAGAATGTTTTCTTTATATTCTCAGATAGTTTTTGTTTGTTTATTATTGTTTATACTATTACAGTTGATCAAATTTTCCCCTTCACCCCAGATAGTTTGTTAATAGTGTATAAAAATACATCTGTTTTTGTATGTTGATTTTGTATCCTGCAACTTCACTGAATTTATTAGTTGTTTCTCATGGAGTCTTTAGGTTTTTTATATGTACCATATTTTTTGGACTATAAGACACACCGGACCATAAGACACACCTAGGTTTTAGAGGAAGAAAATAGGAAAAAAAAATTTGAAGCAAAAAATGTGGTAAAATATTTAATAACATAAATAACATAATATTTCACCAATATAAATGTAAACAGAACTCAACAGCAACGTTAACAACCATTATTACTGACTTTAAGCTTTAAGAACGGAAACTCTTCTGATGACCAGGGAACCCCAAGAACTCTTCATCTCTACTGTCCATATTTATGAAGCTCAGTTCCTCAGAATCACTAGTATGACTGTCTTCACTCTGTTCATAGAGGATGTCATCGTCAGAGCTGTCTAAGGTATTGCTGATGCCACATTTTTTTAAAGACCTCACAATGGTTTCATCCTGAACTGACTGCCATGAGGTTTTCACCTACTCACAAAGTTGGGTAATAGTGTGCCTCTTCATTCATCCAGTTGGTGTCAGGTCATGATTTCCAGCAGCCATTCATTTGTTCCACTCTTCTCTCATGAAAACTTTAAATGGCTTGTTGATGGAAATGTCCAAAGGTTGCAACTGGCTGGTAGGCCCCCCAGGAATTATACCTAGATGGGTTTCTCTTCTTTAAATCTCTTTTTTGTGGCTTCAGTGATACATGCCCTAAAGTGGTCAAGCACTAATAGAGCAGGTTTTTTCAGAAGCCCTCCAGGACATTTGGACCATACTTTTTCTATCCATATCTTCATGCCATTTTCATCCACCCATCCTTTGTCATGAACATGAATGATTACTCCTCTTGAGATTGCCTCTTTTGGCATGTTTTTTTTTTTCTTGAAAATCAGCATTGGTGGCAGTTTGGTGCCATCTGCACAGCAGGACAACACAACTGTGTAATGGGTTTTATCATGCCCTGAGGTTTTCATGGTTATGGTTTTGGCACCTTTCACATCAACAGTCTTCTTTGATGGAACATCAAAGGTTAACGGGACTTCATCCATGTTCCCAATCTGGCTTATTTCAAATCTATTTTTCTTTCTTGCATCCAGTACATATTTGTGAAAAGACACAATCTTGGATTCATATTCTATAGGCATTTTTGTGCAATCCTAGTTTTGGTGCGCACAGCAAGGCCACATCTCTTCATAAATTGGTGGCCCCACAATGGTGATCCAGTGCCTTTCTCTGCAGCAAGATGTTTGGCTTCATATATGGTCATTTTTGTAGATACTGAAAAGCCATTGTTCCCGTGGTGTATGATCCACTCTTTCATATCTATTTCTAACTGTGGCCATTTTGCAGCATGCCCACAAAAACGTTGCTTCATTTTGTCCATTTTTTGCAGTTGATCCTCCTGTTTCCTCCATTCCCATATCATTTTTTCAGTTGGAGGTGGCCCAAAGTGTCTCTCTGCTGCTCTGTTCCCATGTTCTTTGGTGTACTTCACTACCTCCAGTTTAAAAGGGATTTTACCTATATGAAATCCTTTTCTGCTTTGACATCTTTCCACAATTACGGTAGATTCAGCAGGAGACTAGGGTACACTACCATATCTTTCTACAACAAAATACAGTAATGACAGAACTATCAGCACTGTGCCCTTCATAGTTATGGGGGCCCTGTAGCTGAGAACATCAGTGGATGATGCACTGGTATGGGGAGATCTGCTGCTGACGCTGTTATGGGGAGATCTGCTGCTGATGCTGTTATGGGGGCATCTGCTGCTGACACTGTTATGGGGGGATCTGCTGCTGGAGGGCCACAGGTTGTGCAACACTCTTGTATGAAGACAGCAGTTTTGCACAACCTGTGTGGCTCTGCAGCTATTGCCAAATTGCAGCTACCATCATCCCAACCTGTCCAAGTATGATGGGAGTTGTAGTTTTGCAACAGCTGCAGGGCCACATTGACAGGTGACCCTGCAGTGGAATTTGCTTATGTTAATGTTAATTGGGGACATACCAGTCATGTAATAGAGGCACATATGGGCTCCTCAGGCTTTCTTCTCCTAACGTGCCTACACTGCCTGTACCCTCCTCCCTAGCACTGTAGTATGCCACAGCGGGGACTCTGCTCCTGCCTCACTTGCTTCCCACTGCTGGGACACCCCCTCCTCCCAGCCCAGGGCCCGCAGCATCACCCCACTCCTGCCACAGCCAGCTTCCTGCAGCGGTGACCCTGCTCCTGCCTCCTGTGACCCCACTGCCCCGCCTCCTCCTGCCCCCCCCCCCCAGCACAGCAAGCCAGGTAAACTACATTTGGACAATAAGACACACCCCCATTTTTCTCCCAAATTTGGGGGGAAAGTCTGTTTTATAGTCTGAAAATGAAGTAAGATCCTGTGATCTGCAAAAAGAGATGTTTTATTTCTTCCTTTCTGATTTGGGAGCTTTTAATTCTTTTTCTTGCCTGATTGTTCTAGCTAGGACTTCCAGTACTATGTTGAGTAGGAGTGGTAAGAGTGGACACCTTTGTCTTATTTCTGATCTTGGAAAGATTCAATCCATTTGTCTCTGAGTATGATGTTAGATGTTGCTGACATTTAAGTTTTAAGCTTAAGTGACTGATGGTCAGAGCCTGTTACTTGATTATTTTACCACTGTAAATGTAATTCTAAGATCTGAGATCTCAGATGAGAGAGAGAGAAAGAGAGAGAGAGAACACGCACGTTTCACCTGGTGAGGCTCAATTTCAGTATTTTCTTTGAAACCTCTCCATGTAAAAAAACAGTGTAACTTCTTGTTCTGCCTTGGAAGCATTACTCAAACCTATTTCACATTATGCTTTTTATGTAATCAATTCTTAGCAAGGTGATAGATCAGTGGTTTATTGTGTGTTGTAATAATGAGGTGGGCTATCTCAGGGTACTATAATGGTTTTCAATGTCTCCTAAAAATATTTCTTTTCTATATATGTTGAGACACCTAAAAGTATTCCTTTTGTATATGTGTTGAGAGGCAATAAATAAAAGTTAATAGCTTCCATATATAAAAGCTGTTAGAGTGACAACTTCTTTTAGTTAGTATTTTAGAGTTTGATTCATTCAATAACTGTGTGACTCATGCAGGGGAAGTATTATTATTTTCAATTTGTAGATTAGGAAATTGTGGCTTATGTCATTTAATCAACTAGCCAAGATCACATGACTAATAAATGTGATCTTGTCAGCACAAGCACATATGCCTCAAAACACTAATCCAGTGCTCTGCTAATTCTGTTACTACCCCTTGTATACCAAATTAAAAAATTTAAAAAAGGTTCCAAAAATTAAAGTTTGAGTACAACTTGTTTTTATAAAATGTCCCTATATCTGGCCAAACTGTGATAAGAAAAAAAGATGATTATAAATAACCCACTCATGAAATGTTTATCATGCACATACCATGTGTAAGACACTGAGCTAAGTACTGGAAGTGTGATAGAGTACAAGGCAGGTAGGGTCCTGCGCTGATAAAGCCAACAGTTTAGTGGGAAGACGGTCATTAGGCACATGATTATACAAATGCCTATGTGAATGTGGTAATGGACTGGGGGCTTGAGGTACGTTCCGCAGGAGTGACATTTCAGTTGAGGCCTGTTGGAGAGGAAGTTAACCAGGCACAAGAAAGGCTAAGGAGGAAGTCACTTTATTTGGAAACCATATCATGTTTAACTTAATCATCTCAAATAAAAAAAAGAGAAAATTGAGTTCTTCTTACCAGAACTTTTTGTTCCCATTCAAATTCCAGCATCAGGGAGAAGGAGGGTAGGAGGAAGAAGAAAAGAGATGTTGCTTTAAACGAGCTGATCCTTGATAATTAATTACCACAGCTTCTTGGTTCTCATTATTATAGTATAGCTGAAACTTTGAATAAAAATTCCCCACAAGATTCAGGGATGGCTAATAGGATATTGTGTTACTGTAAAAGCAATCAGAGGTCCAAACTTAATTGTCTTAATAAGCCACTTAATCATTCATGACAGACAAGAGAAACCACAAAGGACCACAATTCTTAGGCTTTTCAGTTTTAAGTTTTCAAAAGCTCATTAATAAAGCAGGAGGTTGAAGAGAAGGCTGCAAAATTATTTTATCCAGAGATCTCAGTTATTATTATGCTATGTTTGTGAAATTGCTTTGTATTAATCTTTCTTGGTAGCATGAGGAAAATTTTGAAGGAGTCCCCACACAGAGATAATTATAGGAATCATCATGACAAAAGAGAACTAAGCAGAAATTACTTTGAAAATAAAATTTTGAGCATGAGAGACTGAATAGCTTTCATAATAAATAAATAAAGCCCAGGCCTTGATTAACTGGAAGCATAGGGGATTAATTTTTCTGACCAATTATTAAAAATACTTCAAAAATAAACTAACCTTTTTTAAAAAAAGGCTATCTTATGCTTGTATTACTTCTATTTATAATATGTTAGAAAGTTGGAAAGCCTAATAAAATTTTAAGTTTCATAAAAGAAAAAAATAATATACAATGATTAAGCTAAGGGAATTTGATAACCAGATACCAATTATACTTTAATATTTTTCCTTCAGATCCTTTAAGAATATGTACACACTATTAAACATATGAAAAATATTGACAATATTGTATTTAATATTTCAATTATTTTTCAGTTATATTATGATTTAAGATTTTCAATTTCTATATATTATTTTAACATGCAAATGTGCCTTTTTATTTAATCATCATTCTTCTTCCCTTTTTATTGAATTTATTCAGGTGACACCACCGATTAACAAAATCATACAGGTTTCAGTTGCATAATTCTACAACACACCATTTTTGCACAGTCTTGTGTGTTCACCACCCCACGTCAAATCTCTTTTCATCACCATTTGTCCCCCCATATCCTCCTGCACCTCCCAATCACCATTCTTATGCTAGACACCTTGGTACCTTTTTACTTTTAGACATTTATCCCTAATGCTTGAGTAAACCACCTTCCTCAAGGGTCTGTTTATTTTTTTATAAATCCCTATAAAGGAATGCTTAAAATTTGTTTTAATACACTTATAGAGTATGGATGTTTAAAATATATTTACATGTATTATAAAATTGCAGATTTATATGCCTTATTTGTTTTTTTGCAACAATTCTACAAAACACATTTATTTCTTTTCATGTCTAACAATTTTGAGTGAAAACGCACACTTCACTGTATCTTAAAAACCTTGAAAATTACTCATTAAATAATTGTATTGGTTTGGTGGACTGAGATGAGATATTTGCAACTCTCCCTAAAATCTTTAAACTTGCAGAAAATTTATTTTTAAAAAACTTAGCCTATACCAGCACTCCTGAAAAGAAAGGAAGCCATCAGCAAACAAGACAAGGAATTTCTGAATATAAGAAAGCAGATGACATAGTGATCTCAGAAAAACAAGAGAAGAAAAAAACATAGCCCAAAACAATTAGGAAAATTATGGCAGAAGGAGAAGCAATTCCAGGAATAGTGCAACTTAGAGTCAACACATAAGAAAAGCAAGTGCTGTGAATGGAGACATTATCAACATGAAAGATTGCTTAAGTGTTTGAACTGCCATCCCTTGGAGTTTTCCATAAATGAGTTAATGTGTCTGGACTGAGCATCTAGAGTGAATGTTTTTGTTGGAGAGAGAAGTAGAAAGAAAGGAACATCTCATCAGGGAAACAGTTTAAATTACTCTCCATGCCCACCCATAAAAAGACCTGTTTATTTTAGGACTTACAGGCTTTAATCTATAGCTTACTTATCTGCTTCCCCAGTGCCCTTCTCCAGGCATACTTAATTGAGATACACAGAGAGCATTCATCCCTGCATTCAGAGGGAGGCCTGCTGGGCAGCCAGAACAGGACAGCTGTGGAAGACAACTACACCAATTAACATAGCCCTTCGTTGTAAATATGAACCACCAACCAAGGGTCACCAGACATTTGAGGAAAACTAATATCATTTTTCTTTATCTTTGAACTGCCTCAACATCTTTGTAGAAAATCAGCTTACCTTATTTTGCAACTCTCTATTATGTTTCATTGATCTTTTATGTCTACCCTTTCACCAACATCAAATTGTTTGATAACTGTAACTTAAAATCATGCTGGGTGTGTGCTTCAACCTTGTTCTTCTTTTAAAATATGCTTTGGCTAGGAATTATACATTTCCATACAGATTTTAAACATCTTGTTAATGCTACAGAAAAATGCTGGAATAATTTATTGGGAATGCATTGAATCTATAGATCAATTTGGGAAGAATTGACATATATTGAGTCTTTCAGCCCATGAACATAATGTATCTCTCCATTTACTTTCATCTTTTAAAAAACTTTTCATTAACATTTTGCCATTTTCACTGTAGAATTTTTGGGATTATTTTGTTACATTTATTCTTAGGTATTTTATAATTTAAATGTTATTGCAAATGAAATTGAGTGCCATTTTTACTACCAGTGTATAAAAATATAGTTGATTTCTATATTAACATTATATCCTACATTCTTTCATAACAAACATTAATTTTAGTAATTATTTTTGTGTGGTTTTTGGATTGTTGTACCTATACAATCATAGGAACAGTATTATTTTTCCTTCTGTTACTTGTGCCTTTTTTTTTTGCTTTATTGAAATTTCTAGGACCTAATGTAAAATTTGACAAAAAATGGTGAAAGGGAAAATCTTTACCTTTTCCTATACAAGGGGAATATGAGGAAAACCACCTTTCACTGTTACATATTATATTAATTGTGTAGATATTTTGTATACCCTCTGTATGAATGAGGAAGTTTCCTGCTATTTTTAATTTTTTAAGGTTTTTTTAAAAATCATGATTGGGTATTGAGTTTTATAGATTTTTATCTGTTGAAATGGTTATTCTATTTATTTTTATTTTGTTAATGTAATGAATTACATTGATTAGTTTTTTAAGCCAACTTTGCATTCCTGGTATAAACCCTATTTGATTATATTGTGTATATTTGCATGTAATGATGGATTAGGTATCCATCATTAGATCAAAATATATTGGTCTATATTTTGTGCATGTTTATATGAAGTCTTCATCAGGCTTGGTATCAGAGTTTGGCTGACTACTTAAGAGCTGATGAATTTTATTGATATTTGCAAAGAACTAGATTTTGGCTTTTAAATTTCTCTATTTTCTGTTTTCTATTTTAGTAATTTTTGCTTTTATTTTTGGCATTCTTTTTCTATATTTATTTTGGATGCATTTTACCTTTCTTTTCATAGATTCTTATGGTGGATTCTTATGATTCTTATCTTAGAAACTTTTCCAATTTTTTTCTAAAATTAGCATGATACACATTGCTTTAGATTAATCACACAAATTGACATGCTGTGTTTTCATTATTGTTTAATTTAAAATATTTTCTAATTTGTTTTGTGATTTCTTCATTGATGCTTGGTAAGCAGCTCTGTGACCATTATTTTGAACTCTTTATTGGGTAAATCACTTGTCTCCATTTATTTAAGATGGATTCCTGAAGATTTATCTTGGGGTTTTTTTTGTTTTGTTTTGTTTTGTTTAGAACATTTCTTCACTTTTCCTGACTCTCTGTGTTGGTTTCTGGGCATTAGATACAACAGCCGCCTCTCTCAGTCCTGAGTAACTGATCTCTTATAGGAGTACACCTCATCAATCAGCTCAGCCTGAGCTCCCAGTTACTTCTCAAACATTTGTGATCCTATGAACCATCATCTGTTTTTAGTGGCTCCAGTATTTGAAGGCATGCCAAGACCTGTCAGTGTCCAAAGGTGGGAATCATAGTCAGCACCTAGGTGCAGGCTGATTGGAAGTTGGACCCTCAGGCAGCAGCTGGGAAATTTGCAGTCAAGCCCCTTTCAGGGAAAAACTAGGATATGGGAGATTTTGCCTACTTTCTCTGCACTGAGCCTGGGCTTATAGTTGTGTGTACACGTGTGTGTGTGTGTGGGGGGGTTTCTTTGCCCATTTAAAAGATGCTTCTTTTCTTGCCATAGTCTTATGGAATTCATGAATTCAAGCCCCACTGCATGTAAAAACTAGGTAATTTGGGAACTCATTCCTTAGAAGGCAATTATGAAATTTGGGGTGCTAGATGTGTGGACAAGTTTCTTCCACAGAGATGCTCACTACTTGTTTTTGTTATTGGAACAAGCCAGAGGCAGATGATGAGAGAACTGCTAACTGTTTCTTTCAAGTTCGGAGAAGGCTTGCAGTCGGCACTTGGATTCATGCTAAATAGAAGCTGGATTCCCAGGCAGTAGCTTGTAAAGTATACAGTCAAACTCCTTCCAAGGAAGAACTGAGTGTTTGAGCCTGCTCCTCCTGCCCTGAGACCTGGGAGGAGAGCCTGTGAAAGTGCTCACACACCTGTTAAGTACTGTTGCTTTGTTTGCTGTAGTCTTGTGTGACTCTTAAACACAATCCCTCTTGGCTAACAGAACCGGTGATTTTGGTGTCCATCCTTCCAGTGGCAGCCTTCAAACTTGGGGCACTAGATGAGTGGTCCAAACCCTTCACTCCTCAAGGAGTAGCTGGGAGTTGAAGGTTTCCTCCCAACTGTATGGCACTGTGCAGGGGGTAGGTTTTGTGGTGAGAACCCCAGCCTTTCCAAACAGTTTTGGGTATTTTCTCAGTCTCCTGAGGTGTAGTAGTCACTCAGTTAGTTTCTGTATTTCTCTCAAAGTGAATTTCTACATGTGTAACTGCATATTTGCTGCATCTGTGTAAGGAGGTAAATTCAGGTGCCTCCTGTGTTGCCATCTGGATAGCCCCCTTTATCATTTATTGCAGTGTAGGTCCACTGAAGGCAATTTTTTTTCTGGCAATGTCTTTATTTTGTTTCTTTGATAGACAAATGTCACTCCTCCCCCCAATTTAATTGTCCACACTTCCCTCCCAGTTTCAGGGCCAATCCATGATTAAGACGAGAATAGCCACCCCAAAATGTGCCACCCTGGCACTATGTTGACTCCAAGGCAATTAAGACTTAACTGACCGAGGAAAGCTTTTTGCCTGTCCCTTAACTGCCTAAGAGAATTTAAATAAGGAGCTTGTACCAGAAAGATAGCTAATACCAAAGATAACTTTTTATATCAGAAAGACATATCTGCATGGCCTAGCAAACTTTTGTTTACTAACCATCTACTCTCCTCATTTTCCTGTGGTTCATCTTTCTTCCTTAAAGACTCCAGGCACCTACCTCCTTCTCCTTATCTCAGGGTGGTATATAAACCTCAATTATCTGATCACTGAGGAGTTTCTTAAGTCTTTGTGAGGCTCCCATATATACAAAATAAAATTTCTTTTTCTCCTTTTAATCATACTTATGTCATTTAATTAAGAAGGGAAGAAGAGAAAACTTTTCTACTTGTATAGCCATAAGAAAGGGAGGAGGGGAATTCTGGTTGCTTCTCTGGTATTGACTCCCTTCCAAGGTATACCTGCTTTGGTTATTCCTTAGGATCCTTAGGTAGTTGTCTTTTGCATTTTCCCTAAAGTTTATAATTATTATCAGTGTAAACCAGAGGGTTGGTCTGGACAGGAGTCAGTCATATCACTGTAAAAATTCTGCCATTAGTTTTTATATCTAGCATAATAGCACAATAATTTTGCATGCCTGCTACTTTTAAAGATCTTCTAATGAATTTATTGTAAAAGGTGATTAAATGATTTATATACTAGGTAAAGAGGAAGATAGAGTTATATATTGAAAAGAAATTATCTCTTAGAAATAGTGAGTAACATAAGCAAGTATAATGTGTTTTAAAACAAAAACAAAAATATAAAGTGCATACTTGAGTATGGGTATCTTTTTAAAATTTGAGCATAATTTTAATGCCATATAAGAAATGTATTCTCATTATTCTTCTCTTTCTCATTTTTTTGGGATATGTTAGCACATTATTTTCTTCTAAGTGAATTTTAAGAGCACATTGTTAAGTGACCATTGTTCCATTCTTCATATAATATTTTAAAAACTATAATTGGACACTGTAACATTCTGGCTTAAGACTCTTCAATAGTGTTCTTTTAAATTGATGATAGTGATAAAATAATAATAGACAACATTTGTAGAACTATTTTAAGTGGTAAACTACATGTCAACATCTTCTTTTTAACTTTATTTATTTATTTATAATTGTTGTTCAAGTATAGTTGTCTCCATTTTCACCTCACCACGGCCCCTCACCCCACCCATCCCCACTTTCCACCCTCAAACCTACCCCCTTTGGCTTTGTCCATGTGTCCTTTATAAATATCCCTTGATGGACCTGCCCCTATTATTTTACCCCCTATCCCTATCCCGTCTCCCTTCTGTTTACAGTCAGTTTGTTCTTTATTTCAGTGTGCACAATTTACAATAGCCAAGTGCTGGAAGCAATCTAAATGCCCACCAGTAAATGAGTGGCTAAAAAAAAAAATTATGGTACATTTACACAATGGAATACCACACAGCAGAAAGAAAGAAGGAGCTCTTACCCTTCACAACGGCATGGATGGATCTGGAGAGCATTATTCTAAGTGAAATAAGCCAGGCAGTGAAAGACAAATACCATATGATCTCAACATCTTATTTCATTACTTCTCCCAACCTGACTTAGATACATAGGTAAATACATGTTAACATTTCCTAGTTCCCCAGAGAAAATGACAACCACTCTCTGAATTTTAGCTACATGCAATGTGTCTGCCCATTGCACTTAGGAGAAATAAGGCTTAAATATAAGTCAATGTAGTAGTTACAATGGGATAGATTTTTTTTTTGTTAACAAGCAACCACAAATTCTTCTTGTGTAAAATTGAATGTATATTGGGAGCCAGATCACGACTCAATTATTTTTGTCTTTAAATAGTTAGGGTGCTGGGCTCATGTGATAGGAATATGATGACCCAGGACTAAAGGAGAGAGGTTAGAGAGATATATGAAGAAAGGCATTGGGAGAAATATAAATTGCCTGCTACAAAAAAAATTTTTATGCTAGAATTGGCCTTGTGCCATGAATACAAATTGCAAGGATGTTTTCTCTCTTTTCTTTTCTTCCTAACACTACATTCCCTGAACTGCTAGCATCTGGGACTCTTCTGAGTATGTAAGTATAACCGTGCTGTTGTGTGGGTAACTGTCTTTGTTCAGTCTACTCTTAGGCTATATGTAATATTTATAATACAGTTTTCACATTCTAAAGAATTTACTTGAACAAATTGAATAGTTATACATTTGATAGTCAAGGAGACCTACACAGAGCTAGCACCCAACTGACTCCTGGCATTTTTCTTTTTTGTGTATATAGTTTGTAGAAGTTCTCTTTTCTCCATGAGTCCAATGAGAATTATTCCACATTCTAAGTAGTCTGACTTAATGGCATGACTCAGTTCTGAATACAGTTTGTATGACCACATGTACTTTTTCATATGTATGAGTGAGGGATAATAGTTGTTAGTGTAAAAGGATAGAAAAATATGACTATAAAAACATTTGAAACTTAAACCATCAAAATAATCTTTGTGATATTTTCTATTAAATAGAAGGTGTTATAGCATATAAAAAAGTTTAAAGGAGTTCTGTTTTATTGTTTAGATGACAGAGCATGAATGAGTTTTCATCTCCCAAGTCCTACAGTGCTATGGTTCTTTGACCTTGGGTTATTTAAATGATATTATTGTTGGCATACAAGTCCGTTTTGTCTACTTCCAGTTATGAACTTCACAATAAACATCAGGAGCCTTTATAGAATCTACAATTCTGACTAAAACATATGTAGTCTCAAATTGAAGAGGACAGTTAATGCTAAAGAAAGTGATATGTGTTCCTCAAGCTCAAATACTGGTACACTCAAAGCCAGCTCAGCATTTCCCAGGGCCTGGTATTTCATCATGGCTCTGTCAACACAGCTTGATCAATGTCTTCAAAGGAAAAATGGAAGCAAATGGATGATTAACTTCAAGCATTTGTCACTGAGAGTAAGCTTGGAGCAGTCTTGGGCAGTGTGATGGATGGCACAGAGAAGCTCCTTTATATCTGTCGGTCAAATGGAGTAACTGTGGAAATATTTAACGGTATAAAAGAATCTGCATTGCTCACCTTCAACTTCCCTGAATTTTTCTCAGCAATGTTAACATTCTGCAGTACAAATGATATAGCCAGAAAAGGGGTGTTTAGGACACATAAAGAAAAAGGAAAGACACATTCATTCAACTTACCTCTGTGCTTGGCTTTACCAGAGACCATTTTCTCTTCCTCCATAATTTTACAAAATAAAATACACACATGTATGTCACTGGATAATATGTGTGGTGGAACAAACTTAGGATTTTGATTCAGAAGACATGTGCGTGGGTCAGTTCTGCCACATACTAGATGTGAGGCCTTTGTCAAGTTATCTGTCGTACCTGTTCTAAGTTTCATCATTCTCGTCAATAAAATGGAAATAATAAGGCTTCTTCATAGGATTTCATGAGGGTTAGTGTACATATGAGTACCTGGCATGTGGTAGAAAAGACCTTGTAATGGTTTAAAAGAAAAAACACATGTAAATGTGTATGTGTTCATTTACAGGAGGGAAGGCCAGGGTATTCTTGTCTATCACACTTTCTAATATAAGTCAAACTGAGAAGAGGCTATTCTCAGTACTGTTTTTATTAGTAACATACAAATAGTCAACCACAACAATTTATTATACATATATAAAAATAGGAAGTTTTTTTTTGGTAGAATGTTTCTTCACTATTATACAAATACTGCACTAGTTAGCATTGTAGCACAGAAAATGCAAAACTAGTGGTCTTTAGAGCACACCGCTGTGCTGGCGAGGCTCGTCATCCTTTCTGAGTAATTAGTTGATTCTTTAAATAGCACAATAAGATGAGATTTATAAACCATAATTCTTTTTTTAATAAATAATCTTCATTTGTATTCAGTGACTAAAATATCACTTGATATATATACTTTGCAAAATGACTTGTCTCTTGTTTGATAATTTAATGGTGATGCTTAAGAATAATTTTCCTCCTAAGACTCTAATTTCCTGTTAAAACATTAAGTAATTATCTGTGGGATCACCTCAGACAGAGAGGATAATTCCTTTGACAAAGATGCTGGACTGTGTAGGATTAATCTAATTCAGGAGTATTGGGGTTCCTATTTCATCCCAAGGAAGTGATGTGCTAGATAGCAGGTACCACAGTCTTTGCCTGTGGAATGAAGAAAAATGCACCCCCAACTCCTGGAATTAGCTGACTGTAGTCTCACTGGGTCATGCGTAAAGAGAAAAGGAAAAGAAGAATGGAAAATATAAGAAAGAAGAGGATGTGCAAAAACTCCTCCCCCCCCACATACACAAACATACTTACTGTGAAAGAAGAGAAGGAAAATGAACCCAGAATTACAAATAGTAGGTAATAATAAGCATTGATGCTTGAAAGATTAGATATTTTTAATATAGCACTCACTCTTCTTTAATTTTTTTGATTGTTGTTCAAGTACAGTTGTCTCCATTTTCTCCCCACCACTCCCCATTACCCCAGCCATCCCCACCTCCCACCCTCAATCCTACCCCCCTTAGGCTTTGTCCATGTGTCCTTTATACATGTTCCTTTGAAGAACACATTGTATTTGAAGGAAAAATTATGCCTTGTAGGTCCTAGTACTCAATAACTCATCATATCCCACTTCTCAGATGGGGCCAAGGCACTGGGCATACCAGGAGACTAGACTGGTTTTGTAAATGGTTCATCAATTTTCTACAGGCTGCAGTGCAGGGCACTATGGGGGTGTTGTGGAGGGAACCTGTCCTAAAGAATGGGACACTACAGGAATGGCGAGGGAGAAGTAATCCTTTTCTCATTTTATTTTCCTTTTGAATTTACATACAGTAATATTCACTCCTTATGATATATAATTATAAGGTTTTAACAAAAGTATAAAGTCTTGTGTCTGTTATTACCACCCTGATATGCTCTAATGATTCTCTTGTACTGCCCCTTTGCAGTCACCTCCTTTCCTTATGCTAGCAACCACTAATCTGTTGTCCATTCCTGTAGTATTGCCTTTTCTTTTCTTTTTTCCTTCCTTTTTTATTGATTTTATTGGGGTGACATTGGTTAATAAAATTATATAGGTTTCAGGTGTGCAATACATCATCTGTATGTTATATTGTGTGTTCACCACCCCAAGATGTTCTGTATCCTTCCATCACCATTTACTCCCGCTTTACCTTCTTCTACCTCCCCTTACTCCCCGTCCCTTTGCCTTTTCCCAGATGTCATAAAAATGGAATTTCACAGTCTGTGGCTTTTTAAAATTCTTTTAACAGAATTTTCACAAAAAAGTTTTTAGTTTTGATGAAGTTCAATTTATTGATGATTTTCTTTATGGATTATGTTTTTGGGTACTTTGGAAAGCAAAACAGACAGATCCCTTGCCCTCATAGGATTCAATAAACTAAAATAGTGTATTGAGATAGATATAAATATAGTAAAATGGATGATTAAAGTAAAAGGAAATAGAATTTCAGCCAACCCTAAAGGTCCACTTGGGGAGAGTGGTCATGAATTTAAAATGAGAGCAGCCAGCAAAGTTTTGCATCTATTCCTTCAGCTTTATTCAGCTGCTCATATGCCAGTGCAGATGGCATGAAGTCATGCATGGTCAGAGATTTGATTTAACTGGGTTAAGATTGTCACCAAGAGAGTATAGTGGTGGGAGAATGTGGCAAGGGAATGGAGAGAATATATGGGACACTAATTATACTAAATGGTTTGGAATCTCAACCAGGCAAGGAGAAATGGACAATCTGAGTTAAGTGAAAGCAGTGAAAAAAAGGTTAGGTTAATAGATTGGAAGTTACACTGCATAAAAGGATTGTTGAGATGGGAGCAAGGAATGAGATAGCAGGATAGAAAGTGGTGGTCAGTGAATGAGCCTAGAAGTTGAGATTATGGATGGTGATAGAGGTCCAGTTATTGGAATGACAGGGAATAATGAATTAATTGCTGAGAAAGCATAGAGGGCAGAATTAATGGGGGTGAGGCAGACAAGAAATTAAGAGGCCAAAATTTGGAAAGAGTCAGGAAGATATTTCAGTGTCCATGGATATGGAAATCATAAAAGTCATTATAAGCATAGTGTCATAGGATAAGATACTAAACCAGGTACTGTTGTCTTCTAGGAATTTAGTGGCCTGGACATCTGTAGATGCATCCACTTGGAGTGTATTAGTTTCCTATTGCTGCTGTAAATAATTATAACAAACACAGTTCTGGAAGTCAGAATTCCCAAATCACTTTTACTGGGCTAATAATGTCAAGGTTATCAACAGGGCTGGTTCCTTCTGATTAAAGAATCTATTTTGCAATCCTTTTCAGCTTTTAGTGGCTTCCTTTTTCCTTGGCATGTGTTTACTAACATTTCTGCTTCTTTTCTTTTTTTAAGGCTATATGTACATATGTGTGTGTGTGTGTGTGTATAATTGTTTGATTATAATTATTCTGCCTTTCCTCTATTGCTCACCCATCCCACTCCCCTACTCCCACAGTCAATCCCCCCCCATTGTCTGTTCCCATAAGTCCTTTATTCATGTTCCTTTTCTTGCTCCTTGCCCTTCTTTCCCCCATTTCCCCCTTTCCCCTTCCCTCTGGTCACTGTCAGTTTGTTCTTTATTTCCATGTCTCTGGTTCTATTTTACTCATTTGTTTTGTTGATTAGGTTCCACTTATAGGTGAGATCATATGGTATTTGTCTTTCACTCCCTGGCTTATTTCACTTAGCATAATGCTCTCCAGTTCCATCCATGCTGTGGCAAAAGGTAGGAGCTCCTTCTTTCTTTCTACTGCATAGTATTCCATTGTGTAAATGTACTGCAGTTTTTTGGTCTACGCATTTACCGATGGGCACTTGGGGTGTTTCTATTGTAAACTACCTTTTTGTATCCTTTCATCAAATCTCCCTCTGCCTTTCTCCTAAAAGGCCATTTGTTATTACTTTTAGGAATGTCTCACCTAAAAAAATCTATGACACCCTCCCCATATCAAGATCCTTAACTTGATCATGTCTTCAAAATCTTTGCTATATAAGGTAACAGGACCTGGATATTTTGGTGGGGGTGGGGGTGCACAGAATTCAGGTCACTACATGATGGTACAGACTGATGGAAAGAGCTTCAAAGAAGCCTGGAGGTTTAGTAGGGGGGAAATTAATGGCCTGGAAGCAGCAATGAGGAGGATACCCATTCCTATATTATAGAGGGCAAGGTGAGAAAACAGTCTCCACTTAAGACAGATCATGCAACAGAGGTATTAGGGAATAATCAATTTCCACTGGATCAAGAAGGTGGAGGGAACTTTTAGAGAAGATTTTTGTGAATATCATGCATTGAATTCTGGGTGTAAGGGAAGCGTTTGGGGGAGAGGGAAGGTGTGAGGTTAGGCCAGATTTGGAGTAGGCTCTACTTTCTATGATCATTAAATATTGTTGAAAAATCTGGGACCAATCTAACATATTTTTTCTCTTATTGGTGACAGTGCTTTTGTCTGAATGTTTTTGTCCCCATATTGTTAAATTTCAGTAGTAGCTTTACTAGATCTGAGTTGGTGTTGACTACTCTGGGTCATATTTTCCAAGTGTTCAGTGTGCCTACTGAATATATAGATATTGGGGTTTCTTCCAGAAAAAAATTCTTTATATTGTACTTTAAAAATTTGTTTAGTTCAGTTGTTTTGTTTTTCCCTTTTAGGTATTTTAATTATTAATATATCAACTTGAGCTTTCTTTATATGTCTTCTATATATTTGACTTTCTTGAAAATGCCTTGTATCTTTAATTCTATTTCATTACAGTCACCCTTTTCTTTCCTCTAATTCTTCAACTTTGCTTTATGTTTATATATTTGTGTGTTTCTTCAAATTTAGTCTTCATTGTTTATTATTTTCATTTTCTTCTCATTTATTAATGAGTTATGATAGCTTTTTAAAAAGTTTATATCCTGTTGTCTAGTCATTTATTCTGAGATGTTCTAATTTTGATTTATGCTGTTTTTTCAGAGTCTTGATAATTTCCTTAATTTCTTCTGTCCCTTTTAGAAATAATATACTACATTTATTTTCTTTGCAGTCATATTTTCTTTAATGTTTCTCACTATTTTGCTAGAACATCAATTGGGTTATTTTATCTTCAATTCTATAATGTCTTTATACGGAATTTGATTGTAATCTTATTTATTTGTTTTACATGTTTAAATGAAAAAGCATTTCTGGAATTATTAGGAGGATGTTTGTATGTGGGAGGCATGACTGGGGCAAGGTAATTCTTCCCCTTCATAGCTTAAGAGCTTTTCTATGTTATCTGTCATCTATCTATATATTTATTACCTATCACCTATCTATATACGTATTTAGCCACTTGTACATCATATCTCTCAGGGCTTAGCCTGATCTGACTCAGGTAAGTTTCCTGTCTCTATATCTGTATTGTCCAGGGCACTGCCAGCTTTACTTTTCAAGATGGTGATGTCAATGCTAAACATTCAACTCTGCTATTCCAGTACCCTATGTTCTATTGCAGGACTGTCAAACTCATTTTCATCAGGGGCCACATCTGCCTCACGGTTACCTTCGAAGGGCCAAATGTAATTTTAGGACTGTATAAATGTAACTACGGTACTCCTTAATGGTTAAGCGAGAGCTCGGCACTGCTGCCGGGTAGAAACAAGGTGCTAGGCGGGATAAGACAAGGTGGAGGGCTGGATTCCGCCCACAGGCTTGTGTTTGCCTCTATTGGTTCCCTTTGCCATGCAGTATTTGAATGTTCTCCCCATTCCCCATGTGAGTTTTATTCCTGCAGTTTTAGTTCAGAGTGGACCTTTCCTTTTAAAAGGAAAGATTTATTAGATATTGCTGCATTCCAATAGTGATTCATCCTCTTCTACACTATTGAATTTCTTATGTCTCCCTTAGTGATGTCCTGTAGTCTTTGTGCACTAACCTCTTATTTGGAATCTACAAAAACTTCTTCGAAGTTTATTGGTTGTTCTCAAATTTATTTGCATAAAGCTCACTCAGTGTTTCTGTAGTCTTCTTCTCATAGGAACAGTATTTATTGATGATTACTCTGTTCTATGACTTATAACAAACATCCTTCCATATTTTAATCTTTACCATTAACACCATATAGCTGTTGGTGCTAGCAGACCTGTGCTATTTTGGTCCCATCTGCATCTTCATGAGAGTTCCTCATTATCTAGTTTTATTAAAAATATCATTGGCTGTTTATATTTTCTCCAAGAGCTTTAATTTTCTCTTAGTATTTTTGTATGAGGGGATTTGTGGGGATTATAAAAGTTTACTACATTCTTTTCACTTCCTTTATATTTCCTCCAGAAACCTGTCTTTGCATATTTTTTCTTGAAGCTAAAGGATCTCTTTGTTTTCACTGTTATGACATTTTATGATAGCATGCCTTTGAGTGAGTCTATTTTTAGGCTTTTACAGGGTACTTTCTGGACTCTCTCAAATTGTGAACTCATGTTTTTCTGTGCTTTGAAAATCTCTTGAATAATTGAATTTGTTCCTCCATTTTCTCATTTTTTTTCCTGGAATATCTATAAATTGGATATTGTGTCTACTGAAGGTTTTTCTATTGTTTTTTACTCTACTCTCTTTTTTCCATTTTCCTGTTTTTCAGGCCCACTTTCTAGGGGTGTTTTTCAATTCCTTCTTCTAACCTATCCACGGAGTTTTCATGTCTACTCTTCTTTTAGCAAACTGAGAGGCTATTATTTTTTGTTTGTTGAGTTTTCCTTTAGGTAGCATCCTATGCTGATTCATGATTGTAATAACTTATTTCTCTCAGAGTATTAATGAGAGTTAAGATTTATTATTTTTTTAACTTTTCTTCTCCATGCATTGTCTTTTTCTGTTCCAAATTACTTCTTTCCTATTTTGGTTGTTTTCTGTCTTTGATTTCATATATTTTCTTAAAATGTCTGGTAATTCTTGGTTGACAGCTCATATTTATAATAAGAGTAGTAAAAAGTTCATTGGAAGCTCTGAGTGTATGGGTGAGGCTTATTAATTTTGAGCTTTATTGTGGGATGTTTCTTTGGGAAATGCTTAATGTCTGTGTCTTAGATTCTTTCTCTTGAGTTGTGAAAAAAGCAAACAAAATATAACCAGAGACACTGCAATTAAGAACAATGTAACCATAGCCAGAGGGGAGTGAGGAGGGGATAGTGGGGAGAGGAGTCTATAGGAGCTACTATAAAGGACACAAGGACAAAATTAAGGGGGAGGGTAGAGGTGGGGGAGGGAGGTGGGACTGGCTGGGGTGGGGTGGAGGGATGGGGAGAAAATGCAGACAATTCTAACTGAATAAAAAAAATAATAATAATAAATAAAAAAAGAAACAACTTGACAACATCCCCTGTGAGGCAACTTTGGGTAGGGACACATATGTTGCATGTATTTGTATGACTTACACTGTAATTTAGAAAAGAGCAGTATTCAAGCCAAACAAAAATTGGTCTATTTGTATGTTTGACATTAAGCCAAGAGATAGTTTAAAGCTTAAATATCATATTAATACTTTTTTCTAATTAAAAGCTAATATCAGCTTTCATAAGTAACTTGAAAAACACTGCAAAATAAAAAGTAAGGAAAAATTAATAAAAATTTTATAATACAAGAAAAAAAATAAAGACATGTAAAAAAAACCCCACAAAAACACAAAAAAATAAAGTGAGTACCCAAAGATTTTGTCCATTCACCTGCCTGGATGATGTGTATGTAGCTGCCAGAATTTTGGGAGCAAAGTGAGAGAATACAGTGAGGCTTTCCATATTCAATATATAAAATTTTACCTAATTCCTTTGTATGTGTGGAATTTCCCAGGGCAGGAGACTTTTATTACTATTTGAAAAATTATATACCCTCAAAAATGCAAATAAAAAACACAATGAGAGACTGCTCTATAGCCCTGAGGGTGACTAAATGAAAAAGACAGGTAACAAGTTTTGTGAGAATGTGAAGATGGAAATCTCATGCACTGCTGTTGGGGATGTAAAATGGTGCAACCACTTATAGAAACAGCATGCTAATTATTTTAAAAAGTAAAGATAGAATTATCATATGTCACATAAATTCCACTCCTATGTCTATTCCAAGGGAAATAAAAAATATATGTCTGCATAAAAACTTGTACACAAATATTTATTCATAATATATATAAAGTGAAAACAACCAGCTATGGCTGGGTGGCTTAGTTGTGTGAAGTGTCATCCTGTACATGACAAAAGTTGTGGGTTTGATGACCAGTCAGGGCACATACCTAGGTTGCAGGTTCAACCCCCCATGGTTGGGTCACATATGGGAGGCAACTGACTGGTGTTTCTCTCTGACTTCAATCTCTCTCTCTCCTGTCTCTGTATGTCCCTCCTTCCCTCCCCCCTCCTCTCTCTTTAAAATCAATAAATATGTCCTTGAGTAAGGATTAAAAAAGGTGAAAACTCAATGTGAATCAATGTCAATGGCAAATGGTTAAGCAAAGTGTAGTATATATGGACAATAGAATGCTATATGGCAATACAAAGGAATGAGGTATCATTACATGCTATAACATGAATGCACCTTAAAAGTGTTATGCTAAGTGAAAAAATCTTCATAAAAAGGCATAGTGGATTAATCAGTTTATATTAGAACATAAATTTTAATTAATTTAAAATATAATGAATTTTAATTCATTTGATTAAATGATTTCTTTGAGCTGAGAGGAATCAGTGGTTGGAACATGATAGTTAATGGATATGAGGTTGCTTCTGAGGTAAAGAAAATGCTCTAAAATTGATTGTGATGAGAGTTGCACAACTTGAATATACAGTGCTATAAACCATTGAATATCTATAGCTATATACAGATTTGTGACTGCTCGGGAGGTGGGTGCCCCTAACCCCACATTGTTCAAGGGTTAACTGTATACCCTTTAAATGGGCAAATTGTGTGATATGTAACTATATGTCATAGAGCTATCAAAAAATATACCTGTACCTGTAGTTCTCTGATAGTGTAGGAGAGAAACAGTAACCTAGAGACTTTAGAATAGAGAAGATCTGGTCTTAATGCTTTCTAAGCAAGTTCTTAACCAATTCTTAGACTTGTAGTGCTAATTTAATCCATATTCAAAATATTCTGCCAATTCCTCATGTGTTTGGGGATCTGTTTTTAAGTTATATTGCAATTGGATCTATTCCAACAAGATGTTATTTGGGGGATGACATAAAATATATATACATTATTAGTTAATTTAAGTGAAAACATTTAAAATTGCCTTTTTAATTGAAAAATTTTAGGAAGCTACATTACTGCACATATTAATAAATTCAGAAACTGAGTAAATAGCTTTTGACTTTAAGAAGTGCTCTTTTCCTTTGGTAAGCACTAATATTCCTCTTTCTTAACTATCTGTGTTATAATTTCTATTCTGACATACACTGTATTATGTACAACACCTTCTGTTTATATTTTAAAGGATAGTAGATGCAATTTTTAAGGTTTTCTTTTTACATTCTCAGGTTTGGAAGTTTTTCCGGCTTCAATTTATAAGATGCACACTAGAGTGAAGAACTAAAGTAAGTATCCAAATCATGTTTCTATATTATGTGCCTCTATTTTATAACTATTTCATCTCAAAATGCTTTTCACCCAGTTCATTTATACAATCTTCTCAGTTTTTGGTATTTATAGATATCTATTTATTGCTATCTACGTATTTTCTATCAGTTCAGAATTCATATATTTTATTTTCAGAATTACCTCATTTTAGACTTCCAAGATCCAACAAACCCTTTTGTAACAGTTAAAATTCTAAGTTTCCTTGCTCAAAATCTACTAGATAATGAGGGGAAAATGTAAATAGTTAAAAATTGAATTTGAGGGAAACATACAAGTAGAAAAACTCATGCAAGCTTTGGTAGTTACTTTTTAGAAAGGATCACAGAGTAGTTTTATTAAGTTTAGGAAAAATTATTATTGACATGTGTTTAAGATGAAGTGGTAAAATTAAGGATATGTGGTTATTTGTAGAGAAGGGTCACAGAGGAGATGACAATATCGGCCTACTAAATGGGGGGCAAAGGAAGACAGTAACCATCAAGTGAGAGAGCAGTGGGTTCATGGGTCATTATGTCCTAAGTTCAGTGAATTTGAGGGATAAAGAGAAATGAAAACTCTTTGTATAAAAAGGCATTTACCAAAAGAGGTGAAGGGATACCATTCAGAAAACTGAAATGACATCTATTTGTAAGGATGAGAGGGAGAAAAGTTGTGGAGAAAACTAGGCTAGAATGTGAGGAGTGAGAAAATTCCCACTGAGTTACAAGTGGTAAGATGTTGGTGCTCACAGGAGAAAAATGGAAGGATAGGATCATTAGGGTGAGAAAGAGTGGGGATGAGATAATAAGAGATGATCATTTATGGACGAGGACCACAACAATGGAGGGCAAAGGGGCCAATTTCCTGAGACACAGTATGAAGTCTGTACGTTAGGTGCATAAGAAGTATGACTCCTTGTGGGCCCTTGACCACACACTGGCATTCTATGACATCTGGAGGGTAGGTGTGTTATTGAAATGGAAATAGCTTCTAAAAATTCTAGAAAACTTTTCCTTTGCTTATGCCTGTGAAATTAGGCCAGGTAAATCAGTTGTCTTGAAAGACCAAAGTTGAAGGTTCAATTTCTGACCAGGGCACAAATAAGAATGCATAAATAAAGTAGAACAACAAGTAGATGTCTCTCTCTCTCTTTCTCTCTCTCTCCCCCGTTCCCCTCTATTTTTAAAATAAATAAAAAAGGATTTAATCTAAATTTCAATGTCATTTTCTCCCTGACTAAACTTTCCTGTTATCATTTTATGATTGAAAAACATGGTGTAAACTATCTTTGAAAGTATATGCCTAATTGATTCACTCATTATAATAATTTGTTGTGAAATGAAACTCCTGGTTAGTGGGAAAATGTTAGCTCCCACTTTCCCTCTACAGTAGCTGTGACTCTGGACCCCAATTGTAAATTCAACACTTTTGATCAAGATACATAACTACTTTATCTTATTTTATTTATTTTTATTTTTTTACATTTATTTATTTTTATTTTTAAAATTTATTGATTGATTTTTTAAAATTTCTATTGTTTTTAAAAATTTTTTATTGTTCTTTCGAATAATGATTTACTATGTTTGCTCATAAAAGCAACAATTCAGGTGCAGGAGTATGTCCTGCTGTGGTGCAATTCTACACTCATATTGAATCCAGGTACCCCTTAAAGTTAGAAGGCTTTCCCAGCCATCCTCATCAAAAGCAGAGAGTACATCCATTTACAGTTCTGACTATCAACATTCCATCAAAGTGTATATGTAAATGCACATGCCTTCCCTGCCTTGTGTAGGTTACCTCTGCTTGGATCTGTAAGTTTGGCAGCCTATCATTATTAGTAACCTGATTCCCAAATCATATGTAATATCCAAGAATGTAAAACCACACAATAAAATAAACAAATGATACTAAATGTATTTCCATTCATCTTCTAAAGTTACCAATACTATAGATCTAAAAGCAAAAAGATAAAAATGTGATGATATAATAAAAATATAACTATATTAATGCAATTCAATATGTAGTAAATATCTTTAGTAAGATATTTGGTAAATGTCATTATTAAGTGAGAAAATGTGAGAAGAAGAACATTTTATAAATTGTTTAGAAAATATGGTAATGGCCCAGTGCCCAGTGAATCTATGAGAAATTCTTCAGTTGCTAATGTGAGCAGTCTTATATTTATATATCATCTTCCATACTTTGGCAACTTTGTCAGAAAATGATGCATATTTTATTTTTTATGAGATTTTTCTACTATAAATTACTATATCAATCTTTATCTGTTTGTTAAAATAGCTAAATGTGTGTATTAAGTCCCCAGATTTATTGCTAAATTATGATTCCATGTGTCTCTTATACTTTAAAACATGTTAGATTTCTGCATATTACTTCTCTATCAATCAACCACAGAAGGCTAATTATCATATAAAATTTTAGGATTATTATTATACTAGAGGCTATAGACATCCAGCCCTATCATTCATCACCTAGACAGGCATTTTATGCCATGTCACTCAATAAGTTCATCACACAAGATCAGCTATAATGCTTAATGGATTTTGACTGTTTATAGTGTATGGGGTCTTTTATATCAATTTAACTAAGTTAATGGAAGAGTTCCTTCAAAGCTTTTGGAGTCTAGCTCTGATTTTGTAGTTGGGATAATAGGATAGAGTCTATTGACTTGCTATGGTCTGAATTTTTGTCCCCCACCTCCATCCAGTTCATATGTTGAAGCCCTAATCCCCAGTATGACTGTACTTGGAGACGGGACCTTTGGGAGATAACTAAGGTTAAATTAAGTTGCGTATAGCATTCAGTCAGTTAAATGGAGTTAAGACCAAGGTAAATTTGAGATTAGGTATCTCTTTAAGAAATCAGCTTATTTTTATTTAGTTAAATAGAAAATTTACAGCCTCCCATTATGGACTGCATCTGTTATCTCTTAATTTTCAGGATTTTTTATTACTTCCTTGCCTCTGGAATAGACTTCTAAAATTGACTTCTGAATTTTTTTAATTGTAGTAATGCTTACTATAAGAAATTTTACACAATAATATAATATTTTGTTATAGGAAATTTAGAAGTCGTCCAGTTGCATCACTTACAGTGACTACCCAGCTATGTTGGAATCCTGCTGCTTAGGGGAAAGTGAGAACTGGAACAGTCCCTGGAAACTGTCCTGTGGAAATCCCACCTCTCCCTGTACATTTATTTGATTTTTATTATATTTGCTTCCTTTTAATGTAAACAGAATAGACAAACACATTAGAAACCCCAACATGACACAGGAGAATCCACACAGATTTATGTGTAGATATTTATAGACCCTTCCAAACCAAGGCAAATGGTGCCTCTAGCTTCTTTTCCTACCCCATCCCTGTCCAAAACCCAAGTGCTGAGGCAGCTACTAGAGCCTCTAGAGTTGCTTCTGGATGAAACTTAGCATGAGGCTGTAATGACATCAGAAACCCCCGAAAGAAAAACCAGGATTCTGACTTTCTGGCCCTGGCCCTAACCCTAAACCCTCTTCCTTGGCAAACTGACCTGCTGTGGATTTGCATGTCTCAAGAAGAGTCAGTGTGACCCATGAAATTCAGATTCAGTGGGTTCCCAGCCCATCCCAGCTGTTCCTAGACGGGCAGAATGAGAAATGAGCTTCAAATAACCATGTTCAAGAGAAGAGAGCGGGGAGGAGTGAAGGAAGGGAGGATCCCAAATTTAGAGATGACAGCTCCCAGGCAGGAAGTTGTAATCAATAAGAGGCTCAATCAGGACTCAGCAACAAGCCAGGTGCTGGTCTGGGAGGGCTCAGTGGGACTGTGCTGCCACCTGGAGGGGACCATGTGGCAGTGGACCAGGACAGGCCCTGAGGCACCTGGACACCACTTTTCCTCTTCAGTCCTCTGCCTGGGAGCTTCACTGAAGCAGCTCTTCCCAGGAAATGGGCTTGGAGAAGACTTCCCTTTCTAACCAGAGGTTGTAGTTCATCAGGAAATCCTTAGGCAGATCCACTCATTGGCTCAGGACACTCCACAGGCAATTGGCCAGAGATAGGAAGTCAGGGCTACTGGGACCCAGTTGTAGCAACGGGTGTTGAAGCATTCAGTGTTGGCATGGAGGGCACGTTCCTCTGCCTGCAAGGCCCAAGGCCCGGCATCAAGATTGTTATGGTAGACCCAGTCATCATTCAGCCAAGGACACACCTTTCTGGTAGATGGCAGACATCGTCCTCACATTGCTTTTTTGCCACTGCTTCCCCAGGTACTTAGTCTGCACCTTCAGCAACTTCAGCACATAAGGCTGCATCATGGCCTGTTTCACCTTCTGGGCCCACTTCAGGATGGGGCAGGCACCACCCGCACCAGCATCCTTGAATGCTTCCATTTGGTCAGTTTGTTTAAGATCTGAAGCAGATGGATACAAGAAAAGGGGTTCCTCTAGCAAAAGTGGTTATTGTCGCCAGCTTCCAGACTCTTAGCAGTCAGCTCTGGTAGCTCGCTTACACACCACGCAGGGAAGATAATCCAGAACATAAATGCTGTTCTTGGCAGTGATGTAGGACATGATGTTTTGACTGAAGAACTTAGGATCAAAGGGGTGCAGTTGGCAGATGCCAGGTGCTGGACCATGTATTCAGACTGGGAGGCATGGTTCAACTTAAAGTGCTTGAGCAGCGGCGGCAGGACAGCAGAAATGGCCTTAACCATGGCCTTTTTGTGGAGGTTCACATCCAGCCCCAGCTTCACCTGCTCTGCAACACTGTGGTGGGCATCTCCTCAGGCAGGACGTCTGCTAGGATGTTGATCGAGTCTGTTTTGGCTTTTGAGGTGGGAGTTGTGCCGGCAGGATCTTTAGCAGCACCAACATGCACTGAGGCAGGCTGGGGAGCAGACCTGGGCAGAGGGTTTCTGCAGGGACTTGCTCAGTGTCTTCTTCTTCCCATGCCCCCAGAGGAGAGCAAAGGCACTCTTCCTCTATCTGCACCTGGACCTCTGCAATGGACATGTACTCGGGCTGATTCAGAGTCTTGATGCTTTGGTGGATTGGCCTGGGTGGCCCCACTACTGTGTTCATGTCCCGGCCTAGAGTGTAACCTATGAGTTTGCAGTCGCTGGGACCAAGGAGCATTCAATGTCTCTCTCTCTCTGAATCTGGGTGCCCATGGGAGCTCCTATGGGCAGGTAAGCCTGTCAGTCTGGGGTTGCTGTGGTGGGGGAAGCATCACCTTGTCTCACTTGAGGGGGAGTATCTCCCCCTGCAGCAGACCTTTGTCCTCATCATTCTCCTCTTCCCCTTCCCGAGAGCCATGTCTTGTAGGGAATCCATTGCCGATTTTATATTTTTAGCTTTCAGTTTCACAAAAGTAGGATGATTACTGTGATCATTTTTCTTCCCAAAGGAGACTTTCTTTGTTCTTGTTAAGGTATACTATTTGTCCTTTAAATTAACACAGATTAAAAAAAATAAACATCATATGGTCTTTGGACTATACATCTGATGTTTTCTCCACTGCATGCTAGATTGGGAAATAGTGTAGCAATTTGGGCAAATTTGTTACTTTCTGTGAATTGAAACCTTCTTTTTAAGATGGAGGACATAGTATCCACCAACTAGGGTTTCTGTAAGTGTTAAATGAGTTAATGACATGTAGTAAGGGCCCATTACACAGTAGGTACTTTAGAGAGAAATTATATTAACCACGCTACCCTCTGTCCTCTTCCACCATCACTGTTAATGTGATATGACAATGACAGAAAGCAAATGGCAGCAAAGGAGTTACATATTGTACAATCTTACAACTCACTAAAGTTTCAAAGTAAAACCATTCATTTTTTTCTTAGATTATTATGTGACACCTTTGGATTCCTTTCTGTTCCCTCAGCTTTGACCAGAAAGTCCCCAAATGATGAGTGTGATAGACCATAGCATGAAGAAATTTCTATTGGAATTCAATTTTTCATGTGTACTTAACACAGGCTGTTATTTTACTGCTGTAGGCATACAAAATGAAATACTTTATGCTTTAAAAATGGACAGTTTAGTTCTGGACAATTTACATATTGCTTTACTCTGGTGGGAATCAGGGTTCAGTGGGAATTGAGGGGAATCTCTGCTCTGCTACAATTATAAAGCCACAGTACAAGCAAAACCAGCCACACTAGGTTCAGATCCATTTACTCTGAATTATTATGAGTGACTCAATTTAATTGAAAATCACCACCAGACTTTATTAGATAAAGTTATTAAATTATTTCTATAGCAGCAGTGACTTATTGGTCTTGTGTGCAACATAAAATAATAATGAAATGGCCATTTAAAGATTACCATTATAGTATATCATGTAGTCTATGATTGAAACATACATTATTTTTACATAATAAACCATGATAAATGCAATGTCTGGGATTTTAAAATGACAACCAAAGAAAGCAAATGAGCTTGTATTTTACTAACAACATATTGTAACATAAAATAAACAGATATCTGATAATGACTGTGTATTGTACACCACTGAAAAACTTTTCTTTTGTCAAAAACAGAAAATAAGGTAGAAATTTAGAAATAGGGCATGATTTTTCTTTACCATAGATCTTAGATTTTTCTCTACCAAAAATCTTAGATTTTTCTCTAAGATGCTTGAAGTTTTGATATGTACAAAAGATCTCAAGAATATAATTTGAGGCATTTGGACAATGTCATAGATTCCTCAACATCCATTCCACTCCAACTTGTTAGTCTCTAACCATAGTCATCTCATTTTTCTGGCAAGTTGTAGGAGCAACCTGACTTCACTAGAATGTAAGCTCCATGAGGGCATGGATTTTTATTGTCTTGTGCACCGATGCATCCCTATGATTTACAATGGTGACAGGTCCATGGTAGATATTTGATAAATAATTGTTGAAGAAAGAGAAAAAAGAGAGTAAAGAGGAAAGAAGGAAGGAAGGAAGGAAGGAAGGAAGGAAGGAAGGAAGGAAGGAAGGAAGGGAGGGAAGGAAGGAAGAAAGAGAGGGAGGGAAGAAAAGAAAAAAGGACCAAGAATGACATAAGGGGAGAGGATTGCTTGGGGTTCCTGGAATCTATCAATCAATCAATCAATCAATCAATCATCAATCAATCACTATAACTCTCTCCCTACCTGACGTGAGCAAGGGCAATTTTGCCCTATTGGTTCTGGTATTCATTCTAAGACCATAAAGACAACCAGCCATAGGATGGAATTGATCTCATTATCTTAAAGACATGGAAAGTGCATAAATTCTTGATGATAAACTTGAGTATTTTAATTAATATTTCTACCTCTGAACTTAATTATGGTGTAGCAAAATACATTTTATCTTATTTAATTTGAATGAAGCAGAAGTTTTATTTTTTGCAGCTGAACATTTTCTAACAGATAAAATCTGGATTTCAGAGTTTGGAAACAAGATTCTGAGGTTGAGAACCAGTCATTTTACCAGTCAGAACCCAGTATGGCACCTGTAGTGGAGTTTTCTGTAATCAGTAATAAAAAGAGCAATAGTCTTCTTCCCTGACACCATGTATCAAGCTCTGTGCTAATGTTTTGAATACAGTAGATCCTATGCTAGTCTTACTAGGTGGGTATTGCAGTTTGCATATGTGTGAATTAAGGCTTTAGGAAGTTAAAGAAATTTTATAAGATACACAATGATTAGGGGGTTGATCTAGGATAGTAATTAACAGGCATGAGACTCCAGAGCTCAAGCTTTGGGCCTCTGACTGTACTCACACAGGCCTCATTTTGGGCTGAGTTTTAGAGAGCTGCCTTTTCTTTTTTCTTTTCTTTTCTTTCCTTCCATATTTTTTATTGTTCAAGTACAGTTGTCTCCATTTTCCTTCTACCACTCCCCCCAACCCCAGCCATCCCCACTTCCCAGCCTTGATCCTACCCCACCCCCTTTCGTTTTGTCCATGTGTCCTTTATACGTGTTCCTGAAAACCCTTCCCCCTTTCCCCGCCCATTTTTCCCTTCCATCTCTGCTCTGGTTACTGTCAGTTTTTTCTTATTTCAATGTCTCTGGTTATATTTTGCTTGCTTATTTTTTTATTGATTAGGTTCCAGTTAAAGGTGAGATCATATGGTATTTGTCTCTCACCGCTGGGCTTATTTCACTTAGCATAGTGCTCTCCATATCCATTCATGCTGTTGCAAGGGGTAGGAACTCCCTCTTTCTTTCTGCAGTGTAGAAAGCAGCCTTTTCAAATTCACATGGTCTACTTAGAACAAAATGAAAAATTAGGGCTCAGCTTCTCTCCATATAATCCTTAATTTTCAGCTTTTCCTGGCAGTGTAAATATATGCTTAATTACTCAAAATTTCTAGTTTTGCCATTCCCTATGGGTATTTGAATTGTACAAAATGGTGCTTCAATGTATTTCTGTGTAGCATCATTGTTTTGGAAAATTTGGTATAAAGAAAACTTCCAGAATGATGGCAGATGCACAGGTGAAGAAAATTTTCAAACCACACTGCCTCTCTTCCTCCTTCCCTCTTCCTCTCTCTAAAAATAAATAAATCTTTAAAAAATAAGGATAAAAAATAAAATCAGTATTTATGTTAACTGCTGTTAGCACTCTTTAATATTTTTATCTTGCTTGCCAATCCTTTATTCTCACTCCCTAATTTTCACAGATGAGAAATGTGTTACTACATGCTAATATTAATGAAGAATCTCTCCCACATAAATATATTGCCAAAGTCCCCTTGAAACAATTTCTTATTCCAAAAAAGATATTATTTTATAGCTCTTATAAAATCCTTCGGGAAAAGCTAAACTTATTCTGATGATAATGTCTGCAATCTTGACATTTTCACTATTATCTTATCTACCCTTTTAATACTACTTCTCAATTTTTTCAGGACCTTAAACTCATTTAATTTTTTATTAGCTCTAATATTTTTCTAGCTTTCCTTGATAATTTTATCCAGAATGAGGGTGGTTCTTACAGTGCTAAAACTCTATTCATATCTTGAGGTGACAGTTTTCAGTAACATACCAAGCAGTATGAAAGGCATGGTAAGAAGGACATAAATAAGACACAGTTCCAGTGATAGATACATGGATAGACATCAAAAATGCAAACTGTTAAGACCTATAAAAGAGGAAGGTAAGAAAAGAATGTGAAGAGAATCTAAAGAGCACCTTAACCTGTTCAGAGAAATGTTACTTGAGTAGATAATTCCTCAGATGAGCCTTAAAAATAAGAACAAGCTTGGCGTGTAAGAAATGCAGTGGAAAAAAAGGAATGACATCTGCGAGAGAAGAATGTGAGAATCTCCTGGAATGATATATTACAATAAACTAAATCCTCATAAGGGTCCTGTGAGTTCTTATGGTTATTCTCATATTATTGATGAAGAAACTAAGGTTTGGAGTATTTAAGTCATTACCATTTGCCCAGTTCTTTGTTGCTCACTTTTCTTTAGTTCATTTTTCTTTGTTTATGAATTTATTATATAAAGCCCTATTACAATTATTCAATAAATGTCTGTTGAATAAATACAGGAATCAAGGAAACAAAGAATGTCATCTTTATTTATAATAAATAATTAAACAAAATTTTATGTGATTTCATGTTGGTTACCAACATGATTAGAATTCATGTCAAAGCAATTCAACTTGTGAGAAGATTTTAGAAAATCAAACCTCTCTCACTATTTCAAATAAAGGATTGGTTACGGAAGAGTTAGAAGATCTAGAAGAGCAAAAGGAGGAGGAGAGTTGCCTAGGGGAGAAGAGGATACAGAAGGAGGAAAAGGGAAAGAAAAAGGGAGCAGGAAGAGGAGAAGGAGGAGCAGGAGTTGGAGGAGAAAAGAGGGCTAATGAGAAGAAAGGGAAAAGAACAGGAGAGAGGAAAAGAGCGAGAGGAAAGAGACAGAGAGGAGGATGCCACAAGAAGGGGTAGAGAAGGTAGGAAAGATGCTGAAATTAGAAACTTCCAGTGAGTATCTTTTCATATGCCTATTTATTATTTGGGTTTCCATTTTGTGAATGTGAAATGTCATTTAAATAATTTGCCCATTTTTATATTGGGTTTCTTTCTTTTTGCATTGATTTGTAAAAGCATAGTGGGTTTTTTTAAAAGATTTTATTTATTTCTTTTTAGAGAGAGGGGAAGGGAGGGAGAAAGAGGGTGAGAGAAACATCAATGTGGTTGCCTTTCATGTGGCCCCCACTGGGGACCCGGCCTGCAACCCAGGCATGTGCCCTGACTGGGAATCGAACCAGCAGCCATTTGTTTCACAGCCTGCGCTGAATCCACTGAGCTACACCAGCCAGGGCTAGAAGTTCTTTATGTATTCTTCAGGCAAGCCTTTTTAAATTATGAGTTCCAAATGCCTTTTCTGACTCTGTCTTTTAGCTCCTTTTTGGTGTCTTTTGATAAGTAGAAGTTCTGTTTTAATTGAAGTAGATATATCAGTTTTTCCTTTGGTCTTTCTGTCTTGTTTGAAAAATTATTCCCTCCCTGAAGTAATAAAAACATTATTCTATATTATATCCTGAATGCTTGATAGGTTTAACTTCCACATTTAGGAAATTAACCCACTTATAATTAATACTTGTTTTAGCTGTAGAATATTGTCAGTGTCCATTCTGGGAAATAGAAATCAGTCCAGGTATTTCAATGTACAGTTATTTACAGAATTATTAGGGAACAATTGGAAGGCCTGGAGAAGCAAAAGGAAGACACAGGAAGTCTCTAGAGAAGCAAAAGTGAGAGGTTGTTACCCTGAGATCAGGAAACAGCCTAATACCCCTAAATTGAATCCTATGGTTCGTCATCTATGAAGCCACTAAGAAATGTTATGCTGCCACTGCTGATGTTAGAACTGAATAGGACACTAAGAGCCCATCCTCCTGCTGATGCACTGAGGACTGCATCAGTTGGCGATCACCTCCAGTTTCCTGCCATAGCGTTATTGTCATTTCTCCAGCAGAGGCCAAGAGAAAAGAAAGATACTGGCTACTCTCTTCCTGCCTTTTAGTTTCCAGTGCTTCTCGTGGGAAGAACCTCACAGAAAACAAATGAATACTATTGATGCAATTTTAAAAAACAGAAACATCTCATCTACTTTTGTTGTTGTTTTCATGGGTAGGGTTAATTTGAATGACCTAGTCTGCCTTTACTGGAAATGACATTTCTGATATTTGATTTAAGTAAATTTTTATGAATTATAAATGCTTACTAACTTACAGTTTTATTCAAAAATTCCATTTTCCATTCTATCAGTGGATATAGAAACATCATCACCCTTTTATCTGCTTAAGTTATATTTTTTTAGTAGAATAATACATACATTTAATAGTTTATTAGATTTTATTCTGTTTCCATCTGTCTCTTCCTAATTTATCAGTCTCCATGGAATTAATCAACTCTCTTGATCTTAAGATATACATTACATGTACGAGTTACCACAGTTGAGCTAGTGGTAGAGATATTATATTTTGAACTACAGTTGAGCATAATAAAAGTCACAGATGTGTCCTTATCCTTTGGTAGAAAAGTGCAATTGGATTTTGTATTGCTTCCATATCAACCTTATTAATTCTGTTTCACTTACATTTAATGCTGACACATTTTTCTTTGTCCTGATGTACTTTTTAGCATTTCTTCCTTTACTATATTTTCTGAAATATATTTACTGAAATATATCAGCAATCCCTCAAATGTCATTTTGTTATACATCTGAGATTTTTGCATTTTCTCAAAAAAATCGAGGTCTTTAGAAAGAGAAATGTATTATCAAGAAATACATTAGGAGATTTTATTTCAATTAAAGTTCATATTGAAGAATATAGTGTTTTCCTTCAAAAGGCACTAAAACAATGTAGGTTAATAGTTAACTTACTATTATCATTCAGCTATCCATTGTTAGCATTAAAAACACATGTCAGATTATGATAAATCCAGAAAGTAATTCTTAACTTAGCAACCACTTCTTCTGACATATCTTCTCTTCAGCTTGTTATTAATCCATTCTCATATCAGACTTGACACTGACATGGTGAGAGATGATGGTCTCACTGTGAGGATCATTTATTGAAGCTTCTGAATTAAAAGTAGTAACACCCAGTACATCTATAGAAAGAACACATTTCATCTAAAGATTAAGATGCATTATAAAAGCTGTCTGAGTACCTTCCATACTTCAGAGAAGCATTTATCTTGCTTGCAAGATTGTTGGCTTGAATTATTGCCTGAAAGAAAAAGATCACAAGCATACAATATTGGATACCATTATTCTATTACCGTTAATTGTTTGTTGTGCTTCTTTCAGCCTCTCACTTCTGTTGTCCAATGTATTTAACTTAATCTATTTGTCTTAAAAAATAGAAAAAAAGTACATTCCCTCTTGGAATTTCTGGGTTAATTCCAGTATTTAAAGGCTTATTTTACTTATTAGATACAGTGAATTTTTTAATTAACTTATTTACTACTTACTAAAATACCAAATTATAGTATAATTTGTTTGTTTATGATTGAAATTCCATCAGATTTAGCTTAACAGTATTGAACTGCAACTGGTCTGTTTTTCACATTTGCACCCAAATTAACTTCAATGTCCAACAGAAAGGAAAGGTTGACTGGAATCATTATGGATTGACTTAGCTATATTTTCTTCCTAAATATTCTCAAGGTGTGTATTCATTGTAGGCAACTGTCTTCTCTTGAAGCCACAATGAATCCTTCATACTTTCCATCAAAAGAATTATAAAAAAATGGAACTGCCTTTTGACCCAGCAATTTCACTGATGGGAATATACACTAAGAATTCCAAAACAATTAAAAAGAACTTATGCACCCCTATGTTTATAGCAGCACTATTTACACTAGCCAAAATTTGGAAACTAAGTGCCCATCAGATGAGTGGATAAAAAAAAACTCACGATGGAATACTACATAGCAGTTAAAAAGAAGGAATTCTTGCCTTTTTTGACAGCATGGATGGAACTGGAGACTGTTATGCTAAGTGAAATAAGCCAGGCAGTAAAAGACAAATACCATATGATCTCACTTATAAATAGAATCTAGTGAACAAAATAAACTAACAAGCAAAATAGAACCATAGACATAGAAATATGTAACAGACTAACAGCTGCAAGAGGGATTGGGGGAGGTGGGGACTAGTTGAAAGAAGGTGAAGGGATTAGTTAAAGAACATAGATGCATGACCCATGGACATGGACAATGGTGTGGGAATTGACTGTGGAAGTGGGAGTGGGCTGGGTGGAGGGGGACAATGGGGGAAAAGTTGAATAACTGTAGTAGCATAAACAATAAAATATTTAAATTAAAATAAAAGATAAAAGAATTGTAAAAAGATAGAAATAGCAATTTCCTAAATGCTGACATGGCATCCAAGGATATCTCAAGTGTTTTTTTTTTTTTTAACAACATAATTTGAGTGTCCTTATGTGCCAGGCATAGGGACTACAGTGACAAGCAGGACTCTGGAATCCCTGCTTTCAAGGAACACAGGGAGCTGACTTTGCCATTCCTTAGAAGAATGAATGGGCCAGAAGAAAGTTATATCTGAGTGCCCAGACTGAAATATAAATGGGGAGGCCTTTCTTTCTCATTACTACCTCTCTGACCCCTTCCTTATTCTCTTCTTATTAGCATGGTGACAGGTGGGAAAGATGGAGCTCGATGGTCTTCTATCTTCCTCTTCTTTTACAGACCTCTTCTCACCTTTTAACTCTCACACTTGGAAATGATGTGGAGATGACTGCCCCATTAAGAAAAATCACTGAAGTAGTCAGTGCAGCATCTCCACACAGTATACCCAGCTTTAACAGGTATCAGGTGAAGATGCTTGTCTGGGAAGCACTTTATCTGCCCTTCCATTCTCAATGATAGTTTTTCTGGATAGGGTAATCTAGGTTGTAAGTCCTTGTTTTTCATCACTTTTAATACTTCTTGCCAGTACCTTCTAGTCTGCAAAGTTTCTTTTGAGAAATCAGTTGACAGTCTTATGGCAACTCCTTTGTAGGTAACTATCTGCTTTTGCTGCTTTTGAAATTTTCTATTTTTAACCTTTGGCATTTTAATTATGATGTGCCTTGGTGTGGTCCTCTTTGCATCTATCTTGTTTGGGACTCTCTGTGCTTCCTAGACTTTTATGTATATTTCCTTCACCACATTAGGGAAGTTTTCTTTCAACATTTTTTTTCAAATATGTTTTTAATTTTTGCTCTTTTTCTTCTCCTTCTGGCCCTATAATTCAGACGTTGGTACATTTGAAGATGTCCCAGAGGCTCCTTAGCCTACCCTTGTGGGGGGGTTATATTCTTTTTTCTTCTTGCTGTTATGATTGAGTGTTTTTTCTTCCTTGTGTTCCAAATCATTGATTTGATTCTTGCCTTCATCCACTCCACCATTGGTTCCCTTTAAGTTTTTCTTTATTTCACTTAATATAAACTTCATTTCTTCCTGGGTCTTTTTTATACTCTTGATGTACCCAATGAGTTCCTTGAGCATCCTAATAGCTAGTGTTTTGAATTCTGCATCTGATAGATTGCTTATCTCCATTTTGTTTAGTTATTTTTTTCTGGAATTTTGTTCTGTTCTTTCTTTTTTTTTTTTTTTTAATATATTTATTGATTATGCTATTACAGTTGTCCCATTTCCCCCCCCCACTCCACTCCATCCTGCCCACCCCCCCTCCCTCCCACATTCCCCCCCCATAGTTCATGTCCATGGGTCATACTTATAAGTTCTTTGGCTTCTACATTTCCTACACTATTTTTACCCTCCCCCTGTCTATTTTCCACCTATCATCTATGCTACTTATTCTCTGTACCTTTACCCCCCTCTCCCCCTCCCACTCCCTTATTGACAACCCTCATGTTCTAGTTGTTTGCCTAGTTTGCTCTCGTTTTTGTTTTATGTGTGGTCGTTAATAACTGTGAGTTTGCTGTCATTTTTACTGTTCCTATTTTTGATCTTTTTCTTAGGTAACTCCCTTTAACATTTCATATAATAAGGGCTTGGTGATGATGAGCCTCTTCAACTTGACCTTATCTGAGAAGCACTTTATCCTCCCTTCCATTCTAAATGATAGCTTTGCTGGATACAGTAATCTTGGACGTAGGTCCTTGCGTTTAATCTTGGGTAATGTAATTATGATGTGTCTTGTTGTGTTCCTCCTTGGGTCCAGCTTCTTTGGGACTCTCTGAGCTTCCTGGACTTCCCGGAAGTCTATTTCCTTTGCCAGATTGGGGAAGTTCTCCATTATTTGTTCAAATAAGTTTTCAATTTTTTGTTCTTCCTCTTCTCCTTCTGGCACCCCTATAATTCGGATGTTGGAACGTTTCAAGGTGTCCTGGAGGTTCCTAAGCCTCTCCTCATTTTTCCAAGTTCTTGTTTCTTCATTCTTTTCTGGTTGAATGTTTGTTTCTTCCTTCTGGGCCACACCATTGATTTGAGTCCCAGTTTCCTTCTCATCACTATTGGTTCCCTGTACATTTTCCTTTGTTTCTCTTAGCATAGGCTTCATTTTTTCATCTGTTTTTCGAATAGATTCAACCAAATCTGTGGGCGTCTTGATAACCAGTGTTTTGAACTGTGCATCCGATAGGTTGGCTATGTCTTCCGTGCTTAGTTGTATTTTTTCTGGAGCTTTGAAGTGTTCTGTCATTTGGGCCATTTTTTTTGTTTGTTTGTCTTGGCGCGTCTGTTACTTTAAGGGGCGGAGCCTTAGGTGTTCACCGGGGCTGGGTAATGCTGGTCACTGCGCTGTGATGCTGTACGTGGGGGCGGGGCCGAGAGGGAGCAATGGCGCCCGCCTCACTCTCCTCCGGACCCCAGTCCCTCACTCCGCTACCCACAATCAAACTGGGCCCCCCCCCCCCCCCCCCCCCCCCCCCCCCCGGTGCCGGTTCCCGAGTAAGTGGGCCTGTGCACACTCCAGGCCCCTGTGGGTCTCTCCAACAACCTCTCTTGTGAGGCTGGGAGTCTCTCCTGCCGCCCCAACCCCCAGGGGCGCTTTCAATCAGAGGTTTGAGGCTTTATTTCCCCGAGCTGGAGCCCTGGGTTGCGCAGCGGTCTGCTTCTCTGCCCGCCGTTCGTCAGGTTTATCTGTGGGCGAATGTGGTGCCGCAATGTGCTGTCCGCCACTCTGCCTGCCCCACTCTCCGCCACTCTGAGTCCGGCCCTCTGGGTTTATCTGTGCAAATGTGGGACCGCAGGGTCTGCTAGTGCTCGGACTGCCTGCGCCATTTGTCCCACACTCCGCCAGTCTCAGTCCCACCACAGCCACTCGAGTCCTCTCTACCCCAGTGCCGTCTCCGCCCCTCCTACCAGTCTGGATGAATGATTATTTTCTGTTTCCTTGGTGTTGGTCCCCCTTGCTGTTCGATTCTCTGTCGGTTCTGGTTGTGCGAGGAGGCGCAGTGTGTCTACCTACGCCGCCATCCTGGTTCTCCTGTTCTGTTCTTTCATTTGGGCCATATTTCTTTGTCTCCTCATTTTGGAAGCCTCCCTGTGTTTGTTTCTATATATTAAGTACAGCTGTTTTGACTCCCTGTCTTAGTAGCATGGTCTACTGTAGAAAAGTGTACCAGTAAGTTGAATGGGGTAGAACCTTAGGTAATCACCTGTGTGGGGCAATCCATGTGAACCAGGTTGATGGAGTCTCCAATATAGTGTCACCACTCTGTGGCTCTGTGTGGAGGAGGTTTTAGAAAAGGGTCAGTGCCACTGCCTAGCCTCTGGAATTTTGTCCAGGAGGAAGCTGTCCCTCAGCACTCACCCTGTTGCCAGATGCTTCAGTTTCTCCCTGTATGCCACTGGTGCCCTTCCAGCTGCTGCCTTGGTGCTAGAGCTGAGAGGGACTAAGTTAGCATAAGTCCTAAGTCCCTTGTGGGTCCTTTTAGAGGAGATGCCTGAGAGTCTTTCAGTTTCTTCTACCACCCCACCCCCAACTGGTTTTTACAGCCAGAATGATGGGGACTTATCTTTTCCTCCCTGAGGAACCCTGAGCTCGGTGGTCAGGTGTGGGACCAGGATCCCTCACTCCCAGGGTATCCCTCCTGATTTTTATCTGCCACATGTAAGTGTGGGAGGACTGCTTATTCCACATCTCTGTATCTCTGTGTCTCCATCCCTCCTACCTGTCTGGTTGAATGTGACTACTTTAATCTCTTGCTTGTTGGACTTTCATATAGCTTGATTTTCTGACAATTTTGGGTAATAGTTGTTTGTAGTTTACCTGTAATTTTTCCTGTGGTTGTGCAAGGATGTGAGCTGTGTTTACCTACAACTCCATCTTGACTAGAAATAAAGTTTTTTAACAAAGCATCAAAATATTCCTCTCCAGTTCTGAGATTAGAATGAATTTCAATAAACTTTTTAAAAGGGTTCAGTCCTACCTTCTTTCTCTAAGGAGGTGATAGTTATTGGGGTCAAGAAGTCATGTCATCCTGGAGTCTGTGATCTCCTGCCCCCACCCTGCATCACATTCCATGTAGTCAAGACTCAGAATTCTCTGCCAAATGACACAAGTCATCTTCCAGGTTCCGAATGGGCCTTTTCCTCAGTTTGTTCTCTCTCAGCAAGTGTAGGCTTAAGGAATGGCTTAAGTAGGCAACTGGAGGCTGTTTGCCAGAGGAGAGCCTATAAGAAGAGTGCAGGTGGAGTGAACGTTAGGACTGGAGTGTTCTCATGTGACAACACAAGGCAAATGTGTTATAGGACCATCCCCAGAGTAGATGAGAACTGGGGCAGGTGGGAGACAAATGGCCAGGGACCAAGACATCTAAGAATTGGAAATTTCAAGTTGGTCTTCCAGGTCATTATGAGTATATGAGTATATTTGTCAAAGTAGAGAGATAGAATTTATTTTATTTAATAACTTCTTAAGTCGATTAATACCTTTGCATATTTAAACATTAATGTAATCCTCCATTTGTATTCTCCGACTATATACAATGATATACATTTGAGAATATTTTTGTAGCATTTTAATTAATAAGCTAATTTTCCATTAAAGGAGCAATGGTTAAATAAAACATGAGAGGCATAAACTATAGGATACTATTCAATCATTAAAAACAGTTTTAGGTTTATAAATATTGATTTGGAAAACACATGTTTATTGACAAAAATGTTGTAGAACTGATGATTAGTATAATTGTATCACTAGGAGAACAAAAATAAAAATGAACCAGTAAAATCTAGGTATGCTTGAATAAACACAGAAGATAGTGAAGGTGCTTTCACACCCAACTGACAATATTGGCTTCCCAGGAAAATAGCGTTGGGATGAAGTAAAAACCTTTTTTTATTACAAACCCTCTATATTTGTTGAAATGTTATAGTAACTATGAATTCTTTTATAATTTTAATAATATATAATATTGTTCTTAAAATGGCTTTTATACTGTAGGGTTACAGAGATAAGTCCTGTAAACCTCAATTGATTTTAAACGAACATAATTTACTTCAGCGTGAATTTTCTGTGGGTACTATTTAAAACTATTTTCTTCTCAAACAATAGCAATAGGGAGGAAAAATCATTTATTGAATTCTTGGGTTGTTTTGTTGTTGTTGAAACACTAATATTCACTAGTTTTCATGGTTATTTTATATCCTTCTTTTCTCTTTGTACTCCCCCTCACTCTCCCCAGCCTCAACAAGTGGCTTTATTTCATTGTCTTTAAGAAAGTAGAAGCCTTTGTATGGAGCTCCAAAAGTTGTTCTATCAGCAAACTCAGAAATGTAATGGTGCCTCCACTCTTTTTCCCCAATAATTACAGGGACTGCCTTCCTTCTACCCAAGACCAGTCCTTCCATCTGTGCCCTGGATCAATCTGATACTTTCTTGCCTTCAAAAAAACCGTTTATTTTTTACATATTTCTTTTCACTTTTGCATTGTCATATTTTATCTACTGGATTATTTTTATTATACAAATATGATCAATATATATCATCTTAAAAAAGTATCTCAGCCATCATTCCTCTGGAAGTGCTCTGTCACAGTTAAAAACTAACTCCCTATTGCCAAATCCAAAGAACACCTTTAGGTCCTTGTCTTTCTTAACTGTTTAGCACCATTTGACGCACGCATTTGGATTTTAACATTCCATGCTCCTTAAAAGATATACTTTTCTTCTGACTTTCTTTTTCTCTCTCTGACAATTCCTTTTCCATCCCTTTTGCTAGCTTATCTTCCCTCATCTGATATCTAAAACTTTGGGTCTTCAAGTACCTGTAAGGTTAAGGTTTGAGCTAAGAGAAATCTCGTAAATTCCAAGAATGTGATACAAGCCACTTGAGACACAATCTTTGACACATGAATTCAACCATAGGCTGTGTATTATAAAAATATACATATATAGAAGGATAATCATATCTTATATAATCTATTATATTTCATACAATAAAATGTAAGTGGAAAGTTACTTTAAAAGTTATGAGAAGCATTATTGAAAATGAATAGCTTGTGGTATTTCAAAATTTCTCCTTCACTAGTTTTAAATTACCAATGGGCTGTATCTACTGGCAAGACAGACAAATTATAATCTTTCCTTTAAGCTAGATGTTGAATTAATATAGAAAAATAGATATGTCAGTGATAATTCCTAAAGCTACAATAATGAGAGGTACTGGCTGCTCATGATTGAAGCTTCCTGCCATTGCTGCCTGTTTCATAACACCAGTAGGCTGTTCTCAGTTTTCTTTTGACATTCAGCTTAATCTAAAACTAGATTAAAACACTGCTAAGAGAAAGGCATTTCAAATTTATCAAAATGGTTTTGTTTTTAAATTTTCCCCCTGAATTAAAGCTTATATTTAGTGAAATTTAATTTTTATCAAGATAAGCCACACAATATCATTACCTTATTAAAGATATATGAGAGGTGTTGCCCTCTCTAATTCCTTGTCCTTATGAATGTAATTTTGGCATCATGTCTAAATTAGAAAATTTTCCTTCCACCTGACAGGCTTATTTTACTTCTTATATTAAGAATTCATTTGGGGAGTTGCATTTGTGTCCTGACTTTCTTTCTCCATACAATAACTACAGAGAGAACTCAATGTCATTTAAGCAAACGTAAATGACTTGCAGTGAAAGATTCCATATTAAGCAGATGCTAAATGTTCAACACTGAGCTCCTATAACCCTGCGTTTCAGCCTCTGACATTCTCCTTGTGCCTCAAGTTTGCAGACTTAGAATCATCTTTAACCATTCTCCTTTATTTCTTACATTTAATGAGTCTCCAAGTCTCTTTGAAATGTGTTTTCTTTATGCCATTTTTCCTCCTCTATTAATAATATCCTCCTTGTTCTAAGTCACATATCAGAAAGGGTTTGTAAATGTAGGCATCCTGTTCTCACTCTTGATAAGAAATGAAATACCCTAAAACAGGCACTCATCCAAATATTGACTCAATTTAGGTTGCTGATTATTTGAGTCCTTCTTTAATATTTTAATCAAGTTATTTATTTTTGTTTTTGTTTTTATTTTGGCTATTGAGTTTTAGGAGTTCCCTACATATTTTGGAAATTAACCCCTGATCAGTTATATGGTTTGCAAATATTTTCTCTTATTCTATAAATCGCCTTTCTGTGTTGTTATTTGTTTCTTTGGCTGTGCAAAAGGTTTAACCCTTTCATCTATTTTTGCTTTTGTTGCTTGTGTTTTAATGTCATATCCAAAAAATTATTGTCACAACCAATATCAAGAAGCTTTTCCCTATGTTTTCTTCTATGAACTTTATAGTTTCAGGTCTTATATTTAAGTTTTTTAGTCCATTTTGAGTTAATTTTCCCTTGACCCTTGACCCTGACCTTGGCCAGCTCCTTCAGATAGGATATCAAATACAATTTCTCTTTTGTCAGGGAAAACTAATTGGCATTTGCCAAAATACTGCACAGTAAGTAGATAAAAATCTAACTTTTTTCTGTATTTCTTACTTGCTATATAAACTAGTAAATATACACCAGGGGTGTCAAACTCGTTTTAACTGGGGGCCTCATGGTTGCCTTCAAAGGTTGCCTGAATGTAATTTTAGGACTGTATAAATGTAACTACTCCTTTAGTTAAGCAAGAGCTGGGCATTACCGCTGGGTATAAACAAGGTGCTGGGTGGGATAAAACAAGGTGGAGGGCCAGATTCAGCCCATGGGCTTGTGTTTGCCACCTATGATATACACTATTGTATTAGAGGATCTATAACAAGAGATTGTTATTTGTTTAATAAATAGTAAAATGAGGCATTTGTCTTCAGGGTAGAGTTGGATCACTAATAGAAGTTTTAATGCCCAAGATTATATTAAACTCTATTTAAAGCCAGGCCTGGCTTCTTTGAAAAAGACAATGGGCTGCTTTCCAAAATCCCTTACTCTACCTTGGTTTTTGTTTCTGGAATCATTGGTGCAGTCTTAGATTCATTTAGAAATAAAGTAACCATATGTTACCAGTTTGTCCAACAAGTTTCCATTTATACATCCTGTCTGGCATCCTGTCTAGTTAGTGCTTCTTTTTATTTTCAAATTCTCCCAGTTTAGATGATCAGATATATGGTCATCATATTGTTCACTGAGTAGGTGAATATGGAATCTCTTGCTGAGTTCTCTTCTTCCCCAAAGCATGTGTCCCTCATGTTGCTTTTTCTCAAAAGTGTTGTTTTAAAATCTCTGATTTATTTATTCCCGTTGTCAGGAGCTGAGGGCCAGATCCACTAAAGCTGGGTTTTTTAGGCCTGAGAGTTGATAGTTCTGAGACAAGGCAACCAATGAAGTGAGAAATAAAAAAACTAGAGCTAAAGTTGTATGAGAAAGCTAACATACAAAAAACCAATGGGGAAGACTTAAGGACAAAACAACAACAACAAAAACAACAAAATCCTATAACTGAAATTAGAGTCAACAGTCCAGAATTTGGTCTCATAGATGAAAACAAATGCAAAACATGGAGTTTTCCATGGTTTTTAACAAAAAATAATTCTGCGTTTGAGACCTCTTTTTTTATTTTTTAATTTTTTAATTTTTTAAAATATATTTATTGATTATGCTATTACAGTTGTCCCATTCCCCCCCCACTCCACTCCATCCTGCCCACCACCTCCCTCCCACATTCCCCCCCTATAGTTCATGTCCATGGGTCATACTTATAAGTTCTTTGGCTTCTACATTTCCTACACTATTCTTACCCTCCCCCTGTCTTTTTTCCACCTATCATCTATGCTACTTATTCTCTGTACCTTTCCCCCACTGTCCCCCTCCCACTCCCCTATTGACAACCCTCCATGTAATCTCCATCTCTATGGTTCTCTTCCTGTTCTAGTTGTTTGCCTAGTTTGCTCTTGTTTTTGTTTTAGGTGTGGTCATTAATAACTGTGAGTTTGCTGTCATTTTTACTGTTCCTATTTTTGATCTTCTTTTTCTTAGGTAACTCCCTTTAACATTTCATATAATAAGGGCTTGGTGATGATGAACTTCTTTAACTTGACCTTATCTGAGAAGCACTTGATCTTCCCTTCCATTCTAAATGATAGCTTTGTTGGATACAGTAATCTTGGATGTAGGTCCTTGACTTTCATGACTTGGAATACTTCTTGCCAGCCCCTTCTTGTCTCTTTGGAGAAATCAGCTGACAATCTTATGATAGTCCTTTGTAAGTAACTGTCTCCTTTTCTCTTGCTGCTTCTAAGATACTCTCCTTCTCTTTAATCTTGGGTAATGTAATTATGATGGCCTTGGTGTGTTCCTCCTTGGGTCCAGCTTCTTTGGGACTCTCTGAGCTTCCTGGACTTCCTGGAAGTCTATTTCCTTTGCCAGACTGGGGAAGTTCTCCTTCATTATTTGTTCAAACAAGTTTTCAATTTTTTGTTCTTCCTCTTCTCCTTCTGGCACCCCTATAATTCGGATGTTGGAACGTTTCAAGATGTCCTGGAGGTTCCTAAGCCTCTCCTCATTTTTCCGAATTCTTGTTTCTTCATTCTTTTCTGGTTGGATGTTTCTTTCTTCCTTCTGGTCCACACCGTTGATTTGAGTCCCAGTTTCCTTTGCATCACTATTGGTTCCCTATACATTTTCCTTTGTTTCTCTTAGCATAGACTTCATTTTTTCATATGGTTTTCGAACAGATTCAACCAATTCTGTGAGCATCTTGATAACCCGTGTTTTGAACTGTGCATCTGATAGGTTGGCTATCTCTTCCTCGCTTAGTTGTATTTTTTCTGGAGCTGTGAAGTGTTCTGTCATTTGGGCCATTTTTTTTTTTTTTGTCTTGGCGCAGCTGTGACTTAAAGGGGTGGAGCTTTAGGTGTTCCCCAGGGCAGGGCGGGGTAATGCTGGTGGCTGCGCTGTGATGCTGTACGTGGGGGAGGGGCCGAAGGGGAGCAATGGCGCCCACTGCACTCTCCACTGGATTTCAGTCTTTCACTCTGCTACCCACAATCAAACTGGGCCCCTCTGGTGCTAGTTCCTGAGTGGGTGGGCTTGTGCATGCCCTGGGCCCCTGTGGGTCTCTCCAACGACCTCTCCTGTGAGGCTGGGAGTCTCTCCTGCTGCCACCCCAACCCCCACGGGCGTTTTCAATCAGAGGTTTGAGGCTTTATTTCCCTGCGCTGGAGCCCTGGGTTACGTGGTCTGCTTTGCTCCCCGCCCTTTGTCTGGTTTATCTGTGCACGAATGTGGGGCCGTAGGGTGCTACCCGCCGCTCTGTCTGCCCCGTTCTCCGTCACTCTGAATCCGGCCCTCTCGGTTTATCTGTGCTCAAATGTGGGGTCGCAGGGTCTGCTAGTGGTCAGACTGCCTGCCCTGTTCGTCCCACACTCTGCCAGTCTTGGTCCCGCCATGGCCACGCAAGTGCTCTCTGCCCTGGTGCCCGTCTCTGCCCCTCCTACTGGTCTGGATGAATATTTATCCTTTATTTCCTAGGTGTCGGACTTCCTTGCAGTTCAACTTTCTGTCAGTTCTGGTTGTGCGAGGAGGCGCAGTGTGTCTACCTACGCCACCATCTTGGTTCTCGAGACCTCTTTTAAAATAAGCTTGACAATATGTCGCTCAGGATTTTAATTTTACTTAAAAGGCAGAAAATGTTTGTGTGATGTTTGTGTTAAATACATCATCACCATGGAAAATCCAAGTCTTCTTTAAAAGCCTACAGACCTTATCTTATAAAACTTTCTTAGTGGGCCTCATTTTCCAAAGTCTTCTATATGTTTGTTCAAGTCACAATTTAGTTTGTCACCTTTGTTATATTCTTTAGTTATCCTTGAACAAAGAAAACAGTTGTTAGAACTAGGAGTAAAAATATTGTATCTTATAGATCTTTCTCTCATTTTGATATAGATTGTGGATTGGTGGAGATGGTCATTAACTAATTCTAGTGACCTATTCCTGCCTTTAGCCCCACATGTTATATTTATAATCCCACTTGTTCCTTAGCTCACCTCCTTAGGTCCTGGGACTTGTACACAGAGAAGGATGTGAGATACTCTTTCTAAATGCCAGCCCTGCCTGAGATAAGTTCCTTGACTTTCAGAATTAATTACTCCCCAAAACTAGTTCCTTTCTTCCTCATTCCCTGCGTTTTTTTTATTTTAAAAAATAACTCATGTTTTTAAAATTGAGTATTTTACTCTGTTCATCCTTATACTGATGATAGCAGTACAAAATTTAAAAAATTCTGCTCTGACTACAAAACAAAAGTCAGAATTTATATCCTGCCATCATGTGTACTTCTCAGCTACTTTGCATCTTTGCTCTCCCTGTTAGCAGACAGTCATTCAGGCTTCCTCCATTTTGGTTTCTTTACAATCATCCAATACAAAGAGAATACTTTCTGAAGCATCATATAATCAATGAGTAAGTTTTTTTTTTTGATGGTCAGTTTTATTTCTAACTTCTCCCACAGATAATATAAATGCTGGAGCTTTCAAATGCAGCCCTCTCAACCTCTACTCAATCAACAAATAAATCCTCCTTTCTAAAACAATAAGAACTGTTACATAAGTTGTGAGATAATGACAACTACAGCTAAATTTCTGAGATTAGCTTTCTGTCACCTCGGTAGCTTCGAAGTCTGTTGAGCCTGTTTCAGGGTAGTGATCCAACTCTACCCTTAGGACAAATGCCTCATTTTACTATTTGTTGAACAAATAGCTTAAATCTCTTACTATATATCTTCTAATACTTTTATTTACTAGGTAATATACCAACTAGGGAATGAAGAAAAAATAAGATTTCTATCTACTTACTATGCAGTATTTTGGCAAATGCCAATTACTTTTCCCTGACAAAGGAGAAATTCTATTTGATGTCCTATCTGAAGGAGCTGGCCAAGGGTCAGGGTCAAGGGTCAAGGGAAAATTAACTCAAAATGGATTTAAAAACTTAAATATAAGACCTGAAACTATAAAGTGCATAGAAGAAAACATAGGGAAAAGCTTCTTGATATTGGTCTTGACAATGATTTTTTGGATATGACATTAAAAGCACAAGCAACAAAAGCAAAAATAGATGAAAAGAGCTACATGAGATTTAAAGCCTTTGCAGAGCCAAAGAAACAAATAATAATATGGAAAGGCAATTTATAGTGTGAGATAAAATATTTGCAAACCATATAAATGATAAGGGATTAATTTCCAAAATATGTAAGGAACTCCTAAAACTCAATAGCAAAATAAAAACAAAATAAAAAACAAGTAATATGATTAAAAAATTAGAAAAGGATTCACATCATTTCTCCAAAGAACATATACAAATGGCCAACAGATATATTAAAACATTTTCAATATCACTCAGCATTAGGCAAAATTATCACCTGACACTTTTAGGATTGCTATTATCAAAAAAATACAAAAACAGACTGGCAGCTGACAGAGGGGAGGGGTTGGGGGCTGGGTGCAAAAGGTGAAGGGATTAAGGGGAAAGAAAACCAAACTCGTAGACCCAGACAGCTGTACAGTGATTACCAAATGGAAAGGTGGGTGTGCGGAGGTAGAAGAGAGTAAAGGGGGAATAAATGGCTGATGGAAGGACACTTGACTTGGGGTGGGAACACACAATACAACATACAGATGATGTACTATATAGAATTGTACACTTGAAACATATAACTTTATCAACCAATGTCACTCTGATAAATTCAATATAAATTTTTAAAAAAGAAAACAAATATTTTTGAGGTTGTCGACAAATTGGAACCCTTGTGCAGTATAGGTAAAAATGAAAAATGATGCAACAACTATGCAGAACAGTGTGGTAATTTTTTAAAATATTAAAAATAGAACTACCATAATATCCATCAATCCCACTTCTGGGTATATACCCCAAAGAATTAAAACTGGGATCTTCAAGAGATATTTGCATGCCCATATTCATTACAGCACTGTTTACAATAGCCAAGACTTGGGAAAAGCACAAGTGTTTATCTTCAGATGCATGGATAAAGAAAATGTGGTATATACAAACAGTGGAATTTACTCAGCCTTAAAAATAAAGAAGGAAATTTTACTATTTACAATAACGTAAATGGACTTGAAAGACATTGTGCTAAGTAAATGAAATCAATCACAGAAGGGCAAATACCACGTGATTCCTCTTATATGAGCCATCTAACATAGTCAAACTAACAGAAGTAGACAATGCAATGAGGGTTACAGGAGATGTGGGAGAAAATTAAAGGAATGTACAGATATTTATGTAGAGAGATTTTGTTCAATGGGTATAAACTTACAGTATGGAAGATAGGTAAGTTCCAGAGATCTCCTGTACAACATAGTGTCTATAGTTAAAAATGAGGTATTATGTACTTAAAATTTCAGAAGATAGTTGTGTTCTTGCCAAAAGAAAACAAACAAAATGACACAAGGAAACTTGGAGGTGAAGGATATGTTTATTACCTTGATTGTAGTAACACCAAGGTATACATATGTCCAAACCCACCAAATTGTAGCTCGGGTGGGGGGGAGGGTTTTTATTTTTGTACACTGATTTTACCTCAAAAAATGGGGGAAGGGAAAAAGGTCAAGGGAAGCTGCAAATGCTTGGAGAGAAAGGATTAATATTTTTAGCCCCACTATATTTATAGTGGTTGATTAATTGCATGGCTTGGAAGATAACTGTACTTTGTATATAAATCACAGTGCTCAAATTAGAGTTTCAGTGAGGTAGCTATTAAGTGATATAATGTTCTCTATCTTTTATGTAAGACTATAGGTAAAATTTATTGGAAGATTATCATGAAGTTGAAAAAACTTTCAAAGGCCATCTAGAATCTTATAGAGATTTAAGCAGAAGAATATGCACCATTATAAACTGTCCTCTGGAGAGAAGATTCTTTCCCTTCCAGTAATTCACGCCATTAACCCAGTGTTCCTATCCAACCACCTGCTGCATCTTTTGCAGGGTTACAATATAGCATCTGTTGACAAATTTTCAGAATAGTGGCCTTTTGTCAGTTATGTACAGGGAATGTGTTTCAGACAAATTGTTCAGGAAAAATGTGATAAAAAGAAGTGGGAAATTTAATTTTCAGTTATACCTATTTGATGAATACAACTAAAGGAGCAATAGGAACGATTCATTAGTTGGGGCTGCTTAAGGGCTGCTCGGCACTGAAATAACAAGTCCTCAAAATTAATCCTTCCACCTCCTGCCCCCAATTCTCACATAGTTCTTTCTAATAGAATCTGGATAGGGATGTCTTGTTATGAATACTAATTACCATATTAAGTTGTCAAATACTCACTTTATGTAGAGAGATTTTGCTATTATTGTTATAATGTGCTTAGTTATAATTGAAATTAAATATAATTTTCTCAGCTTTTAGTAAAACCAGATGATTAAGTTAAAGCTCATTGGCTAGCTCAATAATTTTTTTAAAATACTATTACAAGATAATATTAGCCTGTAAGAAAATAATTAGTTCTAAAGTCTTGCATAAAAAACAGAATTATTAGTATTTATAAAGTGAAAATAGTACTTACTGAAGTATAGTCATTAAAGCATATCAGAAATTGTGTTTTTTTCATTGTGTTGAATGACAATTTGCCTTCAGTTTAATTTGATGATTATTAAATATGGAACACAATCATCAAAGTCAACTTTTAGATGCAAGGCCACATTCGTACCTCTTCAATGAGCATTTGCAATGGGAAAATTGTTATCTATCAGCTAAGTAAGACTTTTACATATGTTGATTTTGTGTTATATATATTTTCTAGAAAAATGGGGAGTATATAAGCTTGAATTTACACATTGTGCTTCTGAGAATTGATTGCATGAATTATTAGTAAGATGAAGTTGATATCTGAATTTTATAAGCTAATGACTTTGTAGCAGAATAGAGGTTGCTAATTGGAATTTTCACTCTGAGTTTTAGAGTATCGCATTGAATTATGTAATGTTAATACAAATTTTTTATTTCTATTAGATTGTTAGCCTCAATAACTTTATTTTAATAACATGAAAATCATGTTGGTGATGCCATACTTATGTTTAATGCTGTTGTGTAAATGCATGCTCATAATTTATTAATTGATTCATTTTGGCTTCTTCAAAGCTGTGTACAGAAATGATTGGCCAAGTAAGTGAAGAGAATGGATTTAAACACAAGAAGCAAACAGCTGGTAAGAGAACATTAAAAAGTATTTGCAGTGAGGTACTTTAGGGATACTTCAATGATGTTTTATAATATACTGTTATTAAAAAAAGATAAAGCACACAGTGAAAACTTAAATTTATAAATAACTTTTAAAATTATTGGGGCATACTTCAGGCTGTGTGTAGGATACCATTTTATACTAGCAAGTGAAAAGCCATGGGTTCAGAGAATAATCCAAACCAAACTCATGAAGAATTCACTCAGTTCTGTTTACCACCTGTATCAGTTTCCCAAAGCTGTCATGATAAAGTATCACAAGCTGGGTGGTTTAAAAGAACAAAAATTAATTTTCTCACAGTTATGAAAACTAGAGTCCAAGATTAAGGTGTCAGCAGAGTTGGTTCATCATGAGGATTCTGTGAAAGAATCTGTTACATGCCTGTTTTAGCCTTTGGGAGGACTGGCAGTCTTTGGCGATTCTTGGCTGGTAGATAGATGCATTACTACAATCTGTCCTTGTCTCCACATTGCCTACTCTGTGTCTTCACACAAAAATCAACATGGTTGTGAAAAACCTATTCCATGCAGATGGACTCCAAAATTCATGATTAAATATGGAGAGGTCCTTGGCGCCGCCCAGCAATCCTACCATTTTTCCCTAATCAATTCACTTTTCTAGACAAGTAGTTCACACTTTCTCCTCTCTCCTCAAATCTTCAACTCCACTTTTACTTCCTCACTCTCAGGTAATAACTTTATTATTTTACTGAGAAAACAAAAACAGAAAAGTTTCATCTCCTACCACTAAAACTACATGCATTTACTTACATTTGTACTCACAAATTTACCTGCAGTCTTCAGTATGAATGAGCTACATTCCATCGAAGGCTCAGCCTTTGCTGTGCACTGGCGCACGTCTGCTCCCAGCTGTGTTGCTCTGACAGCTTCCCTTTCTCTCCTTCATCTTTAATTTTCCTACCCTACCAGATCATTCCCAATGACATATTTATACACTCTACTAACAATCACCTGAAAACCATGTGTCCTTTTTTATCTCAAGTCTCACCCCATGTACAGCCCCACTCTGAAGAGTTGCCTATTTTTATAGCCTCTACTCTCTCACCTCCTATTCTTTTTTGAGCCTGCCCCACTCAGGATTTCACTTCAACCATTCCATTCCATTGATAAACTGTTCTTACCATGTTTATCAATGACCCCTAAATTACCAAATCTAATAATTCTTTCTCAGCACTTATTTTAGATTACCTATGAGCAGCATTTGACTCACTTAATCACATCCTCCTCTTTTTTTTGATATATTTATTGATTATGCTATTGCAGTTGTCCCATTTCCTCCCCTCACTCCACTCCATCCTGCCCACCCCCCCCCCAGATTCCCCCCCTATAGTTCATGTCCATGGGTCATACTTATAAGTTCTTTGGCTTTTACATTTCCTACACTATTCTTACCCTCCCCCTGTCTATTTTCCACCTATCATCTATGCTACTTATTCTCTGTACCTTTCCCCCCCTGTCCCCCTCCCACTCCCCTATTGACAACCCTCCATGTGATCTCCATCTCTATGGTTCTGTTCCTGTTCTAGTTGTTTGCTTAGTTTGCTCTTGTTTTTGTTTTAGGTGTGGTCATTAATAACTGCGAGTTTGCTGTCATTTTTACTGTTCCTATTTTTGATCTTCTTTTTCTTAGGTAACTCCCTTTAACATTTCCTATAATAAGGGCTTGGTGATGATGAACTTCTTTAACTTGACCTTATCTGAGAAGCACTTGATCTTCCCTTCCATTCTGAATGATAGCTTTGCTGGATACAGTAATCTTGGATGTAGGCCCTTGCGTTTAATCTTGGGTAATGTAATTATGGTGGCCTTGGTGTGTTCCTCCTTGGGTCCAGCTTCTTTGGGACTCTCTGAGCTTCCTGGACTTCCTGGAAGTCTATTTCCTTTGTCAGATTAGGGAAGTTCTCCTTCATTATTTGTTCAAATAAGTTTTCAATTTTTTGTTCTTCCTCTTCTCCTTCTGGCACCCCTATAATTCGGATGTTGGAACTTTTCAAGATGTCCTGGAGTTTCCTAAGCCTCTCCTCATTTTTCCGAATTCTTGTTTCTTCATTCTTTTCTGGTTGGATGTTTCTTTCTTCCTTCTGGTCCACACCGTTGATTTGAGTCCCAGTTTCCTTTGCATCACTATTGGTTCCCTATACATTTTCCTTTGTTTCTCTTAGCATAGACTTCATTTTTTCATATGGTTTTCGATCAGATTCAACCAATTCTGTGAGCATCTTGATAACCCGTGTTTTGAACTGTGCATCTGATAGGATGGCTATCTCTTCCTCGCTAGTTGTATTTTTTCTGGAGCTTTGAAGTGTTCTGTCATTTGGGCCATTTTTTTTTTTTTTTTTGTCTTGGGACATCTGTTACTTAAAGGGGCGGAGCCTTAGGTGTTCCCTGGGGTGGGGTAACTCTGGTTGCTGCGCTGTGATGCTGTATGTGGGGCTGAGAGGGAGCAATGGCGCCCGCTCCCTTCTCCACCGGATTTCAGTCTTTCACCCTGCTACCCACAATCAAACTGGGCCCCTCTGGTGCTGGTTCCCAAATGGGTGGTCTTGTGCACAGTCCAGGCCCCTGTGGGTCTCTCCAGTGACCTCTCCCTGGAGGCTGGGAGTCTCTCCTGCTGCCGCCCCAACCCCCAAGGGCGTCCTCAATTAGAGGTTGGAGGCTTTATTTCCCTGCGCTGGAGCCCTGGGTTACGTGGTCTGCTTTGCTCCCCGCCCTTTGTCTGGTTTATCTGTGCGCGAGTGTGGGGTCGCAGGGTGCTACCTGCTGCTCTGCCTGCCTCGTTCTGCCTGCCCCATTCTCCACCACACTGAATCCGCCCTCTCGGTTTATCTGTGCGCCAATGTAGGGCCGCAGGGTCTGCTAGTGGTCGGACTGCCTGCCCTGTTCATCCCACACTCTGCCAGTCTTGGTCCCGCCACAGCCACAGGAGTCCTCTCCGCCCTGGTGCCCGTCTCCGCCCCCCCTACCGGTTTGGATGAATGTTTATTTTTATTTCCTTGGTGTCGGACTTCCTTGCTGTTCGATTTTCCATCAGTTCTGGTTGTGAAAGGAGGCGCAATGTGTCTACCTATGCCACCATCTTGGTTCCACATCCTCCTCTTTTTAATTTCTTCATTTGAGTTCCAGGACACACATTCTCCTCGTCTAACTCCTACCTTTCTGGTTACATTTTCTCATCTTCTTGAACTCTTAATTTTACAGTGCTTTAAATGTCAATGATGTGCAGATAACGCCAGCATATTTATCTCTAGTCTTGATCTTTTCCTTGAGTATCAATCAGGTTCATCCATCGCCTATTTGTCATATCTATGTGAACATTTTAAAGTGTCTCCTCAAACTTGAAAAATAATATACCTCTGATTCCATTTCTTCCCTCCTCTAACACATGTCCCAGCTCTTCCTATAGTCTTCCAGTGTCATCAAATGTCAGTTTATGTCTACCAATTGCTCTGGCCAGAAATCTTAGTATCATCTGTGACTTCATTTGTTTTCTGGAACACCAGCAGACATTTTCTGCTCTACCCACTGACTATGTCTAGAATCTATCCTTGTCCATGCTACCATTACTATTTGCCTGGATTATTGCAAGCAATAGCTCCCAAAGGTCTCCTTGTTACCACTCTTGCAATGTAATGTTGTATTTTCTCATAAATGAGAAGCTCAGAGCAGTATTCTTTCATTTCCTCTGTTCTGTTTTTTCTGTTATTGTTGTTATTATGTTTTCTTTCTGCATGTGTTAAAACCCACAATAAATTGAATTATGCAAGAAATTATTATGTAAGTGTTTTTTTATGTAAGTAATTTTAAATGGGTAAAAACTATGTCTTTTATTTATACTAATGTATTTACCACTTCCAGTACTCTTCGGTTTTGAGCAATAGTATTTTTTTGAATTTCTAACTTATTATTTTCATTTAGCCTGAAGAACTTCATCTAATATTTTTACTTTTCAGTTTGTTGGTGACAAAATCTTTCAGCTTTGATTGACCTAAAATTATTTATGTTTCTATATTTTAAAAATTTTATACAAACATTTTATTTTAGAATAGTTTTAGGTTTATACAAATATCACAAAGATAATATAAGGTGTTGCTGTATACTCTTTTCCCAGTTGTCCCTATCATTAATCCTTTTTTCCTTTTTATTGAATTTATTGGGGTGACACTGGTTAACAAAATTATATAGGTTTAAGGTGTACAATTCTATAATACATCATCTGTACACTGTATTGTGTGTTCACCACCCCAGGTCAGGTCTTCTTCCATCACAATTTACTTCCCTTTGCCCTCCTTTGCCTCCCCCCATAATCATCCGACTGTTGTTCATGTCCATGAGTTTTTTTCTTTTGTTTTGTCTTTTTTGCTCAATCTCTCCACCCCCCCATGTTAATATCTTAATTACTATGGCACACTTGTCATACACACACACACACACACACAACAGCAATTGTGCATATCTATTTACTAAACTTTATGATGTATTTAGATTTTATTTTATTAGTTTTTACCTAATGTCTTTTTTTCTGTTCCAGGATTCTTTCTAGAATACCACATTACATTTAGTTATGCTCTATCCATAGACTTCCCTGGGCAATATCTTCCCTGACTTTCCTTGTTTTTGATGACCTTGACAATTTGACCTTGACAGTTCAAATAATCCAATACTGTGTTATTGTTCATTCTAGTTTTTATCCTTCCTTATTTTAAACCTTCAATGGTGAAAAATCTTTGTTCTCATTCTTGAAGGAACTTTTAAGACACTACAGAATCTAGGTTGATATTTTTATTCAGTACTCAAAGGCATTGTCTGCTGTGCTTTATCTCACACATTTTCTCATGAAAAGTCTGTAGCTATTCTTAAATTTATTTTTCTGTATATAATTGATCTTTTTTCTCCCTGCTGTTAGGATTTTCTATTTATCACTGGTTTTTATTAATTTGTTTATCATGTGCTTTGGTAAGATTTTCTTTGTTTTTCTACTTGGGATTCATTAGCTTCTTGAATCTATAAGCCTATATTATTCATCAAAATTCTAAACTTTTCAACCATTATTTCATTTAAAATATTTTCAGTCCCCTCAACTCAGTGAGACTACCATGCTCTCCTTAGGGACTCTTCCCTGCACTGGAGTCCAGCGTGCACCTAGGGAGGCACATGGGTCACAGCTCCATGCTACCTTTTGTCTACAGTCAATTGTTTCATATATTTTGTTCAGTTTTGTACTTGAATGATGGGAAAGTAAGTTAGCCCAGAGTCCATTATCTGTCATAGCTGGGGAAATGAATGAATTTTATCTTTTAAAAATTATTTAAATAAATTTATATTTTTATTTTCTATATCTATTTCTGCTGCAGTGCTTTAGTTTTATCATTTTTACACTTGGTTTTAAATGGCAGACAAAGGTTGTGGTCAGAGAGAATGGTAAATACCTTTTCCAAATAATTTATAATTAATTTATTTGGCATTTTCTATGGTGTGAATGTGTACCCCCCAAATTTATATGTTAAAATCCTAATCCCCGAAGGTGATAGCATTAAGAGGTGGAGTCATGAGGTAATAAGTTCACAAAGGCAAGTAAGTGCCCTTGTGAATGAGATTAATGCCTTTGTAAAGAAGTTCCAGAGAGAGAGCTGTAGTGTTTCACCATTTGAGAATAAAATGAGAAGCCTGTGACCCTGATGAGGTCCCTCACCCAACCATGTTGACACCCTCATCTAGGACCTCTAGTCTCTACAACTGTGAAAAATAAGCTTCTGTTGTTTATAAACCACTCAGTCTGTGGCATTTTGTTATAGCAGTCTGAACAGACTGAGAAAACATTCTAAACTAAGGGAGTAGGTGCTATTCTTTTAGGTTTTCTTAATGCATATTCAAATTTCTTAAATGTTGAAGACAACATATTTATGGTAATTAACTCAGAACACTTTATGATTTACATTTGTAAAAACAAATACAAAAGGAGCCACTTTAAAATGGAGACAACACTGTCATGCCTGAGGAACTGCTTTGCATGTCTTAACCCTCTAACCTTTGTAAAACGGAACAAAATCACCTTTGGACTGGACCTAAAGCAACCTTTATCCCAAAGAACTGTTTGCCAAAATAACAAGAAAGAAGATATTGTAAATAATGGACTGATGGCTACCAGAATGAAAATTAAAAACATTGTTTAAAATTAGTGTTACTATGTTGGCTTTCCTGCACCAATAGAAATGCCTTCCCTCTATTGATGCAATTTTCCCCTTTGCATTCCTTATAAATACCCCTTGCCTTTGTCTTCTAATAGAAATGTGATTTGGACTTTGCCTGAATTAGTGTTTTTTGGAATAGCTCTTCTTTTTTATATCAAATAAATGTTTGTTGCCTCTCACTTTGAAAGGCCTTTTATTTTTTGGTTGACATATTGTTTCTTGTATAATAATGGTCTTTAGTTACATTTCAAAAAAATAGAATGCTGTTGGTTTCTCAGAAAAGGGACTCGAAAATGAAGAAAGCTCAGGGGTACACCTGAATTGTGGGGCAAGGTCCAGGGTTGATTTTAACTTTGAGGGTTGTCTGGTAGGGTAGGCCAGTTGGGCCAGATTGTGTCCGTAGGTTGGCTTTTCCTTCATATGCAACAGAGAATCACTGAAGATTAGGGCAGGGGAAAAAGCCAGCATGAAAATGAGGGAGAAAGTGTGATATTTAATGTTAGAGGTTAAAACAGTCATGCCTGACTTCATTTCTTACTTCATGATTGATTTAGACATGTTGGTAATTTTTTTTGAGAATGCATTTCACTGGAACTAATACAATATGTTTTGTATATTGTTATGAGAACTAATTCAGATAATTTATACAGAAGTCCTTGGTAAGCTGGAAAAATACTGTAAGTGAGTGTATTATTATAATTTTTATGAAGAGAGTGACACAAGCAATGTTTTGGAAAGACCGTTTTGGTAATGGCATGTGAGTGGGAATGGAAGGGAGTGGCTGTGGGCAGGGAAACTATAGGATGTTGTCCTCTTAGGTCTAAGAAGTCTTCAAGCCTCTGTCACAGCTAATGTTTGCTGAGTAGGAAAGGAGAGGACATTCAGATCTAGGGTGTCACTTCTCACCCTTTAATATGCATACAAATCACTCAGGATGCTTTTTAAAATGCCAATTTTGATTAAGAGGTTTGGGGTGGGGCCTGAGATTATTTTTAATAAACTCCCAGAGATGCCAATGCTGTTAATCCACAGAACAGGCTTTATGTAGCATGTATTTAGAAGTTGCTGAGGATGAAGCCCCAGAGGTTTGCAGATGCCAGGTGACAGCTTGTTTTCCTTTTAGATTTGGTCAATTCTAGATAGTGAAAAAATCAAACGTCTGTCACTGTGAAGGGTTTCCTAGCAGTGTATATTGAACACTGTGGGTTATATCGTATTCAAACAGCATCTGTCTCTTTCATTGGGTTATATTTGTCTTTTTCAATTGTCCTATCACCCCTCCTTTTTAAAAAAATAATTGCAATGAGGAGAAAGAAATATACCACAACAAACAGATGATGATAATATAGACTGAAGAAAATAATGCTGTCCTTCTGTGGTAGTAGCATTAAAATGCTCTTATATAAAAGTTAAACTTAATATTTTCTACTTTTGGAAAAATTAGTTTTGTGGATACATTCTTAATATTGACAAACTAATTACTTATTAAGCTCCCTAAATTTCAAGTTTACTTCTTAAGGAAAGAGTCTGAGTTTTAAAGCCATGACTAACATATCTGATCATGAAAACTGATGGCATTCTTTCTTTCTGTAGATTTCAGAATTTTTCTTTGAAAGAAGAATATGTGACTAAAATGAATTATAATGATGTTGTAAATATGAGTACTTATCCTTTATTTTGATTTGAATATAAACCATCACAAAGCAACTGGTTTGATTGACTCTTGGCCTGTAACTTGAAGGCTTCAATAGTTAAAGAATGGATTCAGTCTATGGTGACCCAAATAGGCTAGATATGCAGAGTAATTGTTCATGAAACATCTCACTTATGAGCTCATTGTAATTTTCATGCAACTAAGCTAAACATTTTCTCTGTATTAACAACATTATTTGAAGGAATTAAGTACATGTTCCCATTTTAATTTCAGTTTGTACAAACTTGACATTGTTTAATTGGAAGATTTCTTTGCCCTTTAAAATCATTTGCATAAGTATTTCAAAGCGAAAACTAGTTGGATGAATCTCTTTAGGGTCACTTAGCCTATATTTTCATAGGCTATAGACTGCCCTAAGGATTTTGTTAGATTATTTGTTTTATTCAAATGTTTGAGTAGGTAAATTGTGCATATGGTAAAAAAGTAAAAATGTGCAAAGAGATATTAAATTAAAAGTAAGTCTCCCTCTTGATCAGTTTACTATGTATCAAAGCAAAAATTGCATTAGACAAAGTTAAACACATAAAGAAATTTTTTAAAGATTTTATTTATTTATTTTTAGAGAGAAGGGAAGGGAGGAGGAAAGAAGGAAGGAAAGATCAATGTGTGGTTGCCTCTCTTGTGGCCCTCACTGGGGACCTGGTCTGCAACCCAGGCATGTGCCCTGACTGGGAATCGAATTACTGACCCTTTGGTTCACGGCCTGTGCTCAATCCACTGAGCTACACCAGCCAGGGCACGAAGAAATTTTTATGCAAGACTATTGCAACCAGGAAAGACACCAAAACTCAGTTTGAGTGCAACTCCATAAAAAAAAAGAAAAAAAGCAGAGTCAGGGGAGGTAGGAGAGTTTTTAAGATCTGGGCTGAGGAAATCATCTTAGGCCACCCATGTTTGCTAACTGGCATTACCCAAGGGAAAATTAAACTTTTTCTTATCTTCATGACAGAAGCTAGTTTTATAAATTGGAGCACAGGCCTCCCTAGGTGTTAGGCTCCTACTTTCCCACAGAGACTGGGAGATAGGCAGGTCTTCCTTGATGGTTACATTTCAAAGAGATGGATTCCAGAGCCTTTAGAAGGATAGTTCTGGGTTATATAACTGACAATGAGCTTTTCAAAAGATTTACATCTCAAAGGGATAGAGAAAAAATTTAAAAGACATGTTTTCAAAAGTGCTGGAAGAAAAAGGATGTAAGGAGTCTGGAGTAAGGAAGTAACCTGTCTAAGATGTAGTCAAGCTGAAGGGAATGATAAGGCCATTTTAGTCACTGTATCCCCTCCCTGGAGGCAACTGCTGACAGTTCTCAGATGTCCCTTTCCAGAGAGATCTATGCCTGCTGTGTGTAGATGCACTATGTATTTTTGAATATACAAATATCATGTAACTTGTTTTTTCCATGTTACAATATATATTAAAGACTAGTATCATAGTATATGTTATACAGTTAACTATAAATAGTATCTGGTTTATAGATGTAGTCAAATAATTAAATAATTCTCAGTTAATAGAAATTTAGGCTGTTTTTAGGCTTTTGCTATGACCAACCATGCTGCACATTGGAACATGCTTTGTTTGCATTCAAGAGGGTATTTCTTTAGGATAAATTACTAGAAATGGTATTGCTGGGTCGAAAAGGTACATTTCAAGTTCTGTTAGCTATTACTAAATTGCCTTCCCTGTGGTGTATGAATTTTGGCTCACATCAACCTTTGCAAACACAGCATTTTATCAAACTTTTTGATGTTTGCCAATGTTATAAGTGAAGAGTAATCACTTTTTAACTTTTAATTTGCATTTTGTGTTATGAACACCCACACTGTCAGTACATAGGCGTTCAAACTGTGCAATGAATCAATTGTCAGTTACCAGGTAGAAATAGTTTGCTGTGATTAACTTCCCATTACTGATAAAATGTCCAAATTATGTTAGGGAGAATGTCAAAAATTGTAAAATGTTAAAGGACATTTTCCATTTACAAAGACCTTCAAGAGATAGAATGTAAGGGACAACCTCTGATAAAGGAAATCTTCATGTTTGTGTTTCTTCTAGTCCCTAAATTTCCCTTATCATGTTTTGCTTTCAAGCTATTTTTCCTTAATGTCTTTTCTGATTCATACCTATACTATAGATAATTATGAGATCAGAAAATTTGGAGGAAAGGGAGATTTTGAAAAAATAATTACTGGAAAGTCTAACCCTCATTTCCCCTGAATTGCCTTTAAGAAAATATAAAAGAAGCTAGGTAAGGAGCAGAACTATGCTCATTATGCAAGGTCCCATTGAGTTCATTTCCCTGTACAAATGTTATTTCATTTAAGGTCCAAGACAACTTTCCAGATAAGTGGTGCCATTTTCATATTAGATGTATGCAGCCTGAGGTTAGGAGAGTGAAGCAGTTGGGCAAGGTTACCCAGCTAGGAAATAAAGCTGGAATTGTATCCCTTTTTCATGCCATTGCAAAGCCCTGCTTTTACCACATGGCATATTTTCTTAGCCTATGCCATGTTATATAAAAAGTGTTTGTCAATTCATTATAGCTGGCATCCTATCCTAACTCAGAAAAGCCTTTCTGTCTTTTCTGGCTTTTACTACAGTGATATATGATGAGGTCTGTCTAGAAAAAGCCCAGTCATTGATAATTTAAAAAGAATGGTTTCTACAACATTGATGTAACCAAGGAGAGTGAACTGGAATGCACATGCTTCATGAACAATGACAACTTCACTGTACTAGTTAGTATACAGGATTGAGTGAGCATGTGTACGGTGTGGCCATCACATTCAAAATGAGCTAGTAGAGCAAACAGTTCTGCATCATATTTTGTGTTAAGCTTGAACATTCCTCCATGGAAACTATTTGGATGATTCAGAACTCTGCAGCTATGGGCAAGTAGTGATTAAGAGATTTCAGATCTCTGATGAGATTCAGGAAAACATGACCGGGCAACTGATAGCAATTGGGAGAACTGTGTGAGGTCCCAAGGTGTCTACTTTGAAGGAGACTGAGATGTCATGGGCCTATGTACAATGTTTCTTATATCTTGTATTTTATTCAATAAATGTCTCTATTTTTCACATTACACGTTTAGATACCTTCTAGACATACCTCATATACACAGACATTCTAGATATTCAAGGGTTGGTACATATGAAAGAGTGAGTAATGTTAGTTTAATGGGTTATTTTCAATAGGGGAGTAAATGAGAATATGGATTCATGTGACTCAATGGGTTATTTTGTTGTTTGTTTGCTTTTTATTTCATTTTTTAAATCCATTTTCTTTTTTTCGTACTTTTTTCAATTTTTATTGTTATTCAATTACAGTTGTCTGCATTTTCTCCCCATCCCTCCACCCTACCCCAGCCGAACCCACCTCCCTCCCCACCTTCCACGCTCCCCCTTGATTTTGTCCCTGTGTCCTTTATAGTAGTTCCTGTAATCACCTATCCTCACTGTCCCTCTCCACTCCCCCCTGGCTATTGTTAGATTGCTCTTAACTTCAATGTCTCTGGTTATATTTTGTTGGCTTTTTTCTTCTGTTGATTATGCTACACTTAGAGGTGAGATCATAGGGTATTTGTCCCTCACAACCTGGCTTATTTCACTTAGCATAATGCTCTCCAGTTCCATCCATGCTGTTGCAAAGGGTATAAGCTCCTTCTTTCTCTCTGCTGCACAGAATTCCATTGTGTAAATATACCATAGTTTTTGGATCCACTAGTTTGCTGATGAGCACTTAGGTTGCTTCCAGTACTTGGCTATTGTAAATTGTGCTGCTATGGACATTGGGGTGCACAGGTTCTTCTGGATTGGTGTTTCAGGGTTCTTAGGGTATAATCCCAGCAGCAGAATTGCTGGGTCAAAGGGCAGTTCCATTTTTAGTTTTCTGAGGAAATTCCACACTGTTTTCCACAGTGGCCTCACCAGTCTACATTCCCACCAACAGTGCACTAGGGTTCCCTTTTCTCTGCATCCTCTCCAACATTTGTTTGTTGATTTGTTTCTGTTGGCCACTCTGACTGGTGTGAGATGGTACCTCATTGTGGTTTTAATTTGCATCTCTCTGATGGCTAGTGATGCTGAGCATCTTTCCATTTGGCTCTGGGCCCTCTGTATGTCTTCCTTGAGAAGTGTCTGTTGAAGTCCTTTGCCCATTTTTAATTGGATTTTTTGTGTTCCTGGAGTGGAGTCGTGTGAGTTCTTTATATATTTTGGAGATCAGGCCCTTGTCTGCGGTATCATTGGCAAATATGTTTTCCTATGCTGTTGGTTCTCTTTTCATTTTAATGCTGTTTTCCTTAGCCACGCAGAAGCTTTTTATTTTGATGAGGTCCAATTTCTTTATTCTTTCCTTTATGTCCCTTGCTTTAGGGGACGTGTCTGTGAGGATGTTGCTGTGTGGAATGTCTGAGATTTTCCTGCCAATGTTTTCTCAAGGACTTTTATGGTGTTACAACTTATATTTAAGTCTTTTATCCACCTTGAATTTATTTCTATGTATAGTGTAAGTTGGTGATCGAGTTTCATTTTTTTGCATGTAGCTGTCCAGATCTCCCAACACCATTTGTCAAAGAGGCTATTTTTGCTCCATTTTATGCTCCTGTCTCCTTTGTCAAATATTAATTGACAGTAAAGACTTGGGTTTATTTCTGGGCTCTCTGTTCTGTTCCATTGGTCTATGTGCCTGTTTTTATGCCAGTACCAGGCTGTTTTGATTACAGTGGCCTTGTGATACAGTTTGATATCAGGCATTGCGATCCCTCCAGCTTTGTTGTTCTTTCTCAAAATTGCTGCTGCTATTCAGGGTCGTTTATGGTTCCATATAAATTTCTGAAATGTTTGTTCTATGTCTGTGAAATATGTCATGGGTACTTTAATAGGGATCACATTGAATCTATAAATTGCTTTGGGTAGTATGGCCATTTTGATGATGTGAATTCTTCCAATCCATGAGCATGGTACATGCTTCCATTTGTTTGTGTCTTCCTAAACTTCTTTCTTCAATGTTGTGTAGTTTTCTGAGTACAGGTCTTTTACCTCTTTGGTTAGGTTTATTCCTAGGTACTTTATTTTTCTTGTTGCTATATCAAATGGGATTTTTTTCCTGATTTCTGTTTCTACTGTTTCATTGTTGGTATAAAGGAATGCCTTTGATTTCTGAGTACTGACTTTGTATCCAGCTGTTTTGCCAAATTCATTTATTAAGTAGAGTAGTTTTCTGGTGGAGTCTATAGGATTTTCCATGTACACTATCATGTCATCTGCAAACAGTGACAGTTTCATTTCCTCCTTTCCAATTTGGATGCCTTTTATTGCTTTTTCTTGTCTGATTGCTGTGGCTAGGACTTCCAATACTATGTTGAATAGGAGTTGTGAGAGAGGGCATCCTTGTCTTGTTCCTGATCTTAGTGGGAAAGCTCTGAGTTTTTGTCCATTGAGTATGATGTTGGCTGTAGGTCTCTCATATATGGCCTTTATTATGTTGAGGAATGCTCCCTCTATTCCCACTTTGCTGAGTGTTTTTATCACAAATGAGTGCTGTATCTTATCAAATGCTTTTTCCACATCTATTGATATGATCATGTAATTTTTGTCTTTGCTGTTGTTGTTGTGATGTATTATGTTTATTGATTTGCAAATATTGTACCATCCTTGCATCCCTGGGATGAATCCCACTTGGTCATGCTGTATGATCTTTTTAATGTATTGCTGGATGCAGTTTTCCAATATTTTATTCAGAATTTTAGCGTCTATGTTCATCAGCGATATTGGCCTGTAGTTTTCTTTCTTCGTTGTGTCTTTATCTGGGTTGGGATTAGGATGATGCTGGCTTCATAAAAAGAGTTTGGGAGTCTTCCTTCAGTTTGGATTTTTTTGAATAGTCTGTGGAGGATAGAGGTTAGCTCTTCCTTAAATGCTTTATAAAATTCTCCTGTGAAACCATCTGGTCCAGGGCTTTTGTGTGTTGGGAGTTTTTTTATTACTGCTTCAATTTCGTCTGCTGTTATTGGTCTGTTCAGGTTTTCTGCTTCTTCATCATTCAGTTTTGGAAGATTATATTTATCTAGGAATGTGTCCATTTCACCTAGGTTTTCAAATTTCTTGGCATACAGTTCTTCGTAGTAATTTCTTACAATCCTTTGTATTTCTGTGGTATCAGTTGTAATCTCTCCTCTTTCATTTCTAATTGTGTTTATTTGGATACTCTTTTTTCTTGATGAGCCTACTTAAAGGCTTGTCGATTTTGTTTATTTTTTCAAAGAACCAGCTCCTGGATTCATTGATCCTTAGAATTGTGCTTTTAGTCTCTATGTCATTTAACTCTGCTCTGATCTTGGTTATTTCCTTCTTTATACTTGCTCTGGACTGTGTTTGTTGTTGGTCCTCCAGTTCTTGTAGGGGTAGGGTTAGGCCGTTTGTTTGAAATGTTTCTACCTTTTTAAGGTTGGCCTATGTTGCTATGAACTTCCCTCTCAGGACTGCCTTTGCTGTGTTCCATAGGTTTTGGGTTGTTGTGAGTTCATTTTCATTTGTTTCCAGAAAGTTTTTGATTTCTTCCCTAATCTCGTTCTTGACCCATTCATTGTTTAATAGCATGCTATTCAGTCTCCATGTTTTTTAGTGTTTTGGGTTTTTTCCTTTGAGGTTGGTTTCTAGTTTCAGTCCCTTGTGGTCAGAGAAAATGCTTGATATGATTTCAATTTTCTTGAATTTTTGGGACTTGTTTTGTGTCCTCTCTTGTGGTCTATCTTTGAAAATGTTCCATGTGCATTTGAAAAGAATGTGTATTTTGCTTCTTTGGGATGAAAAACTCTATATATATCAGTTAAGTCCATTTCTTCTAGGGTATTGTTAACTGACACAATATCCTTGTTGATATTTTGTTTGGAAGACCTGTCCAATTTTGCCAGTGGGGTGTTAAAGTCCCCTACTATAATTGTGTTCCTCTCAATATCTTTCTTGAAGTCCTCGAAGATTTTCTTTATATATTTGGGTGCTCCTATGTTGGGTGCATATATATTTACAATGTTTATGTCTTCTTGGTGGAGTCTTCCTTTTAGTATTATTAAGTGACCTTCTGGGTCTCTCGTTATGGCTCTTCTTTTGAAGTCTAGTTTGTCTGATATTAGTATTGCTACCCCTGCTTCTTTTTCCTCTCTGTTTGCTTGGAAGATTTGTTTCCAGCCCTTCACTTTCAGTCTGTGTAGGTCTTTTGTCCTGAGGTGGGTCTCTTGAAGACAGCATATGTGTGGATCATGTTTTCTTATCCATTCAGCTATTCTATTTCTTTTGATGGGAGCATTTAATCCATTTCCATTTAAGGTTATTATCGATAGGTAGTTATTCATTGCCATTTTTTCCTACCTGTGTTCCTCTCTCTTTCTCTTTTCCTTCCTTTCCTTAAAGAAGTCCCTTTAGCATCTCTTTCAGAGCTGGTTTGGTGGAGGTGTATTCTTTTAGACTTCCTTTGTCTGAGAAGCTCTTTATTTGGCCTTCTATCTTGATTGAGAGCCTTGCTGGTTAAAGTATCCTTGGTTGCAGGCCTTTTGTTCTCATTATTTGGAATATTTTTTGCCATTCTCTTCTGGCCTGGAGCATTTCCATTGAGAAGTCAGTTGCTAACCTTATTGGGGCTCCCTTGTGTGTTATTTCCTGTTTCTCCCTTGCTGCCTTTAAGATCCTCTCTTTGTCTTGGAATTTTGCCATTTTAATTATGATGTGTCTTGCAGTGGGTCTCTTTGGGTTCCTGTTGCTTGGGACTCTCTGTGTTTCCTGGATTTGTGTGACTTTTTCTCTCATCAGATTAGGGAATTTTACATCATTACTTTTTCAAACAGGTTTTCTATCCCTTGATCTTCTTCTTCTCCTTGTGGTATCCCTTTTATACGGATATTATTACATTTCATGTTGTTCTGCATTTCCCTTAATCCATCTTCATTCTTTCTGAACTTCTTTCCCTTTTCTTGCTCTTTCTGGGTGTTTTTTTCTACCTTTTCCTCCAGCTCACTGATCTGATCCTCTGCTTCATGGAGTTTGCTTTTGATTCCTTGTTCTGTGTTCTTCAGTTCAGAAATTGTATTCTTCATTTCCTCTTGGCCCTTGTCAATAGTTTCTATTTCCTTTTTCATGTTGATATAGTTTGCAGTGAGTTCATTGTAGTTTCCCTGTAGTTTCTGGTAGTTCTCCCTGAGCTCAGTAAGCTTCCTGATAACCATTACTTTGAACTCAGTATCTGATAGTTGACTTGCCTCTGTTTCATTTAGCATTGTTTCTTAGACTTCTTCCTTTCCTTTCATTTGGGGATTGTTTCTTTGTCTTCCCATTTTTTGTGAGACTTGTTTGCCTTTGCTTCTTAAACTGATCTGTTCTGACTCCCTGGGTTTATGGTATGAACTTCTATGGTAGAATGGCAGTGGGATTCAGTGGTGCCATCTCCTTAATCTCCTGTGCTCACTGGTCTTGAGCTGACGTTTATGGGTCTAACAGGGTCTAACTCTGGTCTTTTCATAGCTCCAGGTTTTATTGTCTCACCTGTGGGGAAGGGAAAAAAAAGGAGAAGGGAAGGAAGGGAAAAGGAATAGAAAAGGAATGGAAGGAAGGAAGGAAGAAGCAATAAAATAATATCAGAGGAAAGATAAGAAGGAATTTTAACAAAAATTAAAATAAAAAAATAAATAAAAGAAGGCAGGAAGAAGGAATATATATGTAAAGGATGGAAGGAAGAAGGAATAAAAATAGAAAGGAGGACAGAAAGGAAGAAGGAATTTAGGGGGAAAGGAGAAAAAAAAAAGTCTGCTGCTGGCTTTAAACCGGTCAGGTTAGTTCTGCTGGTCTTCTTGTCTGTGGAACTTGGCGGGAGGGGGGGGGGTTGGAGGGATTGGTTTCACTTTTCTCCCTTCCTGAGCCACATTCTTTGATGTTGTCCAGTCTGCAGTCCAGTTCCTCAGGGTCCTTCTGCTCCCCCGTAGGCCTTCAGTACACCAGTTGTGCTGTCCTTGAGGTGCATCAATTAGGGGCAACTCACATTCCACCTTCTTGCTCTTTACTTTCTTAGATGCTAGAGACTCTTGGTGCTCCTTCAGGGGAAGTTCAGCCCTGCAGGACTCTGTGTGCAGGGGCTAGGTAGGAGTTGTTCAGAACCAGTGCTTTTAGGTGTGGTCGCCTGTGGGCAGCCAGGCCCTTGATCAGGTTGTGCAGCCGATCCCCAGCTTTGGGCCTGTGCATGGGGCAGCAGCCGCTGATCCAGGTGCACACCCACATGGGGTTTCAGGTGTGGGTGCCCAGGCCACTGATGGGTCTGTGTGCCTAGACAGCCAGACCTCTGATGTGGGTTCACACTGATCCCCAGCTTTGGGCCTATGCACTTGGGCAGCAGAGCCACTGATCAGGTTGTGTGCCCACTGGGGTTTCATGTGTGTGCTGGGGCTGCTTATCTGGAGTTCACAGTCCAGGGGCTGAGAGGGTAGAGGTGCAAAAGGCTAGGGCTGCTGAGGAGAGTTCTCTAGCTGCTGAGTGCCTCTATTTTCTCTTTTTCTTTTTGAGAAATTCCTCCTATTCAAGCCCCCCTGGTCCAAACAAGCACCTGGCCTCTCACACAGCCCAGCCTGCCTCTCTCCCAAGATTCCTACAGCAGACCCTGTGCCCCAGCCAGGGGATTCAGCCACCCTGGTCCCCATGCTGGTCCCAGGGACCTTATTGTCCTTAAGCACTCTTCTTACAGTCTGATCTTACAGTGTCCTATATCTTTGGTCTCTGATCTTCATATATGCTGGATTACCGTTGGCTGTTTGCTCTGTTCCTCATATCAGCTAGGTGTTTCACTGTTGCTGAGGGGAAGTGGACTCTGCTCACACTTATCTCTCCGCCATCTTCCTGATGTATTCCCACTGGTGGAATCTGTGTGTTGTGACTGCAGTGGACACATTCACATGGACTACCAAGTCCTGTGGAGGAAAAGGGATGGTGCGGCCCCTCTCTCAAGAGGAGAGCCCCTCAATGGGTTATTCTGAATAGAGGAGTAAATGAGAATATGGATTCATGTGACTCAATGACAGCGCGACTATTTTGTTGATGTTCAAGTTGCAGTTGTTTTTTTGCATATCTTTCCAAGAGGAATTTCAATAGATATCTCCACAGGAGTATATTAAGATTCTGTGTTGACAAGGCAGAATGTTTGTTAATTAAACTCTATTTTTTCCCATAGGATATTTTAACAGTACATGGAGAGGAATGCCCCAGCTTGAATTCTCTAGGACATGATTTCTTTAAAATGGTAATAAAGGTTATATGAAAAAAAGTATAACACGTAAATTTGGGAAATGATGTGGTTCTAAAAAAAAAACATAAGCAGATTGACTTCTTGAGACTTCAAGGGGATTTTGGAATGCTGAGTTTCCCAGTCTCATTTGACCTAGGACTTCCTTTCAGTGAGTATCGTAAAGACCAGCAATTTTTAACCAGTGTGCCATGGTGCCCTGGTGAGCTGCAAGAATTTTTAAAACATGCAATACCTGACTATTTAGCAAGGGGAACTGACCTCTTTTCCCTTAGATTGTCAAATAAAAAAAATGACAACAGCCAACACAACATTAGCTGTTTGGTGTGAATGAATCAAAATTATACTTATTTTTATCAGATTAGCAAAAATGTATTTTTTTTGGTGTGCTGCAGAATTTTAATAATTAGTTTATGAGTGCCACGGTGTGAAAAAGGTTGAAAATCACTGCTATAGACTAATGTGCAGGAGGAATCTAGTGTGAAATGCTGCTGTAGAAACTGCTGTTAGTGAACAAGGAATGCAGATTCTAACCTGAGAACCAAGATATGTCTCAGTTTATACTATGGTCTTAGGTTTATTGGTTTCTAAAATGTAGAGTGCCTGCAATTTTTCAGGTACTTCTGGCCTGACTTATTTCACAAGTCTTTCACTCAACTAAGATCCAACACGCTTAGACTTTTTACTGCCTTTATGTACTCGGAAGTCTGTCTGTTATAGTTAATACTGAAGAATACCCAGGCTTGTAACCATCATTTATTATATTTGTGGGTTAATACCTGAAACCCCAACAGTTTGTGATGTAAAGAACCAAATTTCTTTTGTGAGATTGTTATATTTTCACCTCATAAATGTCTGAAATGTCACTATACAAAGACTGTGCCATCTCAGAACATAACTTTTTTCCCTAATTTCTATTAAATATTTTATCACACAGCACTAAAAGTAAATGATGGTTGATTAGCAGTAGGTAGTAAATTTTTCAGGATGAGCCACTCATCTACAAACTGCCAGGTGTGTTGGCTACCAACAGCTCACAGCTGAGTGCCTCCTCAGCAATTGCAGTCAGCAAGAGGAACAACTCACACACAATGACTAGTGGTATGGCTGGCATACAAAGGCCAGGTCCTACCTCAGTTCTGGACAACTCTAAAGGGCAAGTAGCTCCAAATCTCCCTGTGAAGTCTACTGAGGCTTTTGTTGCAAGTTTATCACGTTTTGCCTCTCCCTCTGCCCATTCAGCTTCCCTCGTTCTTCTCACAGGTAGTCCCAATGGCCCTGCTCAATAAACTTCCTGTACACAAATCTATATTTCAGACTGTTTTCTGATGGATCTGACTTAGGGAGTAGTATTTTCTACAAGAATCTAGGTCTTCTGGGTGTCCGCAAGCACAGAGAAGAATGGATCTTGTAAGGCTGAGTTTATCTCTACTTGAGTGAATTGAGGTAAATATGTGTAGTCTAAACATCTAAAAGAAATATCCATCTAAAGTGCATTAACCAAAATGCTTTTGTAGAGTGAATTTAATCTTTAATGAAAATGAGTTTCTACTTTTCTGAGTTTAGAGGAAGCTGGAGAATATTTCATATATATATTCATCATAATCATCATCATGACCTTTCCTAGGGAACTGGACTTGACTCATATTGTCAGTGCATCATTTTCAGTCATTACACCTCAAATACTGGGCCTAAAGTAGATGTAAGGAAGAGATGAAGCCAACTTGATTCTTCTTATTTAACCTGAATTTCTAAATGAAAACATCACATGTGAGGATTGCCAAATGTTGACTACCTATCAAGCTAAGTCAAGAGGCTACTAATCTAGAGATACTACAGTAGTTTGGAGAAACACTGTAATTACAGAGAAGCTTGAGGGAATGAAGTAAATTTAGTGATAGAGGAGTGAATGGAGGAGAGTTGAGGGAGGGAATGTGATCATTTGACTTTTGACAGCAAATGCGACATAGCAATAATCATCTCCTTTCTCTCTTTCAACTCCACTCTTATTTATTCAGCACGATTATGTATTGGACTCTCAGTATACTTTTTGTCTTGTGTTATGTGGTAGGCATTTTATCCCCATTTAAAGATGAAAAAACTAATGCTTACAAAAATCAAGTAAACTGCCCAGAGTTACCTATCTAGGTCCAAAGCCACATTCTTTCCATTATATGTTTATAATATATATTTTAAAAGGATATTTTGTGCTCTTGCTAGAGAATTAACCATTATCTATATTCAAAAATTTCAATTAATCTCAATATAACAATTAGGTTGAATTTTGCTTAATAAATTGATATTGACAAATAGATAATTTCATACTTGTAGCTATAACTAAGAGGAGTAATGGTAAAAGCAACAGAGATTTCAAAGGGAATTCATACACTAATTAGGCCTCTTTTGTAGATTAATGGAAACAGCTTGGAAAGAAAATATGCAAATGTTCATGGAATACATTGACTTATAAATGCAAAAAGAAAAAGTATCATAATTATATCATTAAATGTATTGAAAAATGCTGTTTACCAAGTTGATTATGAAAATTAAGTGAATTAAGTTGGTTTCTATAGTTGCTGAGTTTAAAAGTAGTTTGGAAAAACTCAGAATCACTGTGTAAACTCTCCTATTTCTCTAGGATCAGAATGTAACTACCTATGGGAACAGAAGGAAAACTCTATTATTCTCTCATTATGTATCACTTCTAGGACTACCTCAGAAGAGAAAGAGATTTGTATCTATGGAGAATGAGAGAAGAGATATAAGGAATTTAACTTCTATTCCCTTGGTATCTCCAATGAAACCAATCAGGATTTAAGAAAAAGTTTTAAAAGTAACTCAAATTTACACACATCTAGTCTTGGATAAAGTTGAAATTGTAAATTAGGTTTCTTTATTTCAGGCTGAAGTATTTCATAGAAGCAGTTATGTTAAATATTTAATGTTAATGCTATTGCTGAATTATGTAGTAAAATCAGCAAAATGTAAGATGTTTATCATTTGAATTACCAATTTTTAAATGTGAGGTATGTATTACCCAGGTTTACATGAACTTTACAGTGATGAGAAGTATGAACATATGTAATTATTCAGCAATGTTATTAATATTGTTTATGGTATCCATTTTATAATATGAAATAAGAGGCATATTGGGGATATAACAGAATCTTAACAAAGATGTATTGAGATAAATTGACAAAAAATGTTTCAGTTAAACATATTATCTATTTAACATTTTAATATGGCTGTACAGCAAAAATAGAATACAAATAAAAGCATTTTAGAAATAGATGTTTCTGGAACTATTAGTCAAAATTTTGTTCACTATATTATAAATGCACTAATGGAAAGTCATGTCAAAGGAAATCAATGGTAATCCCTCAGTAAAATAAGAAATTCATCTGAGATATAAAAATTATTTTCTGAATTGTTGAGTTTATCTTTTCAAGTATAAATTAACATAAAATGAAGAATACAGTTTTATTATAATTTCTTGATCATTAATGTGTGCACAGTTGAGTAAACACTAATTTGTTATTTTGCACATTAATATTGAAAAGGCATTATCAGATATTTATATCCAAACACATGATAGGTAACTTTTTCTCCAGGAAAAGGTTTTATTTTTCTTGCCTACTGCAATGACAATGAGTGTCCTACAGCTCACATCCTTTGAAACATGCTTATTTCAGCAATTGTTCTGGAAGTTATACTTTGTGAATGCAGTTGTTTGCCAATATGGTTAATCATTGTTGATTAATGGTTCAAAATTTTTAGTGCATTATTTTAGTGTCTCTCATTCAGTTTCAAACTACTTAAGTCATAGTTACTTAATAGGTTACTCTCAGAGTAAGCACTAACAACAAGGGACAAGATAGAAAATTTTGTTGCATGAAAATTTAATGAAAAACTAAAAGGAACTTTAGATACAATGAATTCTGATGTATTTTCCTTCCTTTATTCTTTAACAGTAAAAATAATGGGTAGATCTTGGTCAAAGGGTACAAAGTTGAGGTTATGTAGGATGTACAAGTCTGGAGTTGCAACCTACAACATGATGACTATAGTTAATAATGTACTGAATACTAGAAATTTTCTAAGAGTGGGTTTCAGATGCCCTCACAACACAGAAAGTAAAAGGTAACTATATGAAATATGTTCATTAGGTTGACGGTACTAATCATTTCACTGTGTGTTATCAAATCACCATGTTGTGTACCTTAAAGATATTACTATTTATATTTTAAAATTAAATTGCATTTCATCATTTAAAAATAATGTAGGTCACTTAAATAGTGAATGCTTTTAATAGCATACTATATTTTTAAAATGTATTAACTTTATTTTATTGCTAAATTTATTTAGATAGAATGACAGAAAAGATGAGAAATATAATATTTTTCATTTATCAAAATTTATCAGCACCACATCTTATTTTATTTTTTTTAAAAGGCAATGACTTACAGAAAAAACCAAAAGCTTTCCCCTTAAGATTGGGAACAAGACAAAGGTCTCTGCTTTCACCACTCTTATTCAACATAGTACTGGAAGTTGTAGCCACAGCAATCAGATAAGAAAAAGAAATAAAAAGCATACAAATTGGAAAGGAGAAATTAAACGTCGTTGTTCACAGATGACATGATGGTGTTCATAGAAAATCCTATAGTCTCCAGCAAAAAACTGCTTGGCTTAATACGTGAATTTGGCAAAAGAGTGAGGTACAAAGTCAATATTCAGAAATTGAAGGCATTTTTGTACACCAACAGTGAAATATCAGAAAGAGAAACTAGGAAAAAATCCCACCTACTATAGCAACAAGAAAAATAAAATACCTAAGAATAAATTTAACCAAGGAGGTAAAAGATCTGTACTCAGAAAACTATAGAACACTGAAGAAAGAAATTAAGGAAGATACAATTAAATGGAAATATATACCCTGTTCATAGATTGAAAGAATTAACATAATTAAAATGTGCACACTACCTAAAGCAATCTATAGATTCAATGCAATTCCTATTAAAATACCAATGGCATATTTCATGAATATAGAACAAATATTTCAAAAATTTATATGGAATCAAAAAAGATCCCAAATAGCTGCAGCAATTTTGAGAAAGAAGAACAAAGTAGGAGGGATCACAATACCTAATATCAAACTACACCACAAGGCCACTGTAATCAAAACAGTCTGATACTGGCATGAGAACAGATAGATCAAGGAAATGGAGTAGGGAGCCCAGAAATAAACCCATGTCTCTATGGGCAATTAATACTTGACAAAGGGGGCATGAGCATACAATGAATTAAAAGTAGCCTCTTCAATAACTGGTGTTGGTAGAACTTGATTTGTACATGCAAAAAAAAAAGAAAAGAAAAAAAAAAAGAAACTAGACCACCATTGCACACCAAACACCAGAATACACTCAAAATGAATAAAAGACTTAAATATAAGTCATGACACCATAAAAGTCCTAGAGAAAGCATAGGCAGTAAAATTTTGCATATCCAATGTAGCAATATTTTTTGCCAATATATCTCCTAGGGCAAGAGAAATAAAGGAAAAAAAAAAAACAAATTGGACTACATCAAATTAAAAAGTTTCTGCATGCCTAAAGAGAACATCATCAAAATGAAAAGGGAACCAACCATATGGGAAAACATATTTGTCAATGATACCTTGGAAAAGGGTCTGATCCCCCAAATATATAAAGAGCCCACATGACTCCACACCAGGAAGACAAAAAAATCCAATTAAAAAATGGGCAAAGGACCTGGACAGACACACCAAGGAGGACATACAGAGGGCCCATAGACATATGAAAAGATGCTCAAAATTGCTAGCCATCTGAAGGATGCAAATAAAAACCACAATGAGATACCACCTCACACCAGTCAGAATGGCCATCATCAATAAAGCAACAAACAACTTGTGCTGATGAGGATGTGGAGAAGAGGGAACCCTAGTCCACTCTTGGTGGGAATGCAGACTGGTGCAGCCACTGTGGAAAACAGTATAGAATTTCCTCAAAAAACTAAAAATGGATCTGCCTTTTGGCTCAGTGATTCCACACCTGAGAATATATCCTAAGAATTCTGAATCACCAATTCAAAAGAACTTATGCACTTCTATGTTCACAGCAGTGTTATTTATAATAGCCAAGTGCTGGAAACAGCCTAAGTGCCCATCAGTAAATGAGTGGATCAAAATACTGTAGTACATTTATGAACTGCAATGGAATACTACACAGCAAAAAGAAAGAAGGAACTCCTACCTTTTGCAACAGAATGGATGGAACTGGAGAGTATTACGCTAAGTAAAATAAGGCAGACAGTGAAAGACAACTACAATATTATGTCACCTATAAGAGTAATCTAATGAACAAAAGAAACTAATGAACAAAATAGAACCACAGGCATGGAAACATGGAATAGACTGACAGTGACCACAGGGGAGGAGAAAGGGAGTTAATCATGGAAAGAAGGGGAAGGGACTAGCCAAGGAACATGTATGAATGACCCATGGACATGGACAACAGTGTGGGGATTGACTGTGAGAGCAGGGTGGGATGGGCAGAGGAGGGCAAAGGGGGGGGGGGAATTGGGACAACTGTAAGAATAGCAATAAAAAAAAAGAAAGGCAATGACTTAGGCATAGCCAAAAGCATAGTGATGGGTGTAATACATGTAAATACTTAAGACAAAATTCTCAAGCCACCTTATTTCAAAAAAATGTAATGTAAATCAAAACCTACATCAATAGTGCACTGCAAAAGCAGGCTGTGAGTGGTGACTGCAGAAGTGGTTTGTGGTGGCAGGTGTGGACTCTTTTCATGACATCTTCCAAGTGAAGCACCAGAGCTCTGAGAGAGAAATGGGATATAAAGACTCCGGACATGTAGAGAATTCTGACTTCTCCAAACAATTTTTCTCTCTGAAATTTCACATTGTTTTCAGAACAACTCTGTGAGATGATTGGGGCAGCTTTTTTTACACCTATTTTATGTATTTCCCTTTCATCTCTAATAATCTTGTCTTGTTTACAGCCATCATTTTGGCTCAGGACTGCATTACTTAGCACACTGACTATAGGAATGTGTTTCTTTCCAGAAGCCCTGCCTCTGATCTCTTCTCATGGCCAACTGCTATCAGAGTACTGAGTAAGGCATTCTTTTTCTTCAAAACATTTGCTAACCTCATTGCTATCTGTATTTTTGTAAAGTTCTTTACATGACTTTGATATGCATTTCATTTGCTAAGTGGTTTAAAATGTTCAAAATTCACTAAATCTACTGTTGTCTGTGTAAATGAGGACATGAAAAGAAACATAGACAAATAATAGGGTATTTAAATAAACAAAACATAATGTAATACTTTTAAGAAAATAGTCCAAATCATTACAAGAGCATTTTATATTTAATGAATTGTCAGCACACTTCTAGTTAGGGAAAATTAGCAGTAAAATGTTCAATAACGAAATGATTGTAGCCTCCTAGAATGCTGACTGACAGGGTTTGACCTACTAGTGAAATTGGCATAATATTTTAATGAATTAAAATGAGAATAATGAGATCTAGAGTTAGACTAAATAGGAGAGATTGCATGGGAGGCAGAGTTAAATTTCTCATAAAAGATATCTGATAACACAGTAATTACCAAATAATTATGTAGTAAATTATATTTTTTATCTCTACTGGTGGGAAAACTCTATTTGCTGATTAACTTTAAACTTTGTTAAATGAACTTTCAGTGACATTAATCAGCCTGTTAAAAACAAAAATTCAAGCCAATATGATGTATTAGAAGAGTGAGGATAGATTTATTAAGTAGCCTAATTCTACTTTCAAAGTTTCAATCTCCACCAAGTTACTTTGCTTACTGACATGATTTTGTAATTTGAATACATAAGGATATTGATCTGTCAATACGATAGCCTAGAATTTTACATTTTTAAGACTTGGGGACTCTCTCTGTCTCTTTCTCTCCCCCTCACAAACACACACCACACTCATCTTGTATACTAAATAAATTTTCATAAAATTTTAAAATCAGGGAAGACTGAAACTGACTAAACCTAATGATAAGACCAGTGGTTACAGTAATATGCATGTTCACTAAATTCTTGCTCATATTCCTCCTTATTTCCTGAACTATAGGCACCCTTCATATATCCATCACTTGATTAATCCAACTATTTATATTCTTTGATTCTGTTCCCAGACTGGACAAATCTCCATGCTAAGCCAGTAAGTTTCATGAAGACATTATGTTTCTAGCTCCATTGAACTCCTTACTCCCACCCCATGTTTCTGTATGGTTTCTTCCCCTGTTTTCTAAAATGTTCTCTGTGACAGGCTCTAGTATTCTTTCCAAAACTTTGTTTCTCTTGTCCACGGCATATTTTGCCATCCCAATGCTGCCAAGAATAAAATGTGGTCATCGGACAGGACCAGTTCTTGACTTCCCCTCTGTAGTTGCACATGACATTCCTCACTCTGGCCTTTTCCTCTCCTATTGAAAGAAGAGGAGTTGATTGTCCTGTCCCAGTTCAATTATTCAGCCTTTAACCACTGTGACAGACAGAATAATGATTCTCCCCAAATATAAACATCTTAATCTCTGGCACTTGTGAATATTTTACCTTATATGACAAGAGAGACTTTGCAGATGTGATTAGAGATAAAAAATTATCCTGGATTACCTGGGTTGACTCAGTATACTCACAGGGGTCCTCATGAGGGGTGGTCAGAGTCAGAGCAAATAAGATATGACAATGAAAGCAGGAAGCAAACAAGAAGAGAGAGAGATTGATTTGAAGATGGAATGAGCTGGCTTTGAAGGTGGATGATGAGTCTACAAACCAAGGAATGCAGGTAGCCTCTAGAATCTTGAAAAGGCAAACAAAGGGTTTTTCCCTTATAACTTGCAGAAAGGAGCCCTACTGACATCTTGATTTTTATCCCCATAAACCATATTTCAGACTTCTAACCTCCAGAACCGTAAGATAGTAAGTTTTGTTGTTCCAAACTACTAAGCTTATAACACCAATATCTCAGCTACCATCACTTACACAGGATTTTATTACATTATCATCTCTATTTCTTTACCATCAATTTTACCTATTCTTTTAGCTCCTTCATTTCAGGTTGCAAAAAAAAAAAAAGGGGGGGGGCCTTCTATTAATCTTTATTCAAACTACTGCCCTTTATTTCTCCTTTCTTTCAGCATCATTCTTACTAAAAATAGTTTATATCTTCCACGCCTGCCCCTCAAACTGAAAATGTAAATCTCAATTCTGGCCCTGCTCTGAGTGGCTTTCCAAGCTCCTTGGCAGTTTCTTCTTATTTGACAAGTTTAACTGAGCTCTTCTCTCACCTGAGGCATTTTCAGTTTTTGATATTGACCTGTTCTCTCAGGGCTTCTAGTTATTAATTTTGATAATTCTTTCTGGGATTCTTCACAGGCTCTTTTTCCCTCTCCTCTGGCCACTACTTGTATGTTGGTACATGAGTCAAGGTCTATTCTTCTATCTCTTTCAGTAGCACTTTCCATATAAACTTAGGGTGATTTCATCTACTCTCATGGTTTTAATTACCAGTTACAAGTGGACAACTTCTAATCAGTCATCTCCAACTTTATTATTGAATTCCATATATATTTATCTACTAGACATGTTTGCTCACATGTTATCTAGGGTACTCAAATATATTTAAACCTAAAGAGATTCTTCTAATCTTCAGTGTCTACATAAAAAATAGTCACCCTTAACTCTTGCATTCTACTGATTCCTTTTCACTCAGTTGAATCTATTTTACTAATATCAACCAAATTAATCATTGCGTGACTCATAGCCTTCATCATTTGACAGGATGTTTCATCCTCCTTCTAGAAAATTTCAAAACCTCCTAACTCTACTCACCTCCAAATCCATCTTCATCCTGTAACCAGCATGATGTTCCTAAAGCTAAATCTGATTATGGCTCTGCCTTGTTTAAAGATTTCTTCTATATTCATGTTGCCACAGATAAAGTATACATTTCTTAACATTGCTTCTAAGATCTGTTCTGTTCCACTGGCTGACTTGGCAACCTCCCTGCTCTCTGTATCAGATACCTTATGCACCAAACACAGAGAGCAGCTCCTTATTCACTGGACCTGCCTGATCCTTTCTTGACTACATGTCTTTGCATACATTTTTCTTAAAAGTTGCCTCTGGCCTTATTTACCTAGAAAAATCTACCAATTTCTTAAGCTCATACATCCCCCCCTGTTTTTGACTCTTTTCTCAAGTAGTCAGAAAGAGTCACTAAATATAAGTCTCCAGATCACTTTTTTCTTACTTATATCATATCACTTACTGCATTGCATTGCAGTTATGGGTGCTATATTCTGTCTGACTGGTCTTTGAATTATTTAAGGGCAGACTGTGTCTCTCTTCATGTCTATATACCTAGTACCTAGCACCATGCTTGACACATGAGAAACATTAAGTACTGTAGCATGGAATATAAATGTAGAATTTATAATATATATCATAAATCAGCATGATCATGTAATGACTTTCTAAAAACAACACTTGGGGTCTTTAAGGACACTCTTACTTTTCCTTCAAGAATTGATTATGAAAGGAAACATACTACAGTTGATGAAGCAGTGAAAATAAAAGTTCAAAAATTTGACACACCTTGTGAGGAAGGCCCTCCATCCTACTTCAGATGATGCACACTGATGAATAGGGTGCTTTTATGTTTTCAAGACATTACATCTATAAGAAAATACAGTCGTGTGCACAGTTAGGTGGAGTAAGGGACTACAAAGACTATGATAGATGTGTGTACAGGATTAAAAGAGCAATGAGTTCTTTTTTTAAAAAATATATTTACTGATTATGCTATTACAGTTGTCCCATTTCCCCCCCTTCACTCCACTCCATCCTGCCCAACCCCTCCCTCCCACATTCCCCCCCTATAGTTCATGTCCATGGGTCATACTTATAAGTTCTTTGGCTTCCACATTTCCTACACTATTCTTACCCTCCCCCTGTCTATTTTCCACCTATCATCTATGCTACTTATTCTCTGTACCTTCCCTCCCTCCCCCTCCCACTCCCCTATTGACAACCCTCCATGTGATCTCCATTTCTATGGTTCTGTTCCTGTTCTAGTTGTTTGCTTAGTTTGCTCTTGTTTTTGTTTTAGGTGTGGTCGTTAATAACTGTGAGTTTGCTGTCATTTTTACTGTTCCTATTTTTGATCTTCTTTTTCTTAGGTAACTCCCTTTAACATTTCCTATAATAAGGGCTTGGTGATGATGAACTTCTTTAACTTGACCTTATCTGAGAAGCATTTTATCTTCCCTTCCATTCTAAATGATAGCTTTGCTGGATACAGTAATCTTGGATGTAGGTCCTTGACTTTCATGACTTGGAATACTTCTTGCCAGCCCCTTCTTGCCTGTAAGGTCTCTTTGGAGAAATCAGCTGACAGTCTTATGGGAAGACCTTTGTAGGCAACTGTGTTCTTTTCTCTTGCTGCTTGTAAGATTCTCTCCTTCTGTTTCATCTTAGGTAATGTAATTATGATGTGCCTTGGTGCGTTCCCCCTTGGGTCCAGCTTCTCTGGGACTCTCTGAGCTTCCTGGACTTCCTGGAAGTCTATTTCCTTTGCCAGATTAGGGAAGTTCTCCTTCATTATTTGTTCAAATAAGTTTTCAATTTGTTGCTCTTCCTCTTCTCCTTCTGGCACCCCTATAATTCGGATGTTGGAACGTTTCAAGATGTCCTGGAGGTTCCTAAGCCTCTCCTCATTTTTCCGAATTCTTGTTTCTTCATTCTTTTCTGGTTGGATGTTTCTTTCTTCCTTGTGGTCCACACCGTTGATTTGAGTCCCAGTTTCCTTCGCATTACTATTGGTTCCCTGTACATTTTCCTTTGTTTCTCTTAGCGTAGGCTTCATTTTTTCATATGGTTTTCGAACAGATTCAACCAATTCTTTGAGCGTCTTGATAACCCGTGTTTTGAACTGTGCATCTGATAGGTTGGCTATCTCTTCCTCGCTTAGTTGTATTTTTTCTGGAGCTGTGAAGTGTTCTGTCATTTGGGCCATTTTTTTTTTCTGTCTTGGCGTGTCTGTTACTTAAAGGGGCGGAGCCTTAGGTGTTCCCTGGGCAGGGTGAGGTAATGCTGGTTGCTGTGTTGTGAAGCTGTACGTGGGGGAGGGGCCAAGAGTGAGCAATGGCGCCTGCTCCACTCTCCACCAGACTTCAATCTTTCACTCTCCTACCCACAATCAAACTGGGCCCCTCTGGTGCTGATTCCCAAGTGGGTGGGCCTGTGCGCGCCCTAGGCCCCTGTGGGTCTCTCCAATGACCTCTCCTGTGAGGCTGGAGTCTCTCCCGCTGCCACCCCAACCCCTAGGGGCATTTTCAGTCAGAGGTTTGAGGCTTCATTTCCCCCGTGCTGGAGCCCTGGGTTGTGTGTGTGGTCTGATTTGCTCCCCGCTGTTTGTCTGGTTTGTCTGTGCGTGAATGTGGGGCCGCCAGGTGCTATCTGCCGCTCAGCCTGCCCTGTTCTCCACCACTCTGAGTCTGGCTCTCTCGGTTTATCTGTGTGAATGTGGGGTCGCAGGGTCTGCCAGTGGTCAGACCCACACTCTGCCAGTCTCGGTCCCGTCACGGCAACGCGAGTCCTCTCCGTCCTGGCTGCCCATCTCCGCCCCTCCTACCGGTCTAGATGAATGTTTATTTTTTATTTCTTTGGTGTCAGACTTCCTTGCCGTTCAATTTTCCATCAGTTCTGGTTGTGCGAGGAGGGGCAGTGTGTCTACCTATGCTGTCATCTTGGTTCTCTCCAGCGATGAGTTCTTTATGGGGTTAGATAAGGCTTCCTAGAAGAAGTAATTAAATCAAATAAAAATGTTACAATTTTGAACAAAAAAGTTAACTATTAATACTAGGAATTGTAAAATATGAAGTGGATAACCCATTAGGTGAAGCATTGTTTTTTGTGTTCCTTTTGTAAGCTAATTGAACATGTGTCATAGTCATGTACATTTATATTTAGTCAAAAGCTATATTCTATTGAAAATTTTGTTTATTACAAATTGGTGTGTCCCACAGGATTTTATTAAGCTACCTTATTGAATTTGTGATTGGCCAGATGAGAAATTGAAATATTTCATTATAAACTCTGATCCAGTTATGGTGGGAAGAGATCAAATCAGGAGTCAGGTAAAATGATAGAGGTCCCATTGGGCCTGGTATATTTTATATAAAGTTTAGAGTTTGTTCTTACTCCCACATCCTCTAGGAGTATGATCAAAGACATTTAGATCTCTCAGGCCACACAATTTGAAACTGACAGTCACCTCAGAGAACAGATTTTCAAAAGTCTTTGGGGACATCATCAGAATATCATCAGTCAATTATTGCTGTAGATTAAACACATATCTCTGATAACAATCATTAAAATTCATACAGATAATTAATTCAATAATTTTACTCTGTGATTATTCAGTCCCATAGAGGGACAATTAATTTACATTCTAAAAATCATTTTAATAGCTATTTGTTGCAATTTTGATACACAATGAGGTGTCCACATGCATAGGATAGTAAATTTGTTTTCCCCAGAAGGATGCATCTGCTTAAGGAAAAAAGTAATCATTAGACATGATTATTTGATGCTTTTGAACTTTACATTATCCGGATAGGAAACTTCCCAAAACATATAAATCTTTATTAGGAGTATCTTAGCTGTTCTTAGGTTTTTCAATATTTATATTTTATATTCAAAACTCAACTGTCAAAGTGTCTTTGAAACTGTGAGATATTTATTGAAATTGCAATGAATTTACATATTAAAGAGAGATGAAATTTTTTGTCAGTTGATGTACAGAGTACATATCTCTATTTGTCTCCTCTTTGTCTCAGTAAGGTTTTAGATTTGTCTACAGAAAGGTCTTATGGAATCTTTGTTGAGTTTATTCCTTGGTATCTATTTTTAGAGTCATTGTTATCACTCTGCAGGGTGTATTGACTATTTCGTTCCTACCCTAGATAAGCATATCCAAGAATTTTCTCACCATCATTATTTTTAATGCAAAAATGACTGGGAAGTAGGTAGTTACTGACCAGAGAAAGTATAAATAAGTTGTGCTCTATCTAGCCATTGGAATATTTGACATAGGTAAAATTGAGTGAGAAAAGTACATAAGCAATACAAGTGAATCTTAAAAACACAATGCTATTGGAAAAAAATTCAGAGGGCTACATGCAATATATTATTTTTATAAACTCAAAAATAAGCAAAATGACTTTATTATTATATTCACTTGTTACATATATTTTTATATGCATCAAATATTACCAAATATTAGATGCTGTTTTGTAAGTAAGAGGAAAAACTCAATGGCTTTTTAAAATTGATTTTAAAGAGAGAGAAAGAGTGGGGAGAGAGAGAAATATCAGTTTGTTGTTCCATTCATTTGTACATTCATTGTTTGCTTCTTGTATGTGGCTTGACCAGGGATTCAACCCACAATGTTGGTGTTTTGTGTTGACACTAACCAACTGAGCTAACTGGCCAGGACCTCAATGACTTTTAAAAATGGTTAGGTCTGGCTAGGCAGCTAAGTTGAGTGCAGCATTGCCTCAGACACCAAAAGTTGTGGGTTCGATCCTGGTCAAGGCACTTACCTAGGATAAGGGTGAGATCCCTGGTCAGGGCAGGTATGAGCAATTGATCAATGTTTCTCTTTCACATCCATGTTTCTCTCTCTCTCTCTTCTTTTCCTCTCTAAAATCAATAAACATATCCTTGGCCGAATACTAAAAAAATTGTTAAGAATTCACAAATAAATAATGGATCACTAAGAATTGCATCCATCATTTTACTACTAACTTGTAACCCTCTTATGCAAGGCATATGAGCAACAGATCCTTGGAAGGAGGCTTTTATAAGCTTTGTGTTCACCTTGGACATAATAATAAATATATTTTTCATAATAAATTGAATTGATTCTGTGATTGAAAATATGATACTCTGAAATAAGATATAGCAACATATTATTAGGATATCAGTATTATATTATTACTTTTTCAGTTCTTTACAAAACTATCCTCTTTTCAATGAGGCCTCCTCTGAATATCACATTTATTACTACAAATGGCTCTCGCCATCCCCTGATATGGATCTTCTTTTTCTTTAGTCTTGTTTACAGCATTTAAGATATTTGATCATACCATGCACTTTATTTATTATATTATTGTTTAATATCTATTTTCTTTCATTAGAAGGCAGGATGGAAGTTAGGTCTCAATATGGCCCCCTATGCTCCACTTCTGGTATTTGTGCCTTAGTGTAGGAATCTCCCACTTGGAATTGTGGATGGCCTGTGTGGCAAATGGCATGCTGCAGAAGTGGTTTTATATGACTCCTAAGACTAGGCCATAACTTTCTCTACTTTATCTGCTTGTCCTCTCTTGGAGCATTTACTCTGTGGTAAGCCACCTGTCATATCAGGAAATCACTCAAGGAGCATTGTGGAAAGGGACATATGGGGATGAATTGAGGTTCCTGCCAACAATCAGAAACAACTTGCTAGCTATGTACTGATCCTTTAAGCTAGATTTTCCAACCACACCATGCTTTCAAATGAATTCCTGTCCCCATTTTCACCACACCTCATGTGAGACAATTAACCAGAATCACCCAGTTGAGTCACCCTTGAATATTTGACCCAAAGAAACTATGACAGATAAGAAATGCTTATATTTTAAGCCAGGAAATTATGGTTAAAAAATAAAGCGAAAAATATGATAGTAAAATCCTTTGTTTAAACCTCAGATAGATATGAGGTGTTAATTCAGCTAAACAGTAGAGCTTTGTTCTCATAGCCTCAGCTTAACTCAAAAGTAGAAAATGTGTTGTCTTCAAGATGCTTATGTGTGTGGTTTTATCTAATGAAATGAATTTCAGTATGATTCATAAGGGACCAAGCACATTTTAAGAGAATTGTACAGGCAGAAACACTGCCAACTTGATCTGAAAGAGACAGAGACAGTACAGAATAAAACCAGGAATTTGGGTACCCAATCATTTTATATACAGGAAGTAAAATGATAAAATGAGCTGCAAACATAGGCTACATTTTGTAACAAAAACAACAAAAAAATTTGACTGGAAGAGCAGAGTTAAGGGCCCAGAGTGCAGAGGGCAAAGTACCAGGGTGAATCATGACCTGGCCCTTAGTCCTAGCGAAGGAACCCGTAACATGCGCCTTGTGGGAATTCAGTCACTGTGGGCCAGTGACTCCTACATGCTTCCCATTGTCTCCCTTTCTCTTATTTTTCTTCAGTGGGGCAATTTATAAAGATTATCCTTTGCCTATCCTGAACATTGTATGATGGGAGTGTGATGCACATAATTTGTCTGTTTAGTTCACAGGTCTTCATACTGAGAGCTCAGAACTGAATCCAAGGAGCCTCATTTGTCCCTGGACTTGATTTTGATGGTAAGATTTGGGACTTTGATGCTGTAAGGGAATAAGGCTTTTGAGGACATTGGGAATAAATGACTTGCATGGGGGAAAAATGTGAATCTCTGTAGTCCAGGGGGGAAACTTAAATAGCCAGCCTCCAAATTTACCCCCAGTCTTCCTCATGTTGTGGCAATCATGCATTGTGGAATTCCCACCCCCACTGAATCATGTCTGGCCTGTGTAACCAATAGTTTGTGACTTCTCTGATAAGCAAGTAATTTTGGTTTGCTTAACAATTTAATTTAAGGTGCTTGGAAGAATTTCTGGTACATTGATATCCCATAGATATTTACTGAAAATAAAGAATAAAGATACAGCAACCATTTGTGATAAAAAGACTCAGCAAAGTGGGAATAGAGGGAGCATTCCTCAACATAATAAAGGCCATATATGAGAGACCTACAGCCAACATCATACTCAATGGACAAAAACTTAGAGCTTTCCCACTAAGATCAGGAACAAGACAAGAATGCCCTCTCTCACCACCCCTATTCAACATAGTATAGGAAGTCCTAGCCACAGCAATCAGACAAGAAAAAGAAATAAAAGGCAGAAATAAAATTGGAAAGGAGGAAATGAAACTGTCACTGTTTGCAGATGACATGATAGTGTACATGGAAAATCCTATAGACTCCACCAGAAAACTACTCGACTTAATAAATGAATTTGGCAAAACAGCTGGATACAAAGTCAATACTCAGAAATCAAAGGCATTCCTTTATACCAACAATGAAACAGTAGAAACAGAAATCAGGAAAATAATCCCATTTGATATAGCAACAAGAAAAATAAAGTACCTAGGAATAAACCTAACCAAAGAGGTAAAAGACCTGTACTCAGAAAACTACACAACATTGAAGAAAGAAGTTTAGGAAGACACAAACAAATGGAAGCATGTACCATGCTCATGGATTGGAAGAATTCACATCATCAAAATGGCCATACTACCCAAAGCAATTTATAGATTCAATGTGATCCCTATTAAAGTACCCATGACATATTTCACAGACATAGAACAAACATTTCAGAAATTTATATGGAACCATAAACGACCCTGAATAGCAGCAGCAATTTTGAGAAAGAACAACAAAGCTGGAGGGATCGCAATGCCTGATATCAAACTGTATCACAAGGCCACTGTAATCAAAACAGCCTGGTACTGGCATAAAAACAGGCACATAGACCAATGGAACAGAACAGAGAGCCCAGAAATAAACCCAAGTCTTTACTGTCAATTAATATTTGACAAAGGAGACAGGAGCATAAAATGGAGCAAAAATAGCCTCTTTGACAAATGGTGTTGGGAGATCTGGACAGCTACATGCAAAAAAATGAAACTCGATCACCAACTTACACTATACATAGAAATAAATTCAAGGTGGATAAAAGACTTAAATATAAGTTGTAACACCATAAAAGTCCTTGAGAAAACATTGGCAGGAAAATCTCAGACATTCCACACAGCAACATCCTCACAGACACGTCCCCTAAAGCAAGGGACATAAAGGAAAGAATAAAGAAATTGGACCTCATCAAAATAAAAAGCTTCTGCGTGGCTAAGGAAAACAGCATTAAAATGAAAAGAGAACCAACAGCATAGGAAAACATATTTGCCAATGATACCGCAGACAAGGGCCTGATCTCCAAAATATATAAAGAACTCACACGACTCCACTCCAGGAACACAAAAAATCCAATTAAAAATGGGCAAAGGACTTCAACAGACACTTCTCAAGGAAGACATACAGAGGGCCCAGAGCCAAATGGAAAGATGCTCAGCATCACTAGCCATCAGAGAGATGCAAATTAAAACCACAATGAGGTACCATCTCACACCAGTCAGAGTGGCCAACAGAAACAAATCAACAAACAAATGTTGGAGAGGATGCAGAGAAAAGGGAACCCTAGTGCACTGTTGGTGGGAATGTAGACTGGTGAGGCCACTATGGAAAACAGTATGGAATTTCCTCAGAAAACTAAAAATGGAACTGCCCTTTGACCCAGCAATTCTGCTGCTGGGATTATACCCTAATAACTCTGAAACACCAATCCAAAAGAACCTATGTACCCCAATATTCATAGCAGCACAATTTCTAATAGCCAAGTAGTGGAAGCAACCTAAGTGCCCCTCAGCAAACGAGTGGATGAAAAAACTATGGTACATTTACACCATGGAATTCTACACAGCAGAGAGAAAGAAGGAGCTTATACCCTTTGCAACAGCATGGATGGAACTGGAGAGCATTATGCTAAGTGAAATAAGCTAGGTGATGAGAGACAAATACCTATGATCTCAGCTTTAACTGGAGGATAATCAACAGAAGAAAAAAGCAAACAAAATATAACCAGAGACATTGAAGTTAAGAACAATCTAACAATAGCCAGAGGGGAGTGGGGAGGGTACAATGGGGAGAGGGGTTTACAGAAAGTACTATAAAGGACACAGGGACAAAATCAAGGGGGAGGGTGGAGGTGTGGGAGGGAGGTGGGTTTCACTGGGGTGGGGTGGAGGGATGGGGAGAAAATGCAGACAACTGTAATTGAATAACAATAAAAATTAAAGAAAGAAAAAAGAAAGGTAGGAAGGAAGGAAAGAAGGAAGGAAGGAAGGGATAAAGAAGAAAACAAGAAAGAAAGGAAGGAAGGAATGAAGGAAGGAAGGAAGGAAGGAAGGAAGGAAGGAAGGAAGGAAGGAAGGAAGGAAGGAAGGAAGAAAATAAAGAATAAATAATGTTGCCCTGAGCGGTGTGGCTCAGTTGTTTGAAGCATTGTCCCACAACCAACAGGTCGGAGGTTCAGTTCTCAGTCAGAGCACATTCCTAGGTTGTAGGTTGTGTCCCCATTGGGGTGCATATGGGAGGCAACTAATCCGTGTTTCTATCTCTCGCATTGATGTTTCTGTCTCTCCTCCTCTCTCTCTGAAAGCAATGAAAGAAGTGTTTTGGGGTGAGGATTAAAAAAAAGAATAATAACTAGAGATATTGAAATAAAGAGCAAACTGACATTAACCAGAGGGGAGGGGGAGGGAGTTAAGGGGGGGGAAGAAGAGAAAAGGTCATTAAGGAACATGTATAAAGGACCCATGGACAAAGCCTAAGAGGGGTAGGATTGAGGGTGGGAAATAGGGTAGGTGGGGTAGGAGAAAGAGGTGGTGGGAAAATGGAGACAACTGTATTTGAACAATAAAAATGATTAAAAAAGAATAAATAATGTTTATGTATCTGGTTAATTGTAAATTATTTTGAAATATTTTGTATTTTGTTATTCTCTACTTGTGCTATATGTGAATTTTAGTAGCCATTGTCTTTGACTTTGATGGCAGTAAGAGAACTGTAAATCACTTTTACTGTCAGTGGGGAGACAAATAGCTATCTAGGGGAGGTAACAATGTCTCTCCAAATCATCAGTGCAACTTACTTTCTAATATATGATCATCTTTTCTGTTTTAGCTACCACTGTGTGTATTAATTCCTATCACTTACTGCAATACTGGAGGCTTCTTTCTTGAATTAGTTTACTTGACTGTGTGGTACTGAGACACAGACTTTTTAGTATACGAGTGCATTGTAGTAGAGCTACTACTCCTGGCAGCTATTGAGCATTTACTTCGTGCCATATGTTATCACATTTACTTCTTACAACCCTGTGAGCCAGTACTATTAACTACTCCGTATGAAGAAATAGAGGAAAATGAGGAAAAGGGTACATAGAGAAGTCTAAGAGGTTATACTAGTTATTGTCAAAGACATAATCTGAACTAAGACAATAAAACTCCAAAAACTATATTCAGTGAATACCAATTCGCTATGCTATCCTTCCTTGGATTTCAAATCTAATACCCTGACTGTAGATGGATGGTCTTTAAATGCAATGAAGTTAGGAAGGAGCTCTGAGGCATCCATGCTGTCTTATGTTCTGAAGATGTAACTGGCTTTCACACTTCGGTATGTTCTGAAGAGGAAAATTTGACTTTTAAATAGAACACCTGCTAATATTTTATCCCCCAAAAGTTGTATTTATTTCTATTACATATCATTGTTGACAAAAAGTAATCCTCTACGCCAGTTAACCATGGGTAAATTTTTCATTTTGTACCTATACATATATATATCAGAAGAGTTTAGCTTTTATGTGGATACCAATTTTTTGGACAGTAATTTTAATAATGTTGCCATGATCAGAATCAAGGGCCAAACCAAGTCTTTGCTACATTACTGTGGGGAACAGTAGTAGAGAATTTTTAAAATCCTTTACCAACAAAAACTTTTTACTAATACCAGCCAACAAAAATGTGATTTAATATACAAAATGTGGTTGGTTGTTGAATATTATGAGCAACTTAGTTAGTTTAGCTTACAGCTCTAGACTTAGGAGGCAGTGTGATGTTTTTTGAGAAAAAAATGATTGGGGCAGAATCATCAGATTTTATCTACTAACTTTATATGAAAACATAGGTATATTTACTAAGTTAAGCTTTAAGTAAAAGCTTAAAACAGGAAAAAGGAATACAAACAGGAAAAAAAATACAAACAAAATTTCAATGACTTACACAAAGAGGTTTAATTGCCTTCATATGTTTCATGTTCCACAAAGGCCTATGGGGTTGTAGGGACACGTGATAGACAGAATCACTTAGGGACTCGGGTGGATGGAGACTACATTTTGTAGGTATGCTATTTGACTACGTGTTTCTGAAGCTATCATAGAAGGGAAGAGGGATCCAGGGATCATACTAGTGCTTATTTGCTTGGTCTCATTAGAGACATATGGCCCTGGTTAAATGCAGACTATAGGGACACACTTGCATATTTTCTACTGATTACCTTAATTCACTAATCTTGTCTTTTGCTAATCTTTTTGTTAAACTTATCTAGTGAAGTTTTAATTTTAAATTTGTGTTGTTTTTCTTCTGCAATTTCCATTTGATTCCATTTTTATAGATTTCAATTTGCTGGTTAAATTTTACATATTTTAGCTTATTTTTTCCATTTTTATGTTCTTGAGCAGATCAATCATAATCATTTTAAAGGTCTTGAGAGGAATGCTGATATCTGGATCAATAGTGGGTGTGCATCCATTGTTTGTTTTCTCTCCTCTTCCTTTGTTTTTCTAAGTAATTATTTTATTTAATGCTAGACATTAAATACAAGATAATTCTCTGCCTCTGTTGAGTAGCGAGATTGGTAGCTGATTATCTTACTTCAACAAGGCACTGTGTGCAGTCACTGCTGTATTGCAACCCTGAAAAATTTAGTCTACTTCACATTCACCCCTGTCCTTACAGGGTTTTCAGGTGGGACTCTGATGTCTTCTATGTGGAGTAGGAACCAAACTTCAAAGTTCATTTTATGAATTGTTTGCTATTCAGATGCTTTTCCTTTCAGGTTTTTAGCCTGCTGACCACGATGTCCCAGTTTTGGCCATTCTAGCCATATACTCGAGGCTCTCTGAATCTGTGCTTATAGCATAGCAGTCATCTACGAGTTTTCATTGGATTTTCTGCCATCTGTCAGTGCAAAGAATCATTAAAAGATCCCAAAGAAAAGCGACTGCAGAAGCTAGCTGACTTTCTCAATATTCTTTTGTCTCTAGAGTCTTAGCTCTTCTATTTTTCTTGAGTCAGAAGATTTTTGCTACCTTCACACAAATGAATGCTGTATTTTATTTTGCTTTTCAAGTTATTCTGGGTTGGGACATTAGTCTGCTGCTCAGCTATTCCATCACTTCCCCAAATAGAATTTTTAGGGAAATGTATGGAATATTTGAAAAGCATTAGTTATCTCTGACACAGTCCAATAAATTTTTTTTTATCACATATAGGAAACAACTCCTCTTCCAGTTATTAGACAGCCCAGCGCTCCAAGTTACTGAATCAAATTGTCGGCCTCTCCAAGAGACAGACAGTTGCATTATGAATCATCTTGAGCTAGAGATGTACGAACTACACAGAGAAATTACCTACTCATTGTCCACATCGGTGTGCAAAAATGGAACAGGAGCAGGATATCTGTAATAAACAACCACACAGTGAAAAAGGAAGACCAGGTGGCACATAGCAGTTGCCAGTCTGTAAGCTATTCTGGAATTCCTTTGGACATTCTACAACCCCGTGCACTGAAGTAGCAGAGGTTCCTTGATTAAGTTCTTATTCACTGGAAGACTTCCTATATCTATTGGTTTACATATTCTTTGGCTTTCCTCGGGAATGCTCCATCTTTTCTACTGCTTTTGGCTCATTGGAAATAGGAATTGGAAACTATGCCCAATTAAACCTTTCAGAATTATTGTTTCCCAATATTTTGAAGGCCTTCAGTATTTTCTTGTTTGTTTAAGTCTAGAACGTTCAAGGTGTTTTATAGTCCAAGCTTACGGTAAGCTTTCCTTTGAAAATGTGATAAGTTTTTGGTTTATTTGCTTCTAGTATGTTTCATGAGTCATAATTGTAGAGTTTGCTTTACTATTTTGTTCTCTTGTTCCACATATGTTTCCTCCCATACTGGAAGCTATCTTGGGGTTCTGTGGAGCATATGTATCAGCCACATCTGTAATTTGATCTCTTCCCTATTTCATTTTATCTAGTAGGAAAGGTATACTGGCCTTTGTCTCTTGAAGCCAATTTTGATCCTTTCTCTTAGTGTCAGAATCTGAAAGCTGTAAGTTTTTCCAGTCATGGAAGGCCCAAATTTCTGCTTGAAAACTAGCTAATTATTCCTGTGCTGATAACTTTCTTATAACATAATGCCATTCACAGCCAAGAGCAAATAGTATACATTCTTTCCCTGGAATTACTGTTGGTTCGCAAATTGACTGCTTGTACACAAAGGGCAAGGAGAGACTAAGGAATAAGGTAGACCACTCCAGATTGTTAGGCATCAGGTTTAATTAGTAAGGAAACATTACTTATGAGGCTTATCTTGGGTGGCTGCAATACAAGTAGATTTCTGTACTTGCCCACCAGAATCATAAGAGTTTATATAGAAGCCCTAAAACATTCAGTCACATATGTGTATACAGTACAGATAGTCCCAACAGCACATTGCTTTCTAAAGGCTGCAGGCTTGAAAAGGGCTCCCACTGTGGCAATGGTGGGCAGACTGTATATTCCAAGGACAGGAGAGGGGGCTAAGAGCCTCCAATTGCTTAGGTGCAGTACACAGGTCAACCAGCAGTTATATCCGCTCAATGACCTCCTCCAGGAACTACAGATCCAGTAGTACATCATCTTTCTTCTAATTTGCTAGTGTTAACAAATATTGAGCCTGTGTATAATTGTATCTCCATCTTTCCAGCTCCTGATTCCATGTTACACTAGAAGCACATTTCATATTGTATGTTGAATTAAATAATGTTAAACGCTTCAGCAGACAAACCGCAAAATCTCAGCGGTTCAACAAAACAACAATTCTTTCCTTACATTTCTTTTCCAGTGCAAGTTGGTAGGGGATGTCACTGTATAAGTCAGGTTGCTTGAGGAGCCACAGTTTGGTAGGTTGCTATAGGAGGAGGAAAAAGAAGTGGAGGAGACTCACTGTTCTTAAGAGCTCCTCTGAGAAGGAATGTACCACTTTCAGTCATAGTCCCTTGACTGGAACTAGTCACAAGGCTGCAAGCTAAGTGCAAGGAAGTCTGGGAAGAACTGAGAAGCACATAAAATAATATGTGTATAGATGAGATAAACCTTTAGGTCCTCTTACCTTCAGATTTTCATGAATCTGTGCTTAACAATAATCTGTGCTTTAACTTTCCTTATAAATGATATCTTTAGAATTTCTCATAATATACCAAGATTGTTTTGAAATGTTAGCCTTGGTTATTACTTGGTCTCTTTACATTAGTTCAGCATAGAAAACCTCTAATTGGCATTTAGACAAGACATCCAAGACATCTGTAAGTTCTTCTGGTTCCCAGGGTTAGTATTTCTTCCAGCTGCATAGTATTACTAGCTGCATATAAATTGATATCTGTTTGTGAGAGAAATCCTTGTGTTGTTTTCTGTCTTATCATGTTAGAAGAAAGAACTTTTTAAAGATGAGTGAAATAACTCCCAAGGCATATCTTAATGACAAGAGCTCATGGTACAGAAAGACAGCCCTGATTACTTTGTGGGGGTTGTACTTGTCTCTTGTTCCTTAGCTTAAGGGTTTTCACCTCTCCATTCAGACACAGAGAAATGTTATCTTTTATTTTCCCAGTTTCCTGAAAATTCCATATCTTGAAAGACACAGAATGCCAGGCATTCTAAGGGTGTTTTATTAAAATAAAAGCAAAATCCATAAATAGTGGCTATTCTGAACCATAATGTTGTAGTACAATAGCCTACAAGAATATTTTTCAATCACCTTAAAAAACTCTTGAAATACTTTCATACTAGGGTCCTCCATTGTCAAACCAAATTGTGTTTTTCTCAGCTGTCTGAGCAAATATTTAGCTTTCATGTAGTACTCTAGATATTGGGGGAGCCTGAGAAATCCAGTGCTTGATTTGGCTAAGGAATGCTCTTTTCTCTTTGAAGAACAAGACTTTTATAAAAATATGCCAGATCTAGATCCTTATCTTAGAAGTCCTAATTGTTTATAGAAGCTTACCTAAGATCCAGGCCTGTATCTATTGTTGAGACTTTGGTCCATTATGGTCAGCAAGAATGTATAATAATATTAAACCAAAGCATTGCATGATGAACAGTTCTGTGCTAGGGGTGGGGGTGAAGGAACAGGTATGGGGTTGAGTTGTGGTCGAATCAGAACAGTTCTCTGTTTCTCTTATAAATAGAATGGCTTTGGTATTGCTGTCACGAGCGAAGTCAGAAAGGACACATAGAGACAGCCAACATAGTGTCTCCAGAAAAACACTGCATAAAGAGATAGAAACTGTGCACAATTAATAAATAACTGTGGGTATTGGAGGAAAGATTAGAATTTTAACAGGAGACTTCTGTCAGTTGCAGAGGCAGACAGCTTTGCAGTTAATTATAATGCTTTGGGTAAAAGGGGTAACCATTCCAAAAGAGGACAGTTTGTGCCAGGAAAGGGATGAGATGTAGGAATACCAATTAAATAGGAGAACCTAGCCCTGTTTGGATAAAGCAGGCCAAAGCTGGTGGTCATCTACCAAATCCTGCAAGAGATGTGCTTTGTTTGACTAGCACAGGTTTTAACAGACTTGAATATGAACACTTTTATGTGGCACTAATACTCCCAGTTTATTGTTACTTTCTGTTGTCATAAATGTTTATACCGTTCGTACATTTATGTTACTTGTATGCCCTCTGTGTGAATTTTAACTTGTGGTACAAAAGGCATTTTTATGTGTTCCTAAAGAGGAGAAACAAAATGCCTATATCCAAGCATCGCTGATATACTTTGTACTTTGTTCTTTGTATTTATGCTTAGATCATCACGTGAGTAGTCAATAGTGCATAGTTCCTATTCTATAGGTACTTGAAATACTTTTTTTGCTCTCTTACAAAGCATCCTGTGTTTTTTTTTTTTGCACACACACATGTGTGTGCATGGATTGGATAGATCTTAATGATCATGGCAGTTGAAATACTTTCAAATAATCCTCAGTTACAAGATGCTGCATCAACTGTGTAGCTTCGTTATGCTTCAGCTAATGATGACTGTGGTTCTCTTTTCTTCTTTTCTTTCCCACATTCTTTTTCTGCTGCTTTTAAAGAAAAATAAGATAAAGTTTATTTAGAAAGTCACAGAGGTAGAAGTGTGCTGTAGAAGATATGGTTTTAGGAAACAAGTTACAGATGCAAAAGAAGGGCCCTTGGAGGTGAGGAGAAAGAGAGAGGCAAGAAAAATGTTCTTGGGGAAAAGTGTGGGTGGGCTCTGAAGAGAGGGCTGCCTCCCTCACTCTTTCAGGAGTCCAGCTTCTGCCCTGAGCTGACTGTCACCAGTACATTTTCTATTTATCATCTGAACTAAAGCTATTTCTCCTCAACCCTGATGACTATCCTACCCTCTCAATAGGGCGGGCATTTGTTCCCCAAAGAATGATTTATTTATAGCTAATAAGTTATTCCAGTTTTTTGTTCACTAATTATATCATGATTCACTGAATATTTCTTTTGTGAAATGCCTCCTAAGAGGCATTTCAGTCCTTACTGTGTGGCTAAGTAGATTGAGTGCTGGCCAGTGAACCGAGGTTCAATTCTCAGTCAGGGCACATGCCTGAGTTGTGGGCCAGGTCCCTGGTTGGGGGTGTGTGAAAGGCAACTGACTGATGTTTCTCTTCCTGTCTCTCTCCCTTTCCCTCTCTCTAAAAATAAATAAAATCTTTAAAAAAGAGGATATATACATACATATACGTTCACAAACATATATATATATAAATATATGAATACATAAATCTATACACATAAAAACACACACAGGTCTGTGTATATGTGTATTTATATTTTCCCCTCCAGAAGTTCCTATTGTATAGAGAAAGGTAATTGATAAGAACCTACGTTCCAGGTGTTTTATCTAGTTAACTCCATAATTCTATCAGTTGGGCATTTTAATGTTTTTAATCCTCACCTGAAGATATTGATATTAGAAAGGAAGAATGGTGGGGGTGGGGGAAAAAGAGAGAGAAAGAAACATCTATAGTTTCCGAACCCTTTGGTATATGGGATGACGCTCTAACCAAGTGAGCCACGTGGCCAGGGTGGCGGGTATTTTAATTTTAAAAAATAATTTTATAATTGAAGAACCCTATATTGAAACAGGTTCAGTGCTTCTCCAGGTAACCCAAGTAGTGAATAGCAGAGCCAGGATGTAAGTGTCTAAATCGATTATATCTCTACTGTTGCACCACGTCGTTTCAGGTTGATCTTGGCAACACTGGTTAAGATGATTCAGATTTTACTTTGCTTTACATTACTCTGGAAAAACAGCAACCTACCTATTTGATTACATATATTTATATTTTATTATCTAAACAAATAAAATTCTTCTCATTTTGTTATCATTAATGCAAACAGAAGAGTGTTGAGATGTTTTGGAAAATTTCTGCTTAGTTTTAATAGGCAATGAGTCAGAATCTACATCTGCTGAAGAAGAGAAATGATCTCACATGAAGGTGTGCATCAAGTCGTTTACAGTAGCAAATCCTTGTCTTTTCTCCGAGACCCTTCTTGTCAATCGCTAGTTGTCAAGAGTGTTCATCCTGTCACTTCTATTGAAGGTAACAAAGCTGATTTGATGAAAACTCCTTCTCTTGAGGAAAAATGATATGGAATTGTTTCCTTTGTCCTTATAAACAAGTGAAAAATACTTGTCAGCTTTTATCTTGGCAAAGTGTTGACATATCTCAATTAAAATAACAAAGAAAACAACTTTTAAAAATGTTTTTGAATTTGGCATTCCGAAGAGAATCCCCGGGAAATCTGCAGATTTTCTTTGGGAGACTAGATTTTTTGAAAATCTAAAACGGAAGTAAAATTATTGTTAATTTACATTAGTTTGCTTTTATTACATTTAAAATTGAAGAAGTAAGAAATTCACAATATTTGTCTTCGTTCTGTTGATTGATATGCGTGCAGTATACAAATTATGTAAATGTTTGTTGAAAGATAATTTAATTATATAATTACGCTGTTTTTATCCTCTACACCAAGAAATGAAAGTAAAGAGCATAGTACACTCACTATCAAGCACAAGAGCCTAATCTTTCCTCAGTTTTACATGGGGAAGAATAGATTTCCAAGAGTCATCTAAGCATGTATCTTCACTTTAATAATAATAATAATAAACTTAATACTAATGAAAGTTAAAATCAATACTTAATAACATATTAATAATAAATAATAAGTATCTTTGCTTAATAATAAGGACGAGATGAATATATTTTCCTAAAAATGTGAAGAAAGTTTGTTTCTACTAGAATCCTGATGAAATAAGTTTAAAGGTTGTGCTTTGGGAAAAAGAGAACTATTAGACCCCCAAATGAAGAGTTTTAGAAATAAACTCAAAAGACAGTACTGAGAGCAAAAAGGGAGTGATGAACAACAACAACAAAAAATTGTAAATGTGGTTATTTCTAAATAAATTTTTTAAATAAAAATAATAATGTAAAATTCAGGAGATAAAAATGAGACACAACTAAATTGTTTCAACAAAAGTAAATTGTTAGACTAGGCAAATTTGTAATTAAAAACTTTGTGTGGCAAAGGAGAAACTTGAGCTTTTCATTAACTTTAAACTTTTAATGAAATATGTACATACTAAAAGTCAAGAAATTACTGAAAATGGTAGTATATAGCATTTTTATTATGGAAGTAAAAAAGCATGTGGTAAAAGAATTAAATAATCCAAAATCAACTAAGCATAGAAAAATTATAAAGGCAATATCAAATAGATTAGTAATTACAAGAAATGCAAATGGATTAAATATTCCATCTTTAAAAATAAACTCAGACTGGATATTTTAAAATCCGGCTATATGTTATTTCAAGAAGAAAAAGAGAACATATAAATTGTTAAGGGTGGAGAAAGGCAGAATGTATAACAATGGAACAAATGTACTTAGGAAACATTAACAATAAATGTAGCAAATTAATATTAGGCCAAATATACTTTAATTTAAAAATTATTTTTTAAGATAAAAAATTCAATTCAGCAGGAATATAAACCACTTATAAACCCAGATGTACTTAATATAGTCTCAAAATATAGAAAGCAAAAATTGACAGAACTACTAGTGGAAGCTGATAAATCCACTAAGTTAGAGATTTTTAAAACGTATTTCTTAGTCATTAAGAGATTAATAAGGTAATGATAAATAAGGATATTATATATTTAATTTTTTTGCTTTTTCTTCAGATAACTTATCCTGAACTTCCCTGAGTCTCTACCCAATTGTACCTCCTCAGTTATCCACCATATATAGTCTTCTTTCCCTATTCTCATCATTCTTTTTCTCTAACCCAGCTTAATGTGTTTTTATAGTATTTTTACTACAATATGTCAAATATTTATTCACATGTGGTGGTCTTTCCACTTTACTCCTTATATGCCAAATACCTAGAACACAGCCTGGTACATTGTAGGTGTTTAATAAATAATTGTTGAATGAGCAAATAAACTCAGGATCTGAGGTAATATTGTTCTCTTTGTGGGTAAGCTCTTCCCCTACTCTTCCCTTTCCCTGTCTGACTCCAACTAGTCGTCTCAGCATTTGGGTTTCAGATTCCTCAAGAAATCTTTTCTTATTCTCTCAGCCTAGGTTACAGCGCCTCTGTCTTACACTTCTGTTGAACCTTATAATTCCATTTTGTAAATTCACTCAATCATTCATTCAAAAAAATACTGAGTGCCTCGTGTATTCCTACCCTTGTTCTGAGCCCTGGGGATGCAAGAGTGAACACAACACATGTAATCTCGACTCATGTAAAGTTCATATCCTAGTGGGGTAGGGGTGGAAGGAAGATGAGAATTAAACCTGTAAGGACTTACTTAGTACTTCCTATAATTGTAAGTAGGGTGAGAAAACATGAACCGGGTTAGGGAGATGAGAGAGCCAAGGAAATAGTAGAGGTGATTCTTTTATATAGAGGACCAGGGAAAGCCTCACACATTAAATGTTTTGCAGGGGAATCTGTAAGTAAATGAGGGATTGGCTCTGAGGATAACTGGGGAAAAATGTCCCAGTCAGAAGTGCCTTGAGGTAACAATGCTCTAAAAGTGCTGCAGAACAGCAATGAGCCCAGAGTAAACAAAGGAAAGTGTCATAAAAAGAGGAAGTCGAAGAGAGATTATTTCCTTGACAATTGATGCATTTTTATTTTTACAGATACCACTGGGACAGGCGGGGGAAAGGGAAAGGGGCACGGTGTGGGTTCTGGCCCCATGGTCCTAGGAAGGCCAGGTCCTGTAGGTGCCATTTCGGGAACAGCCACGAAGTGGCACCCGGCTGCACAGACTGCACCAGGAAGTCAGTTTAGCGCTGGGAGCATCGAGTCCTAAGTGATTCCAGGCTTCTCCAGACTAGCCCTCCATGGGGTTGGTGGACACAGTAACCCTTTTCCTGAAACCTCAGAAGGATTTTGATGTAGTCCAGGGATCCCAGACTCAGGCTCCCGGACCTGGTGTCAGTGGTACTCATCTGTTTCCGGTCAGAGTCTGGAGACTCGTTCAGCCCTGTCAACTCAGCTGAAAGTCAGCACCTAGCAACTTCTCATGCTGCTGGGGCTGTCCAGCCAAGGAGGGACCCAAGTCAGGCCACCACACAAAATCTCTAGGTACTTCGCAGCCAGAAGTTGTAACTGTGGCTGCCGAGGGTCATCCCAGCCGCCTCCTGGAATGATGGATGCTTCTGTGGAGCCCAACTTAGCATGCCAGGTAGGCCACTGCACCCATGGACTGGGTGAGGCTGAGGCTTGATATTTAAAGGACTTTGGCTTTCATGCTAAGATGCTAAAGCCACAAGACAGATTTTAGTTTGAACAGGTTCTCTCTGCTGTGTTGATCATAAGGGACTGACAAGAAGATTAGTTAGAAAGTAATTAGAAGAATCCAGATCAGAGATGACAGGAAAGGTAGTTGATAAGTGGTCGAATTCTGGAGATACACTTAGAAGTCTTAGCCAGCAGGATTTTATAAAAGATTGATTGTAGACAGAAACAAAGCAGTAGGTGATGAATTAGGTGTCTGCTCTGAGCATCTGCAAAGGTGAAACTTCACTTTATTGAGATTGGGAAGATTACAGAGGAACATAGGGGGAAGGGGTTAGTTTTGGAGAAATATAGATTTTGGATGTGTTGACATACCTACTAGCCACCCAAATGAAGAGTTTTACTAGTCAGCTGTATATATAATGTAGAACTCAAGAGAAAGTACAGAATGGAGATATAAATAGCGGAGTTAACATATATATGGTATTTTAAAGCCATCTGGAGAAAGAAAATACTTGAAATTTGATGACTCAGCTCTGGGTAATTCCAACATTTAAAGCTGAGATGTGGAAGCACCAGCCATGGAGAAAACAACAACAAAAATATAATGATCGGAAGCCAAGGAAATGAATGTTTTAAGAGGATGGGAATGATTATCTGTGTGAAATGCTAATAGGTGAGATAACACGTTGTCTGGGAATTGTGTGGAGGTCATTGGTGGTCTTAACACTGTAGAAATTGCAGGTAAAAGCTTCACTGGAGTAGGTCCAGCAGGGGATGGGTAGAGATATTGTAAGGGTGGTATGAACAACTTTTTCAAGAACTTTTGCTTTCAAAGGGAGCAGAGAAAACTATAGTAGCTGGAGGGAGATACACTGCTCACCATGTTTGAAATTCCTGTGTCTCTAAGAATAGCAGGAACTACACATTGTGGTAACAACTATTTCCATCTTGTTGGCTGCTTTTTGCCTAGTGCAATGCTTAACCCAAAGCAGATGCACAATTAAATATTTTTGAACAAATAAGTACCATTTCAGTTAAAATTATAGCCCTCTTACAAGCTGGACCTTGAAATCACTCTCCATGTTCCCCAGTGTTCTTATAGTCCATCATGAATGTCACCTTCAGTACGTGATGCTTTCCATGTGGATAGAGACTGTTTATTATTCTGTATTGCACCCACTGTTGCACCTTCCTTAGAACACTTCAAAGAGTGTGTGCCCTTCCAAAATATAAATTGATTGATGAAAATATCATTGATCATCTTTATCATAACACATTTTGAATTTTCCTCAAGTACCAGTACTTACAGTTTTAAAGCAAGAAGAACACAGTAGAATGTAACTGCAACACTGATCTTGTGGCAGAATTTTGAGTGTTTTCAATAGTGGGTAAGGAAAAGAAAGGGCATGCTCAATAAATGTCGGGGTTACAGAGCAATATTTTATGTCTAATTCTCATATTTGTGGGGTTTATTTCCTCTTTTGAGTCAGCAAAAACAGGTTTGAGATTTATTAGGAATGAATCAGAGATTTAAAAGCAAGAATTAAAATATTGAGAAGGAAACTAGCCACAGTATGAAAGCAAACACGTGTCCAATTAGACTTTGAGCTGGCCCAAAGGCTGCTTTACAATGCAGAAGGGAGAGCCCCGAGCTTTAGGTGTTGCATGTGATCTCTCACAGAGGAGACAGCCCTCACACAGTCCAAAATGGGACCCAGGCGCAGGCTCCTAATGTGTCTTTCTTCAGTGATAAGAGGGACTCATTTATTAGTGAAGAAAACATGGTTTCCAAAACAATACCTTTCTAAATAGCCACAGTGTGATGACAAAATCTGAGAAAGAGATTTGGAAAGGGCATGTGGATTTGGAAGATGAATTACTGTCTCTTAGGTGACCAATCAAAATGTTCTTAAATGACAGTGATTGAGATTAACAGGCTGCGGAGCCAGGGCACAAACAAGGACAAGAACCAAATCACTCTATGGATGGTTTTCCTCCTGAGAGAGTGGAATCCATCTGCAGATGTGGTCTCAGCTCCCAAAATGGGATGATATTTAGTACTCTCATTACTTCAGAAACAAGTATTATGAAAATGAAGTATAAAAAGTAGATCATTAAGTATGATGAAGAAATGATTCATATGGTTGCATCTCACACTCATCGGTGGTACTACCGCTAATGGCTGCATATAAAGGTGGATAACTAGAAAATGTGTAACCAATATTTCTTTAAAGATAGTACATAAACTGTATGCTGTGAATTAATGTATAATATTACAAAATGTTCAGCATCTGCCCTAGTCTTCTCTGAATGATTTCATACACTGTTGGCATAGTAATTAGGGTTTCTTATAGAAATGATTAAAAATTTAGGGATTTCAGGCTGGAAAAATATTTTTGTTGTATGGAATGTTATAGGGAACTGTTCCACACATGGGAAATATAGCCCAGCTCCCACTCGGAAAAGCCAGTGGGAATGAGGTTTGGCACGGAGGACCCACGCCCATGGACAGGTTCTCCCATGGGGAATCAAGCCTGCATTGTACCTAGGCTGCTATGAGACTTGATTTTGCTAAAGCTTCCTCACCCTGGATTGAGGCAGCAAATGTTTACTGAGTATCTTTAATTTCCTAAAGTCTGTGCTAAGCCTACCAAGAATGGAATATAACCAGTTCAACCACTTTCCCCCTTGAGCTGTAACATCCTTCTTTTTGAAGTAATTAGCAGCATTCTGTCCTTGGTTGTCTGTAAAAGGTAATCACTTACAGTGAACCTGTGCATAGTAAATGAGGATCATCCTTGATGTAATGTGCCCAGAAAAGCAATAAAAGCCTGTCCAGGCAGGGGCCAGGCTCTCTTGGGTTCTCTCTGGCCCTCTCGCCCTCTCTCTCTTAGAAAGTGGCCATGCTGTCCCTTTTTCTCCACAGGATTTCTGTAGTCCATGTGAATCTGTCTATTGCTGCCACAGCACATGGATCCCACTGGCCAGGATCCGCATCAGAATATGTCATAATGGTATTTTTGAAATGGGATTTGACTGATATCATGACAAGTAGCTGTTATATAGTTATACCCTGAATCTAAATACCAGAGAAGAGAATATAATTTTCCCATATTGAGTAAGGGCACTCATTTATTTTACCTCACTTTTCACTGTGAAGGGCTCAAATCTTAGTTGAGTAAAAATTTACATAGAGAACTGTTTGATAGGGAATCAGGTTGTCTTGTGCCACACTAAGTGTCTGGTTCCTGAGGGAAACATTTATCTTCACAGCTTCAGAAATCATTAGACATCTGTAAGTGGGTCTAGACCTGCTGGCTGGTTCTCAAAGCTGTCATTCATTTCTTCACTTAGAAAATGTAATATTAATGTAATTTCAGGCTACATAAAATAAGTTTAATAGAGTATGATATTATAGTATGTGTACTATTTGTATTCCTGTGCAGTGATATTTCTTTGCCCTAACACTAGCCTCATCCCTTTACTGCTACCTGGCAGAATACAGTACTGTGAGTGGGAAGTATTAATCACTCCACATTGAAACTGTGGAGCTATGTATCATTGTGCAGTGAAAAAAATATTGTGCAAGAACATTACTTAATTATATGGTAAGGAACTTGAGTTTTGGAATACTGAAAGACTTACCCATTGTAGAAATTTTGAAAAATATATTTTATTGAGGAAAATCATTCATAATTCTACCACATGGAGCTAGCCTTTACTACCATATTGGATTTTTTAAAACTAGGAAATAACCTCTTTCATTTAACAGCAATCTACTATTTATTTATTTATTTATTTATTTATTTATTTATTTATTTATTTTCTTACTTATTATTGTTAGTCTATTACAGTTGTCCCAGTTTTCCCCCTGTTGCTTTCCACTGCCCCATCCCCCTTCACTCCCACTGTCAATCGCCCCATATTGTCTGTGCCTGTGAGTCCTCTATTTGCGTTCCTTGTCTTGCCCCTTCCCCTTCTTTCTCCTGTTATTCCCCTCCCCCTCTTCTCTGACAACTGTCAGTCTGTTCCTTGTTTCCATGTCTCTGGTTCTGTTTTGCTTGTTTGTTTGTTTTGTTCATTAGATTTCTCTTATAGGTGAGATCATATAGTAGTTGTCTTTCACCAACTAACTTATTTAACTTAGTAAAATACTCTCCATATCCATCCATGCTGTTGTGAAAGGTAGGAGCTCCTTCATTTTTTCTGCTGTGTAGTATTCCATTGTGTAAATGTACCACAGTGTTTTTATCCATTCTTTTACTGATGGGCACTTAGACTGTTTCCAGCACTTGGCTATTGTAATTAACACTGCTATGAACATAGGGGTGCATAGGTTCTTTGGATTGGTGTTTCAGGGTTCTTAGGGTATAATACCAGCAGTGCAATTGCTGGTCAAAAGGCAGTTCCATTTCTAGTTTTTTGAGGAAATTCCATACTGTTTTCCACAATGGCAGCACCAGTCTCCATTCCCACCAAGAGTGGACTGAAGTTCCCTTTTCTTCACATCCTCACCAGCACTTGTTTGTTGATTTGTTAATGATGACCATCCTGACCTGTGTGAGGTGGTATCTCATCATGGTTGTAACTTGCCTCTCTCTGATGGCTAGTGGTACTGAGCATCCTTTCACAAGTCTATGGGTACTCTATATATCCTCCCTGGAGATGTGCCTATTCAGATCCTTTGCCCATTTTTAAGTGGATTGTTTATCTTCCTGGAGTGGAGTCATATGAGTTTTTAATATATTTTGGAGATCAAACCCTTGTCTGAGGTATTGTTGGCAAATATGTTTTCCCATACAGTTGGTTCCCTTTTCATTTCGATGATGTTCTCTTTAGCCATGCAGAAGCTTTTTAATTTGATGAGGTCCCATTACTTCCTTAATTTGTTGAGGTTCCATTATTTCCTTTGCCCTAGCGGATATATCAGTGAAAATATTGCTACGGGATATCTGAAATTTTACTGCCTATGTTTTCCTCTAGGACCTTTATGGTGTCTTGGATCATGTTTAAGTCTTTTATCCATTTTGAGTTTATTCTGGTGTATGGTGTAAGTCGGTGGTCTAATTTCATTTTTTGCATGTACCACTCCAGATCTCCTAGCACCATTACTTGAAGAGGCTACTTTTACTCCATTTTATGCTTCTGTCCCCGTTGTCAAATATTAAATGACCATAAAGATCTGAGTTTATTTCTGGGCTCTCTATTCTTTTCCATGATCTATTTGTTTGTTCTCATGCCAGTACCAGACTTTTATGCTTAAAGTGGCCTTGTAGTTTAGTTTGATATCAGGTATTGTAATCCCTCCTACTTTGTTCTTCTTTTTGAAATTGCTGTGGTATTTGGGGTCATTTTTGGCTCCATATAAATTTTTGAAATATTTGTTCTATATCTGTGAAATATGTCATTGGTATTTTAATAGAAATTGGGTTGAATTTATAGATTGCTTTGGGTAGTATGGATATTTTAGTGATGTGAATTCTTCCAATCCATGAACACAGTATACACTTCCATTTTTTTGTGTCTTCCTTAATTTCTTTCTTCAGTGTTGTATAGTTTTCTGAGTACAGGTCTTTTACTTCCTTGGTTAGGTTTCTTTCTAGGTATTTTATTTTTCTTGTTGCTATAGTAAATGGGATTTTTACCTAGTCTCTGTTTCTGATATTTCATTTTTTGTGTACAAGAATGCCTTTGATTTCTGAATATTGACTTTGTATCCCGCTGTTTTGCCAAATTTACTTATTAGATCAAGTAGTGTTTTGGTGTAGTCTATAGGGTTTTCTATGTACACTATCATGTTATCTGAAAATGATAGTTTTACTTCTTCCTTTCCAATTTGTCTGCCTTTTATATCTTTTTCTTGTCAGATCACCATGGCTATAACTTCCAATATTATGTTGAATAACAATAGTGAACGCAGACATCCTCATCTTTTTCCTGATTGTAATGGGAAAGCTTTTAGGGTTTGCATGTTTAGTATTATATTGGCTGTAAGTTTCTCACATATGGCCTTTATTATATTGAGGTATGCTCCCCCTATTTACACTTTGCTGAGTGTTTTTATCATAAATGAGTGCTGTACTTCATGAAATACTTTTTCAGCATCTATTGATCTAATTGTATGATTTATTGTCATTCATTTTGCTTTTGTGATATATTATGTTTATTGATTTGCAACTGTTATATCATCCTTGCATCCCTGGGATGAGTCCCACTTGATCATGGTGTATAATCTTTTTAATGTATTGCTGGATCTGGATTGCCAATTTTTTTTTTGAGGATTTAAGCATCTATGTTCATCAGAGATATTGGCCTGTAGTATTCTTTTTGTGTCTTGATCTGGTTTTGGAATTAGGATAATACTTGCATCATTAAAAGAGTTTGGGAGTTATCCCTCTTCTTGAATTTTTTGGAATATTTTTGGGAGAATAGGAGTTAATTCTTCCTTAAATGTTTGTTAAAATTCACCTGTGAAGTCGTTCAGTCCAGGGCTTTTGTGTGTGGAGAGTTTTTTGATTACTGCTTCAATTTCACTAATTGTTATTGGTTTATTCAGGCTTTTTGCTTCTTCTTTATTCAGTTTTAGAAGATTATATGTTTCTAGAAATTTGTGCATTTCACCCAGGTTGTCAAATTTCTTGGCATATAGTTGTTCGTAGTAATTTCTTACGATTCTTTGATTTTTGTGGTATTGGTTGTAGCTTCTTTTCTTTCATCTGATTTTATTTATTTGGTTCCTCTCTCTTTTTTTCTTGATGAGTCTGGTTAAAGGCTTGTCAATTTTCCTTATCTTTTCAAAGAACCACCTCCTGGATTACTGATCCTTTGAATTGTTCTTTTAGTCTCTATGTCATTTAATTCTGATCTGATTTTGGTTATCACTTCCTTCTACTCACTCTGGGCTTTGTTTGTTGTTGTTTCTCTAGTTCTTGTAGATGTAAGGTAGGTTGTTTATTTGAGATTTTTCTATCTTCTTTTAGATAGGCCTGAATTGCTATGAACTTTTCTCTCAGGACTACCTTCACTGCGTCCCATAGGTTTGGGTCTGCTTTGTGTTCATTTTCATTTGTTTCCAGAAACTTTTTAATTCTTTCTTGATCTCATTGTTAACCCATTCATTATTTAATAACATGTTATTCAGTTTCCATGAATCTGAATGTTTTTGACTTTTTTCTTTGAGGTTGGTATCTAATTTCAAGCCATTGTGATCTGAGAAGATGCTTGATATGATTTCTTTTTTCTCAAATTTGTTGGGGCTTGTTTTCTGTCCTATCATGTGGTTCATCTTTGAGAATGTTCCAGTGCATTTGAAAAGAATGTATATTTTGCTTCTTTGGTGTGATAGGTTCTGTATATATCAATTAAATCCTTTTGATCTAGAGTAGTGTCCTTCTTTGTCTTTTTATGGCCTTTATTTTGAAATCTATTTTGTCTGATGTAAGTATTGCTATGCCATCTTTTTTCTTCATGTCCATTTGCTTGGGATATTTTTTTCCAATCCCTTCATTTATAGTCTGTGTGGATCTTTTGTTCTGAAGTAGGTCTCTTGTAAACAGCATATATGTAGATCCTGTTTTCTTATCCATTCAGCTACCCAGTGTCTTTTGATTGCAGCAATTCATCTATTTACATTTAAGGTCATTATTGATAAGTACTTATTCATTCCCATTTTTTCCCTTTGTACCTGTGTTCCTCTGTTTCTCTCTCTTTTTCTTTATCTTATTAAGTCCCTTTTGCATCTCTTGCAATGCTGGTTTGGTGGAGATGTGCCCTTTTAGCCTTTTTTTTGGTTGGGGTAACTCCTTATTTCACCTTGCATTTTAAATGAGAGCCTTGCTGGGTAGAGTAGTCATGGTTGCAGGACTTTGCTTTTCATTTCTTGAAATATTTCTTGCCATTCCCTTCTGACTTGTAATGCTTTTGTTGAGAAGTCTACTGCTAGCCTTATTGGGGCTCCTTTGTATGTTACTAGCTGTTTCTCCCTTGCTATCTTTAAGATTCACTCTTTGTTCTTAAATTTTGTCATTTTTACTTGTGTCTTCGAGTGGGCCTCTTTGGGTTCATCTTGATTGGGACCCTCTGTGCTTCCTGGACTTGTGTAACTTTTTCTCTCATCAAGTATTCTGTCATTACTTTTTCAAACAGGTTTTCTATCCATGCTCCTCTGTTCTCCTTCTGGTATCCCTATGATATGGATATCATTACATTTCATGTTGTTCTGCAGCTCCCTTAGACCCTTTTTGTTCTTTTGGGCCTTTTTTTGTATATTTCTCTGTCTGGGATTTTTTTTTTTTCTACTTTGTCCTCCATCTTGCTGATCTGGTCTTCTGCTTCATCTAGCCTGCTTCCAATTCCTTCTACTGTGTTCTTCATTTCAAATATTGTATTCTTCATTTCCTCCTGGTTTTTATTGATAGTTTCTATATCCTTGTTCATGTTGGTGTAGTTTACGGGGGGTTCCATTGTAGCTTCCATGTAGTTCCTTGTAGTTCTACTGAGCTCATTGAGCATACTTACAATCATTATTTTGAACTCAATGTCTGATAGTTTGCTTTTCTCTATTTCATTTAGCACTGTTTCCAAGGATTCCTCCTTTTCTTTTGATTGGGTTTGTTTCTTTCTCTCCCCATTTAAGGTGACTCTTCTTGTTCATTTCTGCACATTAGATTGATATTCTTTGACTCCCTGTCTTCATGGTGTGGCCTTCTGTGCTAGGAGACCGGTGGGATTTAGTGGTGCAGTCTCCTTGATCTCCTGAACTTGATGATCTTGGAATGCCCTTGGGATGCCCTTGGGATGCCCTTTATGACATTTATGTTGGCTCTCTGGTTGTAATTGGGTTTTAGTTGTTGTTAGGTCCTTTCCTCAGGCTGGCAGACTGAGAGTCACACCACTTACTATATCTTGTATGCTATTGTACAGGTGCTGCCAGAACAAAATAAAACAGCAGGGGAAATACTAATATCTACAAAAATAACCCTCACCCACAACCACATTATCAACAGCAAATGAACCAATATTAATCAAGGTATAAAGAGATTAAGACTATTATGAGTAAGGAAAAATGAACATGAGATGACTAACTGAAAGAAAAATAATTTTGAGAGGGTAGAGAGAGGAGAAAAATAAGAGTAGGGAATATAAACAAAGGAAAGAGAGAAATAAAATACAATTTAAATCACAAATAAAAGAGGGAGGTAGAAAGGTGGAATGGAGTAAAAGAAGGGAAGCATATAGCATTAGGTTTAAACAAAAATTTGAAAAGAAATAGGAACCAAACTGGAGAAAAAGATCCACCACAGCACTAGCAACAACAAATGAGCAAAGATTAGTGTAGGTGACATGGGAATAGAGAGGAAAAAGAAATAAAGAAAAACTTAAGAGATGTCTAGAGGAAAAGGTTATTTCGAGAGGATAGAGGGACAAGGAATACTATGAGTGAGGAATGATAACCAGGCCAAGACAGGGAAAAATTAAAATTTAAAACAAAAAAATAGAAAAGGGGCAGGAGGAAGGCAAAATGGAGTAGGAGAGGGGAATGGAAAAATTTGATATTTGAAATACAAAATTAGTGAAAATCTAGAAATAAAATTGAAGCAATTCAACAACCACCACCATATCCAGGACCAACAAGCAAAGATTGATAAAGATGAAGAGAGAATAGGGGTATTTAAGAATGGGAAAAAGAGTGTGAGGTGACTAATGTCAAGAAAACTGGTTTTGAGAGGCTGGAGGGGGAGAAATGGTAAGAGCATGGAATATAAACAAGTCGTAGCTAGAGAAAAAAATAAATGGCATGGACAGAACTGGAGAGCATTATGCTAAGTGAAATAAGCCAGGCGGTGAAGGACAAATACCATATGATCTCACCTTTAACTGGAACATAATCAACAAAAGAAAACAAACAAAATATAATTAGAGACATTGAAATTAAGAACATTGTAACAATAGCCACAGGGGAGTGGGGAGGGGATAGTGGGGAGAGGGGTCTATAGGAGCTACTATAAAGGACACAAGGACAAAATCAAGGGGGAGGGTAGAGGTGTGGGAGGGAGGTGGGACTGGCGGGGGTTGGGTGGAGGGAAGGGGAGAAAATGCAGACAATTGTAACTGAATAAAAATAAATTAATTAATTTTAAAAAAATTAAAGCAAAAATAAAAAGAGGAGGGAAGAAGGTAAAATGGAGTAAGTGAAGGGAGGAGCAAAATTTGAGATTTAAAGTAAACTGTAATATAAAAACTAGTGAATTAATAGGCACAAACTTGAAGGAAAAGAAATGAATGTTAAAAGGCTATGCAGGAGAGAAAGTAACGTAAATCATGAACAAGACCGCAGTGGCATTTGTCTCAGTAGAATCCAATGTTTACCACTGTCTTCTCTTTCTGAATCTGCCCCTGGTGATGTCAGATAGTGTCCCAGTCTGGCCCTAGGCAGCCTGTTTGAGACTACAAGTTATCCAGTCTGTGGCTGTCTCCTTCAAATTTGCCTGCACCCTACAGTTCTGCCCTGCTGGCTTTCTATAAGTCCTGGGTCTACGAATGGTTCCTTTAATGTCCTGAGAAGACTGCCAGTACCTTCTCCACCTGCCTCCAGAGAGGGCCTCTGGTGCAATCAGGTAAGTGGGAACCCTGGGTTACCCCCTAGGGGGCATTATTCAGTCTTAAGGGAAGATGGTGCAACTGTTTCCTGACTCTCTCACCACATGTCTTGGTCTGTCCCAGATTCTTTCCAACAATCTATGGTTTCTGGTGGATTTGACGACCATTACTTTTTTTTTAATTTTAATTTTGTATTGTTATTTAATTACAGTTGTGTGCCTTTTCTCCCCATCCCTCCACCCCACCCTAGCTAAACCCCCCTCCCTCCCCCACCTTCACCCTCCCCCTTGATTTTGTCCATGTGTCCTTTATAGTAGTTCCTGTAATCCCCTCTCCTCTCTGTCCCCTCCCCACTCCCCCCTGGCTATTGTTAGATTGTTCTTAACTTCAATGTCTCTGGTTATATTTTGTTTCCTTTTTTCTTCTATTTATTATGTTCCAGTTAAAGGTGAGATCATATGGTATTTGTCCCTCACCGTCTGGCTTATTTCACTTAACATAATGCTCTCCAGTTCCATCCATGCTGTTGCAAAGGGTATAAGCTCCTTTCTCTCTGCTGCATAGAATTCCATTGTGTAAATATACCATAGTTTTTGGACCCACTCATTTGCTGATGGGCACTTAGGTTGCTTCCAGTACTTGGCTATTGTAAATTGTGCTGCTATGAACATTGGGGTGCACAGGTTCTTTTGGATTGGTGTTTCAGGGTCCTTAGGGTATAATCCCAGCAGCGGAATTGCTGGGTCAACGGGCAGTTCCATTTTTAGTTTTATGAGGAAATTCCACACTGTTTTCCACAGTGGCCTCACCAGTCTGCATTCCCACCAACAGTGTCCTAGGGTTCCCTTTTCTCCGCATCCTCTCCAACATTTGTTTGTGGATTTGTTTATGTTGGCCACTCTGACTGGTGTGAGATGGTACCTCATTTTGGTTTTAATTTGCATCTCTCTGATGGCTAGTGATGCTGAGCATCTTTCCATTTGGCTCTGGGCCCTCTGTATGTCTTCCTTGGAGAAGTGTCTGTTCAAGTCCTTTGCCCATTTTTTAATTGGGTTGTTTGTCTTCCTGGAGTGGAGTCGTGTGAGTTCTTTATATATTTTGGAGATCAGGCCCTTGTCTGAGGTAGCATTAGCAAATATGTTTTCCCATACTGTTGGTTCTCTTTGTAATTTGGTGCTGTTTTCTTTAGCCATGCAGAAGCTTTTTATTTTGATGAGGTCCCATTTGTTTATTCTTTCCTTTATGTCCCTTGCTTTAGGGGACATGTCTGTGAAGATGTTGCTGCATGGAATGTCTGAGACTTTCCTGCCAATGTTTTCCTCTAGGACTTTTATGGTGTTACAACTTATATTTAAGTCTTTTATACATCTTGAGTTTATTTTCGTGTATGGCATAAGTTGGTGATCGAGTTTCATTTTTTTGCACTTAGCTGTCCAGATCTCCCAACACCATCTGTTGAATAGGCTATTTTTGCTCCATTTATGCTCCTGTCTCCTTTGTCAAATATTAATTGACAGTAAAGACTTGAGTTTATTTCTGGGCTCTCTGTTCTGTTCCATTGGTCTATGTGCCTGTTTTTATGCCAGTATCAGGCTGTTTTGATTACAGTGGCCTTGTAAAACAGTTTGATATCAGGTATTGTAATCCTTCTTGCTTCATTCTTCTTTCTCAAAATTGCTGCAGCTATTCGAGGTCGTTTATGGTTCCATATAAATTTCTGAAATGTTTGTTCTATATCTGTGAAATATGTCATGGGTACTCTAATAGGGATTGCATTGAATCTATAAATTGCTTTGGGTAGTATGTACATTTTGATGATATTAATTCTTCCAATCCATGGGCATGGTACATTCTTCCATTTGTTTGTGTCTTCCTTAATTTCTTTCTTTAGTGTTGTGTAGTTTTCTGAGTACAGGTCTTTTACCTCTTTGGTTAGGTTTATTCCTAGGTACTTTATTTTTTTTGTTGCTATATCAAATGGGAATTTTTTCCTGATTTCTGTTTCTGCAGTTTCGTTATTGGTATAAAGGAATGCCTTTGATTTCTGAGTATTGACTTCGTATCCAGCTGTTTTGTCAAATTCATTTATTAGTTTTTTGGTAGAGTGTATAGGATTTTCCATGTACACTATCATGTCATCTGCAAACGGTGACAGTTTCGACGACCATTTCTTATGAAGGGCTAATCTGTGTAAAGGGGGCAATTCTTTCCTGCTTGGCGTGGGCAACAGCTCTGTCTAGACACTGAGGCTGGGTGGGGCTCTGAACCCTCATTGTTGTATCTGTCTCTACTCTCTCTGCTCTACTGGGTTTAGTGGATCAGGGCCTGAGGAACTGTGTAGCTCATAGTGTGTGGAAAAAGGTCCTTTCAGAGCATTTTCTTCTTTGCTCTGTGATATGTACCCAGCAGGGGACTCCTGAGCCTGGCCTCAGTGATCTGCAGAGCCTGTAACCCCACAGGTGGGGGTTAGACACACCTGTCTCTGAGGTGCTGTGGCTGGCTGCAACATATCTCCTGCACTCAGTTCCTGGCCTTCCAGTCCCCAGCCCGACACTGTCTTGCAGGAGGTTTGACTGTAATTCTCCATTCTGAACATCCCCCTGCTCTCCAGCTGTGCTGGGTTGGGACCCACAGTCCCTTCAGTGTGACTCTATCCCTTTGAGTTATTTAATAGTAGAACTCCTGCATTCTTGCCCATGTGCATGCAAGCCCATGGTCCCTGCCGGGTCTCGGGGCTTGCCTCAGCTCCCCTTTCAAAGGAGTTTATGCATGGCTCCCACACTGCAGCACCAAGTCCTGGGATGGGGAGCTTTTTCCACATTCTTCCCCTCCCTGAAAATCAGAGTCTTATGGCCAGGGCTGGCCACCACCTGTCAGAGCCTCTGATAGGTTTAGGTAAATTTTCTCTCTGGATCTTTCCTGGATGGCATTGGGAAGAGCCCTGCAGCTATATTATAACACGGGATGGTGGCACGATGCTGTCCCCACTCCCTTGACAGGTTTTCAGTCTTGGGCAGACCTGTTCCCACTGCACTGTTTCCAGAGCCAGCACCTCTCCAGCCATCTCTCTCCACCACCATAGCTTGTGGCCCCTGATCCAATCTGCAGTTGCCCTGACTCTGTGCAGCCAGAAGTGCTGGCTTGGGCAGCAATGGTGGCAGTTGCTCCACTTGGAGAGCCTGGGCCATCCGCTCCTGGGTGTCCGGCAGGTAGGCAGGCTCTTGCTCACTCACACTCACTCCCCACACTTTCATCCCTGTACTCATTCACTCACATTCTCACTCACTCTTTAATGAATTTTTCAGTTGATTACTCTGTGGTTTGGCTGCAAAGCCAGTCCAGGTCTGCGACAGAGGGCTTCTAACAACTCTGCAACCCAACAGCAGTAACCCACTTTTTAATTGAGTTCATAATGAACATTTCTTATTGTCCTTCACAAGCATGGCTTTAATAGTTTCCTAGTGTTCCATTGTATAAATGTACAGCAATTACCAAACTAGTCTCTTTTTATTGTAAATGTAGCTTTTTTCACATTCTACTCTACTGTGATAAGTGCCTTTTTACATAAATTGTTTTAAACATGTCTGAATAAGTTTTCTTAGGGTTTCCTTAGGATAAATTGTTGAGGTGGGATGACTAGATTTAAGGGTCAAACACTTCTAAATGTCACTGATACACATTTCAAAATGCTTATTTGAAATATTTTTACCCTATTTTTTCATTTATTGTTTCTTTCAACAGATGTGTATGAAGTCTTTTGATGTACAAGAAACTGAGCTCAATTCTAGAAATACATCTGTGAATATGATACTATCACTTACATCAAGGAGTTTACATTCTATCAGGAGACACAAACAAGTAAACAATTGCAATTCAGAGAGATAATGGCAATGTTAGGGTGCCATTACCCATGACAGCTAATGTATAAGCATAAATAGTTAGGCCCAGGGTCACAAAATCATGAGAAAGAAATAGCCTTCATGTGAGGGGAAGTAATTTCCTTAGGACAAAGGTAGGTTAGAATTCAAGAGATTAAGAAAACAGAATTTTCTAATAATAGACTATCAGGATTTGAGGGAAAAGTGACGAAAGGGAGAGATGGTGCAGTCTTTTTTGTGTGAAGAGGGAGAGGTAAGGGTGACTTGAGAGTCTGCACATATTTTTTAATAACATGAACAAGATCACAGGGCACGATGAGATGAGTCCCAGTGGTGTCAGACTGGCTGTTGGGTAGTGGGGGGTGGATTTCTGTGGAGGGACTCTCTTCTCCTGAGGAAGAGGTAATTTTCTTTAAAGCACTTTAAATATGGGAAAAACAATAATATTTCATGAAAATTAAAAAGTATTCTTTTCTTTTAGGATTCTCTCATTTGCATGACCTCTCCTCTTATCGGTGTGTTACCTAACTTTGCTAAATGAAAGCAACTTGTTGCTCTGAATTTAAAGAGGAGTTATTTTTTTTAGTGAGAGTAGAAACCTGTACTTCACTTTCACTCTGGGACCCTACCAGAATTATATAGTACAAAGATGACTCTCTCTGATGAAGCTCAGAGCGCCCAATTTTTCACTCGTCTATCATAAGCATGAACACTGGGGGTGGAGGTATCAGAGATCCCCAGATGGGCTCAGCTGTAGTCTGTGACCAAAGGAAGGGGTGGAGATTGGTTTATAAAAATATTCAAGAAGTCATCAAAATCCTACTGATGTAAGTGCATTGTTAACTAAAAATAATTTTGCAATGAAGTTTTGATATAATTGTCAATATATCATTAAAATTAGGAAAAAAGGTACCAGGAAATCTCCAATGAATCTTCTCAGCGCCAATCATATTCTTTCCTGTTATCATCATATAATAGCAGCCCTACCTTGTTGTCATGATTAGGGTCAATTTTCTTTGCTACAGTTCCTTGTATGTCACTCTCAGCGTCTAGACTCTTGCTATGGTAGAAGTATTCTCTTTGGTGAATCAGGACCTTCACACCCACAGAGCATGGAGTACAGATGGGAAACAAAATTCCCCAAGTAGGCCACTGAGAGTGAAGCTAACCAGGACCTCTCCAACTTGCACCCTTGGATCCTGGACTTTTGTTTTCTACACAATGACTAAAAAACAAAACCAAAAAGAATTATTGTTGATTTAGGACATATACCATATTTTTCAGACTATAAGATGCACTTCCCCCCACCAAATTTGGGAGAGAAATGGGGGTGTGTCTTATAGTCCGAATGTAGCTTACCTGGCTTGCTGGGGTGGGGGGTGGTGGTGGAGCAGGGTTTTTATCCCCTATTTTCCTCCTCTAAAACCTAGGTACATCTTATGGTCTGGTGCATCTTATAGTCCAAAAAAGATGGTACTTCATCCTGGAGGATATTGCCCTATCTTTGCATGGTATCATCTTCAATTTGGCCCCTCAACTGTGCCCTTAAATGGCCATTCCATTGCTCTATCAGATGGTGTGGTATGTTTTAGGACTGGTAGATCCCATGTTTATATGCCTGCTATTCACCTTCTATTCTTTAAAGTGGGTTACTTGGTCCAGTGCAATGTTAGGTGGGATGCCATGTAAGAATAGTGAACACTCTCTAAGTCCCGAGATAGTGGAGCAGGTTCAGTCAGTCACTAGAGTGGGTGACATAGGGCCTATGCAGCTTACTTGTACTCTCTGATTTTATTATGCTCAATTTTGAATATATCATTTCCATTTTATAATGGATTACTACTGGCCCGCTCAACATATGAATTGGTGGGCCTGAAAAATAACCCAACCAATACAGTTCTAGCTGCTGTTCGCTGGATCTCTGTCTAACAGGACCCAGTAGTATAATAGTAATAGTTTATTCAGTGGTGTATAATTTCTGCTGAAGCTAGCATTGCTCCTCGGTTGTGATTTTCCTTTTGGGACTTGCCATAAATTCTGTGCAGCAAAACTTTCCACCACCAGCACTTCTAACTTGTAGGGTGTTTTGATTCATATGGCTCATCTAAAATCATCTAAATGGGTTGTTTGCACTGTAGCTTGGATCTATTGCAGAGTATCTCCCTTCTTTGGGCCCTGTAAAAATCTGGCAGTTTTCAATGTGACTTGGTAAATGCATTGGAGCCATATTCCCAAATATGGGTTATTTTGCCTTCAGTGTGTGAAGAGGCCTACCAAGTTTCCTAGATGTGGGAGATGCCAAATGTGATCATTAGAACGTTGCTTTGAGAGGGGAGGTTGTGGTATGTTCCTGATTAAGGAACCATTACATATTCATTGATATGATAGGTATCTGTATATTTCAGTACTTATGTTTTCAGTAACCCTTATTATACTTAATAATGACTCCAAAGTCATTCACATAGCTTTTATTACAGTATATTGTTGTAATTGTCCTCTTTTATTATTATTGTTGCTAACCTCTTAACTGTGCCTAAATTATAAATTAAACTTTATCATAGACACATATGAATATATATTCATATATATTAAAAAAACATAGTATATATAGGGTTTGGTACTATCTGTGGTTTCAGGCATCCACTTGGGCCTTGGAACATATCCTCTGTGGCTAAGAGGAGTCTGTAGTAAGTTAACCCTTTGTGGAAGGACTGGGAGAATCATTATAACATAAATCTTCTGTGGTGTTGCAGGGTGCTTTTTCCTTAGAACTTGGACTTTCCAGGCATAAAAACTGACCTTTGTCCAGAAACTGGGCAAGGATTATAACATCTTATTGGAACAGCTATTTTCAATTTCCCATTGTTTCTTCTTACTTTTTCACTCATTGTATAGATTAAGAATTCATTACTCTACGTTTAGATTAAGAGTGGGTCCCTCTATTTTCCCTTGCGGCACTGTGCTCTGCACACTGTCATCATGGCTGCCAGTGCGTCTGGCACCCTGGTTGACTGCTGCTTGTTATGATAACTGGGTCTATTTTACTCATGATGTGTAAACACTGCCAATGGACTTCAATGGATTTGGCGATGTTATTATCTTCATTGCTATTAGGAAGCATTTTCTTAGATATTCCTGGTGTGAATGTAATGTGTTACCAAGTTTACCAAGGAAACAGTGATTTGACATATTAATTTGATTTTAGATATGACATAGTATCTTGTAAACATAGGCCAATGGACAGAATATATAAAACTGTATTCATTATTTTAGATCAATTGTTTTAAAATTGTCCATGATTTAAGATTTATCATAAAGCCATCTACTGATCAGTGCACCTGTTCTAGAATGTGTTTGAATCATTATGTTTTTCCTTTAGTTTGATACAATAGGTAACCTTGCTCTAAATAATATAAATTGCAAGATAAAAAAAGTGTCAATCTCTAATAATAAGACTTCTTTTTGTCAGTTTCTTCCCCATGCTGTATGTGTATAGTACACATTCTAAATATAAATAACCTTATTAGTTTCAGTCCATTTCCTCTTACATTAACATTTATGTACCATTTGTCATTGAGATCTCATATTCTGTCATTTCATGTTAGTTGCTTTTTCAACTTTAGGTAATGTATAAAATAGGTAAATTTGCCTATGCTTTTCTCCAGTTTCATTGATGTAACTGTTGGACAGAAAAGGGCTGAGGTCAGAATCCTACAGTTTACCTTCTGGGCTCACAGTGACAAAGGTCTATTAATCAATATCACTTTGGGCCTACAATGGCTCAGCCAGCATGATCCATATAGTTGTTCTGTTATCCAGCTCACATTTCATTTTGTCAACAAGGGAATCATAAGAGGGTTCATCAGATGCATTGCTAAAACAGAGCTATTATATCTACATGAGTTTCTTTTTATTATTAAAACAATTATAATAGATACATTTTGATACGGAGCTTGTTGAGCACTTTACTTAAATTATCTCATTTAATTGCCACCACATCATTAGAAATTAGGTACTGTTATTATATTCATTTTACAGATAAGAAAATTTGTGGATAAAAAAGGATAGGTGATACATCTATATTAGTTCAGCCTCTGAATTCATTCAACTCCATAGAAATGTTTCCACAATAGCAATTGTATCAAAAAAATTAATTGATTTGGAGGAAAGATGGTGGCGAGATAGGTGGGAGCTGAGTCCACTTCCCCCTGCACACGGGTGAAACACCAACCCAATCTACTGAAGAACAAAGCGAACAGTCAACAGTAACCTAGTGTTTATCAAGATAGGAGAACAAAAAGTATAGAGGACACTGAAAAAACAGGTGGTAAGGGGATTGCTTCAGGACAAAAAGGCCCCTGGGACCAGCTCAGGAACCAAGGCGACTGAGGCCCCAGGCCTGCGCCCACCTGGCCTGCTACAGGACTCCCAGGAGAGAGTTGGGTTAACAGCTCCCTCCCCTGCCAAACAAGGCTTGAGCAGCACCAAGAGAGACCTGGTTGCTTGAAGTCACAGGGAGGGGAATAAGGACGAAGTGGTAAACCCACAGAGACTGGGGGTGCCAGCAGGGGAGAGGTGAGAATTGGGCCATGTGGGACCCTGACCCAGGCAGTCCCTGGTCTAGCTGGAGAGGTGGGCTGTGTGAGAGGACAAGCCCTTCCTTGTATGGAGTGGGAGGATTGAGCAGGAGGATTTTCTCAAAAAGTAAAAGACCCTCCGGGGCATGTTGGGGAAATCTCCTGTAGCAACACCTCCAGTCTCCTCTCCACCCAGCTGCCTGGTGCTCCCAGGGGGCTGTGGGGGGTTTCAGCCCAAATCCTAAGCACCCAGGGGGAGAGCACACACTGGGGGGAGGGGAGCTGAGACCACATGCACTGACCAGGGGAGAGTGCAACTCAGAGAGACCTGAGACCACAGGCACCTGGGAGAGTGCACATCACGGAAGGCCCCCCTCCAGCACATCCATAGCCCAGAGGAGGGTGAGTAGCTGAACCTGTGAGTCGGGGACCAGGGACCACTGGAGAGCTGGGTCAGAGGCTGCCCAAGTGCTGTTCAGGAGAGAGAAGAGCCGGGCTAGGCCACCTGAGTTGGCTGCAGCCAAAAAGACCAGCAAAACTGGCTTGGCCAGTTTGAAGCAGGCAGGCTTGTTTTTATAAAAGTAAGTCTTTATTATTATATTTTTATTATTTTTTCTTTTAACACCTTCTTCCTCTCTTTCCCTCTTTCTTGTTCTATTCCTTCTTTCTCTCCCTTTATATCTCTTCATCCTTCTGTCTTTTTGTTTTGTTTTGTTTTAAATCCTGACAAGTGAGACAATAAAACCTGGAACTGGGAAAAGACCAAAGATGGACCCAAAGAGGGGGCATACCAACAGCTGAGACAGTGAAACAAATTTCACTTTGCTACTCCAGAGAACTTGCAAATTATTGTATATTTGTATTATTATTTTTTCATTATCTTACATCACTCATTTTATTAGTATTTTTGTATTTCTCTTCTTTCTGTTTAGTCTTCTTCACTTGACTGGTTAATTTGCATTGTTTGACTGGTTTCCCCTTGTTCTCTCTTTCACAGTGTATTGTTAATTAACTGTCTTTCACTTCACTTGTGTTCCATTAACACACTACTCTAGGTCCAATACTCCTTATTTAAGTTATCCAGATCACATAGATTCTGTCATATGACTGGTGCTCCATTACTATTATAAATAATAGCTGTTTCATACATTTGTAAATACTGCACAGCACCCCTCCCAGATCTCAGCCTACTTCACTGCTTCCTGAACTTTATTACTGGTGTGGTTAACTCTATTCTCTCACACACTACACCTATTTTCTACCCTTTACTCTCATTTTACCTCATAATCTGACCTCCCACAAGCTCACAGCTTTCTAGATCCAACTCACAAACCTTCCCCCCTACAACAAGAGTCTTATCTTCTTTCCACCCTTTCTAAAAAATGGTTAGTTGGATGAATTATCACGGTTAACACTATATATATCCAAAGGATCTCTTATTTCTTTTCTAAGGGCTGGTAATTTAAATATTATATAATACACCCCTGCTCTCTTAAACCATTTTGCCTTCCCCCTACAACCTATCATAAAAAAGAGTAGGCAGAAGTTGTGAGCACCAGGATACCTCCTGGAAGAGGAAACCCACCAACAAAGGAACCACCAACAACTAAGAACAGGAGAACATACAGGAGGGAGTAAGTCAGACTAAATCAACCCAAGACCTGTCTGGAAATACAACTAACTAGTGGAGAAATTACTCAAAACAAACATATGAACAAGAGCAAGAGAAAGGCCTCAAACCCTTGTGCACACAGAAGAACCAGCTCCAACATACTCTGCCCACACCTGCACAACAGAAAACAAGAAGTGGGGGACAGACTGACCCTCAGATAAACAGCTGGTGGGAAAGACCCACCAAAGAAAGACCCAACATGAACCAAATGCCAAAGACATACACAGAGCCAACATGAACCACAGCCCAAGATCAGTATCTCATGAGATCAAGCAGACTGTACCACTGAATCTTACAGGTATTCTACCACAGAAGTTTACACCATAAACCCAAGGGGTCAGAACAGAGCAACTTAACAAGCAGAGGCTAACAGGAAGAGTCTCAAAAATAATGGGAAGACAAAGAAACAATCCCCAAATGAAAGGAAAGCAGGAAGCCTCAGAAAGAATGCTACATGAAGTAGAGGCAACTCAACTATCAGATAGTGAGTTCAAAGACTTGGTTATAAGTAAGAGTAATGACCTCACAAAGAATTACCAAAACTACAGGGAAACTACAATGAACTCACTGCAAACTATATCAACATCAAAAGGAAATAGAAACTATCAACAAGGGCCAAGAGGAAATGAAGAATACAATTTCTGAACGGAAGAACACAGTAGAAGGAATCAAAAGCAGGCTCCATGAAGCAGAAGATTGGATCAGCGAACAGGAGGACAAGGTACAAAAAAACACCCAGAATGAGCAAGAAAAGGGAGAGAGGCTCAGAAAGAAGGAAGAGGGGTTAAGGCAAATACAGGACAACATGAAACATAATAATATCCATATAGTAGGGATACCAGAAGGAGAAGAGGAAGAGCAAGGGATAGAAAACCTGTTTGAAAAAGTAATGATGGAAACTTTCCCTAATCTGATGATAGAAAAAATCATGCAAACCCAGGAAACACAGAGAGTCCCAATCAAGAGGAACCCTAAGAGGCCCATAGCAAGACACATCATAATGAAAAAGGCAAAATTCCAAGAGAAAGAGAGAATTTTAAAGGCAGCAAGGGAGAAACAGGAAGTAACATACAGGAGAACCTCAATGAGCTTAGCAGCTGACTTGTCAATGGAAACGCTCCAAGTCGGAAGAGAGTGGCAAAAAATGTTCCAAGTAATGAGAACCAGAGGCTTGCAACCAAGACTACTTTACCCAGCAAGACTCTCAATCAAGAGAGAAGGCCAAATAAGGAGTTTCCCAGACAAAAGAAGTCTAAAAGAATATACTCTGCCAAACCAGCTCTGCAAGAGATGCTAAAGGGACTGCTTTAAGCAAAGGAAGGAAAAGAGAGATAGACAGACAGAGAGAGAGGAACACAAGTATGAAAAAAATGGCAATGAATAAGTACCTATCAATAATAACCTTAAATGTAAATGGGTTAAATGCTCCAATCAAAAGACATAGAACAGCTGAATGGATAAGAAAGCATGACCCACCTCAGGACAAAAGACTTACACAGATGGAAATTGAAGGGCTGGAAACAAATTTTCTAAGCAACTGGAGAGGGAAAAAAAAGCCACCATAGCAATACTCATATCAGACAAAATAGACCCCCCAAAAAGGGCCATAAAGAGACCCAGAATGTAACTTCATAATATTCAAGAAAAGAATCCATCAAGACTTAAACATTGTAAATGTATATGTACCCAACATAGGAGCACCCAAATACATAAAGAAAATCTTGGAGGACTTCAAGAAAGATATTGACAGCAACACAATTATAGTAGGGAATTTTAACAACCCACTGTCAAAGATGGACAATCTTCCAAACAAAATATCAACAAAGATGTTGTGGCATTGAACAATGCCCTGGATGAAATGGACTTAACAGATATATATAGAGCCTTTCATCCCAAAGAAGCAAAATACACATTCTTTTCATATGCACATAGAACATTTTCAAAATAGACCACATGATAGGACACAAAAGAAGCCTCAACAAATTCAAGAAAACTGAAATCGTATCAAGCATTTTCTCCAACCACAGGGACTGAAAATAGAAACCAACCTCAAGGAGAAAACCCCAAAGCACTGAAACTCATGGAAATTGAATAGCATGCTATTAAACAATGAATGGGTGAAAAATGAGATTAGGGAAGAAATCAAAAAGTTTCTGGAAATAAACAAAAATGAATTCACAACAATCCAAAACTTATCGGACACAGTGAAGGCAGTCCTGAGAGGGAAGTTCATAGTGATACAAGCCTACCTAAAAAAGATAGAAACATTTCAAATAAACAACCTAACCCTATGCCTACAAGAACTCGAGGAACAACAACAAAGACAACCCAGAGGAAGTACAAGAAAGGATATAACCAAGATCAGAGTAGAGTTAAATGACATAGAAACTAAAAGTACAATTCTAAGGATCAATGAATTCAGGAGCTGGTTCTTTGAAAAGATAAACAAAATTGACAAGCCCTTAACCAGGCTCATCAAAAAAACAAAGAGAGAGGACCCAAATAAACACAATCAGAAATGAAAGGGGAGAGATTACAACTTATATCATAGAAATACAAAGGATTATAAGAAATTACTACGAAGAACTATATGCCAAGAAATGTGAAAACCTACATGAAATGGACAAATTTCTAGAAATATATAACCTTCCAAAACTCAGTGAAGAAGAAGCAGAAAGCCTGAACAGACCAGTAACACCTGATGAAATACAAACAGTAATCAAAAAGCTTCTGACACACAAAAGCCCTGGACCAGACAGTTTCACAGGAGAATTGGACAGAGCATTTAAGGGAGAGTTAATCCCCATCCTCCACGGATTATTTCAAAAAATTCAAGAAGATGGAAGACCCCCAAACTCTTTTTATGAAGCCAATATCATCCTAATCCCAAAACCAGATAAAGACATAACAAAGAAAGAAAACTTCAGGCCAATATTATTGATGAACCTAGATGCTAAAATCATCAACAAAATATTGGCAAACTGCATCCAACAGTACGTTAAAAAGATCATACACCATGATCAAGTGGGATTCATCCCAGGGATGCAAGGGTGGTACAATATTCGCAAATCAATAAACATAATACAATACATAAACAAAAGCAAAGACAAAAACCACTTGATCATATCAATAGATGAGGAAAAAGCATTTGATAAAATCCAGCACCCATTTATGATAATAACACTCAGCAAAGTGGGAATAGAGGGAGTATTCCTCAACATAATAAAGGCCATATATGAGAGACCTACAGCCAACATCATACTCAATGGGCAAAAACTACTAAAATCTTTCCCAGTAAGATCAGGAACAACACAAGCTTGTCCACTATCGCCATTTCTATTCAACTTAGTATTAGAAGTCCTGGCCACAGAAATCAGACAAGAAAAGGAAATAAAAGGCTTCCAAACTGGAAAGTAGGAAATGAAACTGTCATTGTTTGCAGATGACATGATAGTGTACATAAAAAATCCTATAGACTCTGCCAAAAAACTACTCAACCTAATAAATGAATTTGGCAAAACAGCGGGATCCAAAATCAATATCCAGAAATCAAAGGTATTTTTGTATGCCAACAATGAAACATCCAAAGGAGAAACCAGGAAAAAATCCCATTTGATATAGCAACAAGAAAAATAAAATACCTAGGAATAAACCTAACCAAGGAGGTAAAAGAGCTATACTCAGAAAACTATACAAAACTGAAGAAAGAAATTAAGGAACACAATAACATTGGAAGCATGTACTATGTTCGTGGATTGGAAGAATTAACATCTTCAGAATGGCCATACAACCCAAAGAGATTTATAGATTCAATGCCATCCCTATTAAAATACCAATGACATATTTCATAGATAGAGAGCAAACATTTTTAAAATGTATATGGAACCATAAATGACCCCGAATAGCTGCAGCAATTTTGAGAAAGAAGAACAAAGCAGGAGGGATTACAATACCTGATATCAAACTGTATTATGAGGCCACTGTAATCAAAACAGCCTGGTACTGTCATATGAATGGACAAATAGACCAATGGAACAGAATAGAGAGCCCAGGTATAAACCCATGTCTCTATGGTCAATTAATATTTGACAAAGGGGGCAGAAGCATAAAATGGAGTAAAAATAACCTCTTCAACAAATGGTGTTGGGAAATCTGGACAGCTATGTGCAAAAAAATGAAACTCGACCACCAATTTACACTATACACAAACATAAATTCAAGGTGGATAAAATAGTTAAATGTAAGTCATGACACCATAAAAGTCCTAGAGGAGAATATAGGCAGGAAAATCTCAGACTTTCCACACCACAATATTTTCACCAATATGTCCCCTACAGCAGGGGACATAAAGGAAAGAATAATCAAATTGGAGCTCCTCAAAGTGAAAAGTTTCTGCATGGCTAAAGAAAACACCAGTGAAATGAATTGGGAACCAACTGTATGGGAAACTGTATTTGCAAATGATACTTCAGACAATGGTTTGATCTCTAAAATATATAAAGAACTCATACGACTCCACTCCAGGAAGACAAACAACACAATTAAAAGATGGGCAAAGGACATGAACAGACTCTTCTCCAGGAAGAACATACAGAGGGCCCAGAGACATATGAAAAGATGCTCAGCATCACTAACCATCAGAGAGATGGAAATTAAAACCACAATGAGGTACCACTTCACACTGGTCAGAATGGCCATCGTAAACAAATCAAGTGCTGGAGGGGTTGTGGAGAAAAGGGAACCCTAGTGCACTGTTGGTGGGAATGCAGACTGGTGAGGCCACTGTGGAAAACAGTATGGAATTTCCTCAGAAAACTAAAAATGGAACTGCCTTTTGAGCCAGCAATTCCACTGCTGGGATTATATCCTAAGAACCCTGAAACACCAATCCAAAAGTCCCTATGCACCCCAATGTTCATAGCAGCACAATTTACAATAGCCAAGTGCTGGAAGTAACCTAAATGCCCATCAGTAAATGAATGGATCCAAAAACTATGGTACATTTACACAATGGAATTCTATGCAGCAGAAAGAAAGAAGGAGCTCATACCCTTTGCAACAGCATGGATGGAACTGGAAAGCATTATGTTAAGTGAAATAAGCCAGGCAGAGAAAGACAATTACCATATGATCTCACCTATAAGTGGAACCTAATCATCAAAACAAACAAGCAAGCAAAATATAACCAGAGGCATTGAAATAAAGAACAAACTGACAGCAGCCAGAGGGGAGGGAAGAGAGGGATAATGGGGGAAAATAGGGAAAGGGTCTTCAAGGAACATATATAAAGAACACATGGACAAAGCCAAAGGGGGTAGGTTCAAGGGTAGGAGGAGGGGATGGGTGGGGCAGGGGGAGGTAAGGTCGGGGGCAAGTGGAGGCAACTGTACTTGAACAATAATAAAAAAATTATATAAAAAATTCTGTTTTAGATACCATCTTCTCCATTCATATTCCCCCTTTTTGCTTAAATAAATGTAAATTTGCCTCTTCCCCAAAATGAGAATTAGTACTTCCTTCACTATTTTAAGAAACTATAGAAATGATCCCTGAAAGTATAGTCTTCCCTTCACTATTTTAAATTAATTGCCTACTACATGTCAGGAATGCACTAGAGGTAAAGGATTTAGAAAAATAAAAAGTATGGTGTCTTCCATCAAAGTAATTTCATTTTAGTGGAGAAATAGATACATGAACCAAAAATACAATAGAATGGCATACACTAAAAATAAGGTAAATATATAATTAATTATCCAATCTAGGTCATTTCTGAGGGTAAATGGGAAAGTTAGTAATTATGCTTGGGCACGCATGACTTGGGACTGTCTGGCAAATCCCGATGTGTTGTCCCCCTATCATTGACCTGTCTTTACAATGAATATGATTATAGAAAGAGGAGTGGCTAAACCTGTGGAGAGAAGCTTACAATTTTTACTGCTTCCTGTCTTGTGTTACTTTGATTTCTGCTTGCACATTATTTTACCACCAGCCTCTGAGAACTTTGAAGGTGGGCTCCATATCCTATTCATCATCTAGTGTCCCATGGTGCTCACAAAACACCTCCCTGTAGGTGGTCACTTAGTAAGTGTTGAATGGATGCATTAGTTTTTCTGTCATGTATCAATGCTTTCTTTCTGCCAGTTTTAGAAATGTGCAGTCACCATTCCCAGGTATATTTCCACTGTGTGGATTTTGGTCAATATTTACTTTTTAAATATATTTTATTTCAAATCAATTTAATTATAATGTGTGTTATTTAGGGCCTTATAAATTCTGTAAGTTTACTTGCTACCAATTAACTATATGTGGAAGGAAGAAGAGAGCTGGTATCATAGGTCAGCAGATGGTGAAGAAACAGTCAGAGGAGGGGGGTTACAGGATAGATTATATCCTCACTGTGTGAGATGAAGAAAAAGACAATAAAAGAACCCCACTATTATCAGAGTTTTGGTAGTCACTCAGAAAGCCTCTTGAAACTCACACCCATAGTTTTAAGCTTGTTTCATCCTAATGAGAGAGAACTCAGTTTTAAGCTTGTTTCATCCTAATAAGGACTGTGCCAAAGGCAGAGGAATTTGATCTTCCCATCCTTTATCTGAAGCTTCTGAGGGACCTAGGGCCCTTTTTGGAGCAGCCCACCTTTGTCTCTGCCTGGGTGCGCATGACTCTTGCTCTGTGTAGAGTCAGGCCTCCATCTTCATGATCCCACTGACCTCTGTGCTGGAAGATGCTTTAAAGATGCTCAGTGCACCTCTATTTTTCTGGAGACTTAGGGGGCAGGGGCTGGAGAAGAATAGAACTAGAGAGGACCAAAGTGAACTAAATACATGCTTTCCAACAAAGAAACTTGAGAGTAAATGTTATAGATTTATAAACAAGTTTAGATAAATTAACTAGTAACGTGTTCATGTACAACCAGTTTACTACAAATAATAAACATAGTTTAAATTATGAATGACATTAACATTTTGTCAAGCATCCTGATCCTTTTTGAGACCCTCTGTGAACTCAGAACTCTCTAATGATTCAGAGGATTGAAGTTTGGATCTGCTACATCTCAGCCCTGACTCCCAGCTCCATCAATGAAAGGATGGACCTGAATTAGTTGGGAAACAGCAAGAAGTGATACCGACGGAAGCATCACAGTTAGGTGAAGCAACCAAGTATCACAGGCAAGCTGGCTGTCTCTCTACCATACCTCCCTAACTACAGACAGCAGTTGAAAGACCATGAAATGGCATGAGTAAGAGCCTGGGGTCAGGCTCAGATAGACTGAGTCTAAAGACTGTCACTGTGTCAATGACCTTTGACAAGTAATTTAATATCTTTATACCTTAGTTTTCTCATTTTATTTTATTTATTTTTTAAATATATTTATTGATTATGCTATTACAGTTGTCCCATTTCCCCCCCTTCACTCCACTCCATCCTGCCCCCCCATTCCCCCCCATAGTTCATGTCCATGGGTCATATTTATAAGTTCTTTGGCTTCTACATTTCCTATACCATTCTAACCCTTCCCCTGTCTATTTTCTACCTACCATTTGTGCTACTTATTCTTTGTACCTTTCCCACCTCTCTCCCCCTCCCACTCCCCTGTTGATAACCCTCCATGTGATCTCCATTTCTGTGGTTCTGTTCCTGTTCTAGTTGTTGGCATAGTTTGCTTTTGTTTTTGTTTTAGGTGTGGTTGTTAATAACTGTGAGTTTGCTGTCATTTTTACTGTTCATATTTTTGATCTTCTTTTTCTGAGATATATCCCTTTACCATTTCCTATAATAAAGGCTTGGTGATGATGAACTCCTTTAACTTGACCTTATCTGAGAAACACTTTATCCACCCTTCCATTCTAAATGATAGCTTTGCTGGATACAGTAATCTTGGATGTAGGTCCTTGCCTTTCATGACTTGGAATACTTCTTGCCAGCCCCTTCTTGCCTGTAAGTTCTCTGAAGAAATCATCTGACAGTCTTATGAGAACTCGTTTGTAGGTAACTGTGTCCTTTTCTCTTGCTGCTTGTAAGATTCTCTCTTTCTCTTTAATCTTCGGTAATGTAATTATGATGTGCCTTGGTGCATTCCCCCTTGGGTCCAGCTTCTCTGGGACTCTCTGAGCTTCCTGGACTTCCTGGAAGTCTATTTCCTTTGCCAGATTAGGGAAGTTCTCCTTCATTATTTGTTCAAATAAGTTTTCAATTTTTTCTTCTTCTTCTTCTCCTTCTGGAACCCCTATAATTCGGATGTTGGAACGTTTCAAGATGTCCTGGAGGTTCCTAAGCCTCTCCTCATTTTTCCGAATTCTTGTTTCTTCATTCTTTTCTGGTTGGATGTTTCTTTCTTCCTTCTGGTCCACAGCGTTGATTTGAGTCCCAGTTTCCTTTGCATCACTATTGGTTCCCTGTACATTTTCCTTTGTTTCTCTTAGCATAGCCTTCATTTTTTCATCTAATTTGCGACCAAATTCAACCAATTCTGTGAGGGTCTTAATAACCAGTGTTTTGAAGTGTGCATCTGATAGGTTGGCTATCTCTTCATTGCTTAGTTGTATTTTTTCTGGAGCTTTGATCTGTTCTTTCATTTGGGCCATTTTTTTTTTGTCTCTCCACATCTGTTATGTAGTAAGGGGCGGAGCCTTAGGTGTTCACCAGGGCAGGGTAAGGCTGGTCTCTGTGCTGTGACTCTGTACATGGGGGAGGGGCCGAGAGGGAGTACTGGTGCCCGCTCCACTCTCTGCCAGATTTCAGTCACTCCCTCTGCTACCCACAATCAAACTGGGCCCCTCTGATGCTGATTGCTGAGTGGTTGGGCTTGTGCATGCTCTAGGCCCTTGTGGGTCTCTCCAACGAACTCTTCTCTGAGGCTGGGAGTTTCTCCTGCTGCTACCTCAACCCTCATGGGTTGTTTCAATCAGAGGTTTGAGGCTTTATTTTCCTCGTGCTGGAGCCCTGAGTTGTGTGGTCTGCTTCACTGCCCCACCGTTCCTCCCGGTTTATCTACGCATGAATGTGGGGCTGTGGGGTCTGCTAGCTGCAGCCTGGCCTGCCCTGTTCCACAATCCGCCACCTCGCTGGGTCTGCCAGCCATCACCTTGCCGGGAGTCCTCTCCTCTGGGGCTGCCTGTCTGTGCCCCTCCCTGCCCCTCCTACCAGTCTGGATGAATGTTTCTTCTTTATCTCTTGATTGTTGGACCTCCATACAGTTCGATTTTCTGTCAGTTCTGGTTGTTTTTTGTTTTTAAATTGTTGTTGCCCTTCTTTTGGTTGTGCGAGGAGGCACAGTGTGTCTACCTACACCTCCATCTTGGCCAGAAGTTCCAGTTTTCTCTTTTTAAAAACACAGCAATAATATTAGCACACAGCTCATAGAGATATTATAAATATTATACTAGATAACCTGTGTAAACTGTCTATCATGTATTAAGCAGTCAGTAAACACATCCTGTGTTAGGAACACTATTAGTTTAATGATGCTATTTCATGTTCCAGAGAAGTTTTCTTGCATAAAAAGGAGGGACAAAGTAAGAAACATACAACATGGGAATTAATATATCAATTTACACATCTAGTCTTTGTACTTGTTCTAATTACTTACCAAATGTTATGAGAACAAAATGTCATTGTTCCTTAATACCATTTGTTGATGATAAGAACAGTATTATGCTGGTCCTGAGAGTGAAAAGACTGTTTTGAAATAAAGATAAAAACCTGCTTCAAAATAACACTACTTGTTTGTTTTGTTTGTTTACTTGTTGCTTTTTGTGTTACATTCCACATATGAGTGAAATCATATGGTTCTTGTCTTTTTCTCTCTTATTTCACTTAGGATGATGGTCTCAAGATGTATAACAAACAAACAAACAAATTCATAGATCCAGAAAACAGAATGGTGGTTGCCAGAGGGGAAAGGGGAGTGGGGGAGGACTAAGAAGGTACAGGGGGTCAAATATGTGGTGGTGGAAGGAGAGTAGACTTCAGGTGGTGAGCATAGGTGGAGTACACAGGCGTCATATTATAAAGCCATAAACTTGAAATTTATACAATGGTATTAACAAGTGTTGTCTCAATAAATTTAATAAAAATAGTAAATAAAATTACCAAAAAGGTGATATAATACATGGAAAAAACCAGCAATTTTAAAAAGATAAAATTATCTTTTTATTGTGCTCCTTCATGTGTAGAATTCTCTCTCCTTAGGAAGTTAAATTCCTTATGCAATTACTTGGAATCCTGAGATTTTTAAACTGTTTGTCTGGGGGTAAAAGAGGTGCAGCAAAATTTGAGTTAATTAATATTGTCACATTGTTCATTCTCTAAAGTCAGTAATAATCAGTGCATTTCTATAAATCTAGTAAAAGACTTCTGGGAGGTGAACATTCTTCCTTTTGAAGATTAAAGGTTAACTTCTCAGCAGATTCACTTATTGGAACCAGGAGAATTAGAGATCAAGTGCTATGCAATTGATGTTATTCATTAAGGCTCACATGGACACTGGGGCCAGCACTCTTGGGTCCCTCCCAGTTAAATCTTGTTAAAGCAAATTCCATTGCAACAGAAACATCTGAATAACCCAAACTCATTACTGCCAGGTGATGGCATTCTTATGGTATCAGCATCCCTGCGAGGGAACTTGCAGTCCAACCACAGCATAAGGGAATTGGATCTATGTGATAATGGGATTGAGCCATATCTAGTTGCATAATTTAAAAGGAAATGGTGGAGAAGCAGCAGTGAAATAGTTGTGAGAGACGGAGGCTGTCATTTCCTTGGCAGCAAGAGAGGAAGAGGCTGCCTTCCTTTAGAAGATATCAGTGGCCCAGCTGCTTAATCGGTGTCAATCAGGTACAAATTCTGTAAATATGAGTTAAAGGTTTTGATAACATGACATTGTAAATCACTGAAATCACAATGGAATTAGAAGTGTATGCTGTTGTCTGTAGCCCAACAATTTCAGAAGTCAGTAGACTTGAGCAGGCATTTTTCAAGATCTGTATAACATAGCTTCAGGGCAAGACAATTCTAAAATCAAGTGCATTCATCAAGAGAATAAAAAATAGATTCGAATAGGAGACAAGGGAGCAAGTTACAACATGAAAACATTATGCAATCTACTTGAAAAATTGCTTTAGTCAACTTTCACTGGTGGTAACTGAAGAGAGGCAGAGGAAAAGCAGATCCAACTGAGAGGGTAGAATTGAATGTATTTGTTATGATAATAGAAAGCATCTTTTGATAACCATTAGGAAGCATATTCACATCATCAAATCTACTGCTGCCTTAAGTCGCTTCTCATTGCTTGACATCTTTCCTATAACTTTTCATTTGTTGACTGTTGGCCCAAACAGGTGGGAATGTCACTCAGCAGAAGCCCTCTGAATATATTCATCCCCTCACTACTATGTTGATTAAAATTGCCAAAATAAGTTCAGTTCAAAATAAGCAAAAATGCTACTTTTTCAGCTTGAGCTATTTTACTAAAATGCTACGTATACATTTTTGGTAAAAGAATCCTACCTTAATTATTGGTGAGCATTTTTCCCTTTGTTTAGCATAGCCTATTCATAACTAATAGACAATGTATCTGTATCAATAAGCTTTCATGTGATAACCATCCTGGCAAGAGTTAAAATATATAATGAACTCTAAACCCTTGCTATATTCGAAGTACCTGCAGATTAGTATTTTAGCATCATTGGAGAGCATACAAGAAATGCAGAATCTCAGGCTCAACCTAAGACTTATGGAATCAGCATTTTCCAAGATTTCCTTTGTATTGATGCTGATGCCTATTAAGATTAGAAACACTGCTTTAACATGAATAAGGCTTTTTGTCAATTAATTTATGTCTAAATTGTCTGTACCTTACCTAAAAGTTTAATTGTTTAAGATGTGTAGGATTATAGCTCAATGTTTAGAAATGTATTACAATATTTTGATGAAATTTATTTTTCTGGCCCTGGCTGGTGTAGCTCAGTGGATTCAGTGCTGGCCTGTGAACCAAAGAGTCGCTGGTTTGATTCCTAGTCAGGACAAATGCCTGGTTTGTGGGCCAGGTCCCCAGTGGGGGATGCACAAGAGGCAACCACACATTGATGTTTCTCTCCCTTTGTTTCTCCCTCCCTTCCCATATGTCTAAAAATAAATAAAATATTTTAAACAAAGAAATTTATTTTTCTGAATTTAGCTTAACCTGTAGTTTGAATCACTTACCTTTGAAACTTAGTTTGAGTATATCTTAATATAATTTCATTTCTTTCTTTCTTTCTTCTTTCCTTATAAGAATTTGACGTTTGATTTATTTATTTTGTTGTTGTTATTTGGGAAGGAAAAGCATAACCCAGTAAACACAAGGTAGGTTGGGAAAACTTAAACCAACTGAGATACGAAGTATGCCATTCTTACAAATGGGGCTGCTTCCTGGCTAATTTCTAGGTCATGGGGAAGACCTAATTTAACTCAAATGTTTTCCTAGCCAACATTTTAGATAATGCCTCAAGTTTCTTATTTGTCTTAAAATGTTTACTACATTTGCAAATATGCCCAAGCAGAAAACACTATATATAGGCAAATAATTTCTAAAGTATATCTGCAGTCAGGCTGGATGTTCTTAGCATCTCACTTCTAAGAACAAGAGTTTAGAATACTTAATTCTAGTTCTTTCTCAAAATGGTTGTCTTTGGAATCCATAATCTATTAAGCTTGGAAATAGGCTTGGCATAGGCTACTCTTTGCAATGCATACTAGCAAGTTTCTCTTTACTTTAATTTATTATGTTATCTCCTAGTTTTGTCTTATCTTTCTGTTTCTCCTTTTTGTTGTTTTGGTATGATTTATCTTAGGAAAAAGTAGCATTGCATATATTATTGCCACCCTACCCTGGAATTCTCCTATAATATGTAGATGTCAATATTATTGTCTTTGGAGCCTCTTAGTTCTAAGTAGTTCTTTTTCTCTGTTTCAGAACCATTAGCTGTATTTCTTTCATGAATTTTTGGAGATGTTCTGACTCTGTTGTAAATACATAATTTTTTAAAGCGTATAATGAATTTTATTGGTCACATAAAATGCTAGGATTTTGGTCCAAGGGGAAAAATTCAGTTGATTAAAATATCATTGATAGCTATTTTGTGTCTCTGAAATTTAGGATTTCACCTTGATGACTATTTCTGGAACACAATCCTTGTTCTTGGTTGAATCCTGACCATGAGTTCTGGAAACTCTGGTAGTAGCCGATACTAGTTATATAATATTACTGTATGCTAGAGACTCCATTGAATGCAACACACCATTTCATCATCGCTCAAACTTTATTAGTAGATATTTATTGTCATTTATATCTTAAATATCTGGCAGCCTCTCAGGCCCAGTATTTTATAAATTGAATTCCATTCTTTGCCTTTTGGAACCTGCTTTCCTTCTTCTGTTGTGTTCCCTATTGCTTTTAGTGGCACAACCAAGTTTCTAACCATCCAGGCTCAAAATCTAAAAGTTAATATAAGTGCCCTGTCTTCCAATACATCCAAAGTGTGTTGTATTTATACTTTTTACCTCAATTTTTATCACCATAACCATTATTCTTCAGCCTCTTTACTTCTTCCTGTATTTATAGTGACTGCCTCTGAATGCTCCTCACTGTTTAGGAAGCTCAGTTCTCGTCATGGTATTCCTCTGCACAGAAACTTTTAATATCTTTCCATTGCCTGTAGGATTGAGTCAAAATACCATAGCAAGGACCTATGGTCCATCATAGCTGTTTGTAATATAATTTCCCAACTTGATTTTTTATTCTTCTTCTGGTAAGCATCAGTTACTTAAAAAAAAAAAAGACTTGAAACATCTTGAAACATGAGGGGGGCAGTCTTACATGAAGATGGAAATTAAGAAAATTATTATAGATCTCACAGAAGACAAATTTATCCCAGTACTTTGCATGGTACAAGTTTTAATCTTAAAATTTAATTCATTCAACCTAACATTTCAGCCTTAGAGCCATCCCAGATACTAACTTACCCTACAACCAAGGTTATTATAAAATATCTTACAGAAATTGCACCAGTTTTATTTTTATATCTTGACTTTTCAGTAAGAACTTTGTGTTTCCTTAGAAAAAGCCAGTATGTAACTGAATTCTGTTCAGTGTATCCTGAAGCAGATGTAATACAATTGGAATGGCCAACTAATCAAGGTGATTGGGCATTTTCCATATGATGACACAGCAGTAAAGCTGAATTTCTTCAATCAGAAAAGGAGAAAGTAGAGAAGGGTTAGAACTTTAATCTTTACCTTTATAATGGATATAGAGAATATGAACATGTGATTGGTCATTGAATACCAGAATATTGGAAATGAATGTCTCCTTGAATCATGAAAAGAGGTAATCTTTATATCCACATGATTATTTTGTAGCTACCAGTTTGTATTCTTAATCCCTTCATTTTTTCACCCAGTCCCCCAACCCTCTTCCCCCTGGCAACCATCAGTCTGTTCTCTGTATCTATGCATCTATTTCAATTTTGTTTATTCACTTATTTTTTTTAGATTCCACATATAGATGAAATCATATCATATTTGTCTTTTTCTGACTGACTTTTTCACATAATATAATACCCTCTAGGTTCATTCATAGGGAATATAGTCAATAGTATCATAATAAATATGTGTGGTGCCAGGTGGTACTGGAAATATTGGGGTGAGAGATTTGTTAAGTATACGATTGTATAACCACCATGCTGTACACCTGAAATAATACAAAATCATATCGAATACAAACTTCAATTAAAAATAAAATTTTATGAAGAAAGAGGTAATTTTATGGCAAATACTTGTAGTTATTAAATTAGGGTACTGATTAGTGTAGGAGGTGGTAGGAGCAGAAACAATAAATGCACTTTACAGAGATTTTGATCCATTCATTGGTGACCATGACAGAATTGATATATTAAGGTAATCTAGTTCGAGGAGTTTATCAACCTTATGAGGGTAGATAGCAAAGAGCACACATATCATCCCACAGAGTGTTTCATGAAGTTACTTCTCCATTTGTGTATATGGCAGACTCTGTGCTGGGCACTGGTGATGAATAAGAAGACCAAATCTTTGACTGATATACAAATGAGACAACAATATTACAGCAATAGAATGTAATTAGGGCTCTGTAAAGAGAAATAAAGAGTAACAAGAGAGTACACATGTTCCCTGCCAACACCTGCATCCTCAGAGACTTTTCGTAAAGCTGCATTTGTATAGACTGTGGAAATTTTTACCCACAGTGTGTGTACAAAGGGAATTTTAAGGAGTGGAAGGAAATGAAATGATGAATGCAGCTGATTGGCTTCAAGATGGCCTCCAATGATTCCTTCCTTCTGGTATTCATGCTCTTCTGCCATCCCTTCCTCTTGTGTGTAAGCAGAACTTGTGGCTTGCTTGTAGCCAATAGAATATCTTAAAGGTGATGGGATATCACTTTTCTGAATCAACTACATACGGTTCTGGGTCCAGTCTTGCTGTTGGACTCTGTCCCTTGTTGGTTCTGATGAAACAAGCTGCCATGTTGCCTGCTATGCTGCCTTATGGAGAAGACCACATGCAAGGTATGGAGAGCAGCCACTAACTGGAAGCCAGCAAAGACCTAAGGTTCTCAGTCCAACAGCCCAGAATAAATTCTGCCAATACTCACATGAGCTTGGAAGCAGATCCTTCCTCAGTTGAGCTTTCAGATGAATCATTTTGATTTTGATATTGTGAGAGACTCTGAAGCCAAAGGCTTAGCTAAGCCACACCTAATTATGACTCACAGACACTGTAAGATAACAAATGTGTGTTGTTTTAAGCTGTAAAGTATGTGCTAATTTATTAAACAATACTAGACAGCTACTACTATGAGGATGACAAAGTACCTCCACACACACAAAAAATCTTATGCTACCACAGGTTAGAAACATTTGTAATATTTAGATGACAGAAATTGTTGATTATCAAAATGATATGGTGTTATCAATAGATACAGATGTATTTGAGAGAAATTCAAGAGGTAGAATTGGTAAGACATATGATTAATTTGATGATGAAAGTGAGGGAAAGGAGGTGTGTAAGGTGGAACTCGGGTCTGACTTCAGTCTCTGGGCAAGATCGTAGGGCCATTCACCAACACACGGAAACAAAGCAAGGTCAGTAACTGGAACATGAATCAAGGTATTCTCTCCTCCAGGTTAGTGATTTTTTATATTATATATTAAGAAACTTACAGTGTGGTATTGCTTATACAATTCATACTAAGAGATTTATAAGATATAAATATTTCTGAGAACTAGTGAAAAGACTCTGTACTGAGTTGGCAAATTCTTACACTTGAAAGTTAAACACAAGATAATTGAAAGTGTCCAGAAACTCCTAAAGGGACAGTGGCCTCACCTGTAGATGGGAGATAGGTATCTTTTCTTCTATACTGTATGCTTCAGGGTCTTTTTAAAAATTTTTTATTGTTATTCAATTACAGCCATATGCCTTCTCCCCTCATCCAGGGTCTTTATAAGAGACGTGAGAAGGCACAGAAGGCTTGGGGAAGTGTCCATCACAGATACATGTCATAACTTAGTCTTTCTGTTACAAAAATGTGCATTTTTACCATCTACCTAATATTCAAGGAGCTACTTGTTAGCACCAGACAGATAAGATGACATAAAGGGAGAGACAGACATCCAAGTTGTTAACATCATAGTAAATGTATATAAAATAGTGTCATCCTCTGTTGAAAGATAAAACCCCTGTATACTCTGTGTAGAAACCCTCAGAGCTCATTCTACCATTGTGTGAACAGTACTGGTGCTGGCAAAGACCTTACATAGATCTAAGCATCAGCTACTCTCTTCATACAGTTCAACATGTTAGTAGTAGGAGTGGGATTTGTTCTGTTATTTCCCTATTGTTTCTTTGCTTGATTGTCTTGGCAGGATGTATGGACAGAGGCAACTACATATCAATGCTATAGAACTAGCATAGTATAAAAATATGTTCAGAGGTTTTATATTTTAAAATTGCATTATTGAAGCTACTTTTAACTTTTGCATTTATGATAGCAGTAGAGTTTTACCTTCAGATCAAAAAGGGATATTATTTTTCAAAACAGTTTCATAATAGTCTTAAAATATTAAATTTTGAGTGACAAGTCTGTTTATTCAGTAGGTCAATTTCTTTTATGTAATCCTTTCATTTGATAATGAAGCATAGTTACTACTATTGGAATGGATATGGAGATTGTTCACAGAGATTCTAAATTTGGAGATACTAATATGCACGTTATGCTTTTTATAAAGTAGAAATGTCCACTTTTTATGCTTTTTTAAAATTCAAACATCCTCAAAGCTGTCAGACATTTATTTTTACAACTCGACACAAGTTCTTGCTAAGATTAACTTTCAGTGGAAACTTCAGAGAGAAAAAAGCTTTGGACAAAAGACACAATCTGTATTACATAGAGCATATTAAAAATGATTTCAAAAGGATGATTATATTCTTTCAAGGGACCTTGATGTCAATATATCTTAAAGGCAAAAACACATCTGAAAATTCAATAGTCAGTTCACTATGTAGTCAACACTTGAACTCTATAGAACTTTTCAATTTATTTTTGTAGAGAATGGCTTTTGCCAGAACTCTCTGCCTCTGTTACAAACAAATTGGACTGGAAAACAGTGCATTCCAGTTATAATTTTTTCTCCTCTAAAGCTCAGGTCTATTGTTTCAAGGGCAGCATCTTGAGAAATAAAATAGTCTTGTAGAAATGTTACCATGCAAAGTAGTATTTATCTATCTTAGAAGAGTTGGTTCCATTCAACTAGGTATTATTGCATGTTAAATTTCAAGTCATCCAACTCAACCAAACAAGAATACAGAAACCAGAGTTTCCATCTATCATCTATCTATCTATCTATCTATCTATCTATCTATCTATCATGTATCTAAATGCCTATCATCATCATCTTCTTTTGATCTTCTGATGATTTACCACGAGTGGCCTTCCCACTCTGTTGGCCTGGCTCACTCCTGATCACCCTTGAACTCTTGGGAGTCTCCATCATTCCGTGAATCCACAGACTCTGCTATTTTATCCTGTGTGTCAATAACATCAGAGGCATGTGTTTGTCATGGTGTTCACTCATTACAGGATGAGAAGTCTTTCGTGATCTTGTCACAACACCAATTAGGTTGAACCCCCCTGAGGACAAAGCAGGATGTCACCTCAGTAGCCTACACTAAGAATTAAGCATAGCTCTTGACACCTGGTCAATAATTGCTTGATGATCTGATGAATTGAATACAATTATTTGTATATAACTAAATAGGTTGTAATAAGGAAAAAAAATAATTGCAGCAAGCAGAGAAAATCACATGATAGACATACCAGAACTGAGAGCTATTCAAGAGTCTCTCTCTCCTAAGAACTACCCCAAGTACTTTCTACCAGCTGCTCCTTTTTAGTGATTAATTGAACTTTTTTGTTGATAACTCAAATGCTAGTGAGAAGGTCAGCATATTAAGATACTCTAATGAACATGTGTGACTTTGTTTCTCATGTTTTTTGTGCCAAAGGCAAAAAGACTTGGTTGAAGAACCAAATTTGGAGAAGAACACTGAGACAGAAGGATGGCCACTGTAGTAGTGGGGAGCCAGGGGCAATGTGAAGGAAGGGTTATTTTTTTCTTAAGATTTTATTTTTTATTTTTAGAGATAGGGGAAAGGGGGATAAAGAGTGGGAGGGAAATATCAGTGTGTGGTTGCCTCTCACACACCCCCAACTGGGGACCTGGCCCACAACCCAGGCATGTGCCCTGACTGGGAATCAAACTGGTGAACCTTTGGTTCACAGGCCAGCACTCAATCCACTGAGCTACACCAGCCAGGGCTATTTATTTATTTAATTTTATTAAACTTATAGGGGTAACATTGGTTAATAATATTATATAGGTTTCAAGTGTACACTTGTGTGACATGTCATCTAGATATTGCATCATGTGTTTACCACCCGAAGTCAAATCTCCTGTCACCATATACTGATCCCCTTTACCACTTACTACCCCCAAACCCCCTTCTCTCTGATAACCATTATACTGTTGTCGGTGTCTGTGAGTTTTGTTTGGTTTTCTAGTTTGTTCATTTGTTGCTGTCAGTTTCATCACCCACATATGAGTGGAATCACCAGGTTCTTAACTTTTATTATTTGATTTACTTTCCTTTGCATGATATTCTCAAGATCCATTCATGTTGTCACAAATGGCAGTATATAGACCAAAGGAGGAGTCTTTATGACGGACCTTTATTCAAACTTGTCAGAACCTGGAGCTCCCATAAATCAGCGCATTGACTTTACTGCTTGAACCAGAGACTCTTAGCATCTGCAGGTCATGGGAGTAGCGCCTGTGTGGAGTAGGATGGACATTCTCTTGCTCCAACACACAGCATTATAGAATGGGTTATTGCAAACCACTCCAAGTGCAGCTGGTAAGAAACACGAAAGCTTATGATACAGAGATGAATGATGTTAGGACATTTACTCTGTTCTAGATGTGCCTTCTGCATGTGAGACTCAGTCTTACTAATATTCAATGTCTTCTCACTCTCCATCAAAATAATCAGTGGCCATAATACATCATGGAATAAAATGTCCACTTTTAGAGAAGAAAAATGTAAGAGATGGAAATTATTTAATATTGCTATTGCATGCACTCTGAGGAATGGGCTTTCCAATGTATAGTCCCAGTCTGATACGAAAGTTCCGTGGTCCTCTGCTCTTTCCCCTGTTAGGACAGGAAGAGTCCATGCTCCTCTCTGGACCAGTGATTTTCAACCATTTGCGTCTCATGGCACACATAAACTAATTACTAAAGTTCTGTGGCACACCAAAAATATATTTTTTTGCCAATCTGACAAAAAAGGTATATTTTTATTTATTCACATTGGATGGTTACTGTTGTGTTGGCTGTTGTCATTCTTTTACTTAACAAAATAAGGGAAAAGAAGTCAGTGCCCCCAACTAAATAGTCAGGCATCTCATGTTTTACTGAGTCTGGCGGCACTGGTTGGAAATCACTGCTCTAAACCGTCCAGCCACGTGTTCACTAGGTCACTTTCTCTTTCACTGCTCAGTAGTGTTCCAGCAATTCTCTCTCTTCGTCATTAATACATTTTTCTTTCTCTGCTAGATTTGCCCCATGTTTTACCTTCACTGTGCCCACCTCCTTAAACATCACCGAAGCCTAACTCCCTCACCAACTCCATCTTTGCTGCAGTGTCTCCTTCTTGAAGAGGCTTTTCATCACCACCAATTTAAAGTTGCAGCTCATCTCTACTCTCCTTCACACCTATCCTGTGCTTATGTTTTTCTCACAGTGTTTATCATCTTCTAACTACATAGCGCACTAACTTACTTGGCTGCTTCTTTGTTTGTATCCTCTTACATAAAAACTGTAGGAAAACAGGGATTTGTGTCTATTTTGATTATTATATGAGTTTCTAAAATATTTCCTGATATTAGTTGGTGCTCAATAAATAATTGTAGAATGAGTTAATTAATAAACGATGACATTTGTTTCATCCCTTGAAAAGTCAGTTTTAAGATTTTTGCTATAACATTGAAATTAAGAACATTGTAACAATAGCCACAGGGGAGTGGGGAGGGGATAGTGGGGAGAGGAGACTATAGGAGCTACTATAAAGGACACAAGGACAAAATCAAGGGGGAGGGTAGAGGTGGGGAAGGGAGGTGGGACTGGCTGGGGTGGGGTGGAGGGAAGGGGAGAAAATGCAGACAATTGTAACTGAATAAAAATAAATAAATTTTAAAAAAGATTTTCACTATAAAAATAGAACTACTTAGCTAAGAATCATCCTATTTCTGTCATAAAAATTAATTTCTTCTCTTACTAGCATTCCCCTTTGTTCCCCACGGTCTGCTTTAATTTTTTGTTCTAGTGTCACTTGTTCCCTGGGTTCTTGTGATCTCCCAGGATGGAAATCAAAAGAGGTCACCAGAAACTAACATAGAGCCTTCCTGGTGCATTGGCTGGGAATCAAATCTGGTCTCTCATGTGGGAGGTGAGAATTCTGCCACTAAACCATGTGAGTTCTTGGGAATGCCTGAGTTAGAAATCAAGAAAGTTCACAAAGTAGTACTTAGGCACGAGGTTTACTAAATATAGCTGGAGCACTGGGGGAGACATTTAAAGGGAGAAAGAGAAATGCTGCTCCCGAACACAAGCTGAACAGTTTTAAAGGTTGAGGTGCGAAGATGATGTCTATGTGTGACGCATATGTAGATGCAGGGACTCTGGGACTTATGTAGTATAACTACATTCTTCTTCGTGCTTCACATGTCTCATTAGCATGTTAAATCTCCACCCAGGTATGTGTTGTTTTAGCGCTTAAATGACGGAGGGTTACCAAAAGGACAGTTTTTCTTGCTAGTATTCATGTCTGAATGAAAAGCACAAAATTTTACTCCCTCAAAGTAAATCTTGCAGCAGCACTGTCCTTCAATCTAGTTGCTAATGGGCTGTAAGGAGAACAGAAAGCATTTGGGCAACTAATGGTTCCTGGCTTCCTGCCAGCTGGGCCCAGGGAGTAGCATGCCTGTCTCATTTGAATTTCCATGTTTTCTGGATTTTATGCTTTTCCAGGTCCTATCTGAAAGGGGCTTCTGGATCAACAAAATCATCCACTTTGCATCTATTATAAAGCAGAAGAAACAGGTTTGGGGAGAACTTTAAGAGGGTGCTCTTTTAACCCAGAATATACCCATTCAAAGATCCTACCTTCCCAGGAGCTTCATTCCCTTTTGGACTAGGCACCACTAGAGAACATACCATCATACGTAGAGGAAACTGCTTCAGTGTGATTTATACTGACTTGATTTTGTGGAGTAGGTCCTCACTAATTCCTTGTTCAATTCAATTCAGCTCATTAATAAGTTTCAGTCAAAAATAAAAGACAAGTGCTGTTGACCAGACTGGATAGAGTTGGTGAAGGACTTGGGGGAAGGATATTCTAATGTTACTAAAAACTCCATGTGTAATAAGTATTTAAAAATGGAATATGGGACTAAAATTGAAATGTAAAGAAATATTAGCACACAATTGCTATTTTTGCAGCCTTTTCTTTAAAACCATTTGGTATCACTTCTTAAAGACTGTGCTGACTCTAAATTGCATTCTTTTCCCTGACTTATGGTCGAAAAGATGCTTTACTCCTTTTAAATATGTGCTTGCCCTGGCTGTAGAGGTCTAAAAATCCTCCTGAGATCCATGAGTATATGTGTGCGGGCATGTGTACACACGTGTGTGCACATGCACACACAACTGAAAGCTTTGTATTTTCCATGCACGGCACTTCCTTGCTGACTTTTCACAGAGTGAGGGAGCTCCTTTAACTGGGAAAATGTGATGGGCTTTTGTTCTAAGATATTATAGAAAAATAAAAGAACAATACTTTATTCCCAGACACTGCTCTCAATCTCATTTGTACATTAATATAATCTGAAGAAAAAATTTAAAATACCACTGCATAGGCTTCATCTCAAACCAGCTGAATCAGCATCTCTGGAAATGGGGCCCAGGCACTAGTGCTTTTTAAATTTCACATTCCTGTGTAATAAATTCTTATTATTAATGGACTTAGCCTTTTGTAGTGATAATAGTCTGATTTCTGAAGGTCTGCCATTCACAACTTCCTGGAACAAAGTTCGTATCACCCTGTCTATACATTTTTTAAGTTTGCACACTTTTTTCCAAAATAAAGGAATATCTTGAGTCATTTATTATAGCCATTATCTTTATTGTAATTTTTTGTTTTTTAAAAGGCAAGCAAAGGTTCCTTGAAGTGAAATCCCAAATTCTTTTGTGGTTATATTAAACTTGCAGTGAGATGCAAGTCTGGAATGCCGCAAGTTATTTACACAAAGAAATGGGTTACATGCCTTCTGTGTTGCTTAAAGTAATTGGCTCATCTACTGTGTATGCATACTTGCATTGCCATTGTCAAATTTGAAAGCATGTAATCTCTCAGGGTACCTATTTATTTTCATGCATCCATGCATTCTCATTATTTTCTTTAAATGAATAATCACACTCTCTAAAACTGCATTTAGGGTTTAGGGAGATAAGAATGGTAAATCATAAAACAATGAATTTGCCAGAAGAAATACTAGGCTTAAAAGTTTTATATTCTCTTTTTCTTAAGTTAATAAATAAGCCACCAAGGGGGAGAATATGGAGGTTTGGAAATGTTGTAAGCTTTACGGTAAGATAAACATGTGTCTCAATGTCCCATTTCCCACTTAGCCCCACAGCCGGTGCGTCGGCAAGTGTGGATCTGATTGCCCTTCGACTCTCCTCATCTGTGGCAACATCAGCAACCACCTGGACTCCTCCACCAGCCCCTTTGCCTTCTCCCACCACTCTGTTCCTTCCATATGTTGTCCTTCAAGAAGCTCCTCCATGCAGTAGTCAAAGAAACCCTTTTTTGTTGTTGTTGGTGGTGGTTTTCTCAGCTTTATTGAGGTATTTGATCTAGTGTATATATTGTGAAATAGTCACCACAATCAAGCTAATTAACATGTCCATTACCTCACATAGTTGCTATTATCCTCCAGCCTTCCCTCCCTTCCTCTCTCTCTCTTTCTTTCTTCCTTCCTTCCTATTTTTTTTTTTGTGTGTGGTAAGAACAATTAAGATATACCCTCTTAGCAAATTTCAAGTATACACTATTGTTAACTGTAGTCACCATGCCATACGTTAGATCTCCAGAATTTATTTATCCTGCATAACTGAAACTTCATACCTTTAATGTTTCTCCCCATTTCCTCCTCACCCCTACCCCTATCAGGCACTGTTCTACTCTCTGCTTCTATGAGCTTGATTATTTTAGATTCTCCTTATAAGTAAGATTGTACAGTATTTGTCTTTCTGTGTCTGGCTTATTTTACTTAGCATACTGTCTTCCAGGTCCATCCATGTTGTCACAATGGAAAGATTTCTTTTTTTTTTTTTAAGGCTAAAATCTTTTTAAAGCATAAATCTTACTGTTTAAAACACTTCATTTACTTCTCTTGTAATTGGAATAAATTCCACACTCCACATCCTAGTTCTAAAGTTTTGATCTGATCTTGTACTGTTTTCTCCTTGTTATGTACACCTGAATCACACAGCTGTCCCTGGCTAAGATAATTCTTATTTTATGCTCTTTGTACAGATGATTCCAGAGCAAGGAAGCAATGAGAGCAAGGGCTCATCTCATGCCTTCCTGAGGCAGGGGGATATGTAATATTTTACAGATCTGTTACCTCATCTGTGAAGCTTCTTTTTCTTTCATAAGGTCATGGGAAAGTCATTGGATGTGTCTAGAAATTATCCTGAATTATTTAAGCTGAGGGAGTGGTGCTACTCATTCTAAGCATTGAAAGATGATGACACTAAATAATTATTAATCAAAGGTAATGCTGGCTCATTTTAATTTTTTAATAACTGGAGAAACTGTATATTATGGAAAGTAGGCTGAATTGTGGAATGGTAGAAGTATACAGTCTGCATTGATCAGATGGCCTTTGTTTGAATTCTGGCTCTGCTACCTCATCTGCTTTGTTGTCTTGAGTCACTAACTTAACATTGCCTTGCCTTACTTTCTTCATCTGTCAATTGGGAGTTTCAATATATGGTATTTCAGAGGGCTGTTGTGAGGATTACATCAGATAATTCATATAAAGTTCCTGATGTGTAGTAGATGCTCAATAAATATGTAATTACTTAATATTAGTAATATCTTGAATCATTGTTAATCTGATGATCTATAGTATATGATGCATCAAGACATGCCAGCTAAGTTACTTTAAAAAAAAAGATTTTATTTCTTTTTAGACAGAGGGGAAGAGAGGGAGAAAGAGAGGGAAAGAAACATCAATGTGGGTTTGCCTTTCACACACCCCCTACTGGGGACCTGGCCCACAACCCAGGCATATGCCCTGACTGGGAATCAAACCAGCAACCCTTTGGTTTGCAAGCTGGTGCTCAATCCACTGAGCCACACCAGCCAGGGCTACCAGTTAAGTTACTTCTTGATAAGCAAACTATTCTCAAATAAAAGAGCCTTGACTGATTACATATACAAGCCCAAAGTGCTATTTTAAAGTACCTGCCATTTAATATTCCCATTTTATTTGACCATGTTACCAGTGTTTGCTTTTGACTTTATGTATGTTTTTATCATTCACTTGGTTTATCTCTGATTTAAAAAAAAATGATTAGAGAAGCCAAATACAGAAAGTGGTGGAAGGTCGAGTCCCAGATTGCATAACAGCTAAGAAAGATAAATACAAAGGAAAAATAACCTTGTTAGAAGAGAATGGCTTCAGGGGACCTGGAAAATTAAGGCTGGAATTTTGCCAGGCAGAAATAAAGAAATGCAGATTGGGAAGCAGTGAGATCATTGCCCATGGGAGGAATTTCTTGCTTGGCTATTTTCTCTTAACTCTCACTATATAAGTTGACTGATTACTTTTTTCAAACTCAAATTCAGGTCCTAAGTATGAAAGAGAAAATCTAGTGAATATTTATATGTAATGTAAAGATGTTGAACACCTTTTCAAATACCTGTCAGTCATTTGTATGTCTTCTTTGGAAAAATATCTATTTGATCCTTTGTCCATTTTTTAAATGAGTTATTTGTGTTTTTACTATCGAATTGTATGAGTTGTAAATTTTAGATATTGCATATTTTAGATATTAACCCCTACTGAATGAGTGGTTTACAAATATTTTCTCCCATTTTAGAAATTGCCTTTATTTTGTTGATAGTTTCTTTTGTTAGTTTGAAAAGAAAGCTTGTGCTATTAATTTCTGATATGCTGATTCTTTTCTTTCTCTCAACCTATTTTTGTTTCACATTCATTTATAAAAGTTTTACTTCAGGATAGTTTCATGAATTACACAAATTCTGAGGGAAGAAGGCAACACATGCAGAATTTCAAATACGACCTTGCACTTAAACTTGAAATGGCCAGTTCACAGACATTCACTAGAATCTGCTCTAGGAGATTCTGTACTGAGTACAGTCACTGAGAAGGAAATAGTTTCTGCCCTCCAGGATATTACACCTTAGTTGGTGAAGATAAACTATACTCTAAGAAGCAACCATTTACCAACCCTAATTTTTAAAATAAGCCTTGACTCACTCTTTTTCCTCACTGCCACATCCAGTTAATTATAACATCTCTAATATTCTCATTTCTCATCCAACAGCCACCAGTTCATAATCATTCCAACAGTATTCTCACTTGTTCCACTGGCTCTTGTCTCATCTCTTTCCAACCACTCTCTCTGAGAGAGATTCCCTTCACTCTTTAGTGTACTTTGGACCACATAGAGGAAAATTGATTGATCAAAAAATTATCAGATATGCATAAAACAACACACCTAAGGGGACAATTCTGCCCACATACACATAACTCATCTCAATTAGTCAGTACAATACACAGCCTCCTTTCTCCACATTCTTACATGGCATACTTATGCTTTGCCTTTCATAAAAGACTGGTATATCCAGGGTTGAGTTCTCAGTTTAAAAATCTTCATTTCAGCATGTCCTCAATATTCTTAGAGTCCAATCTCTCTTACATGGCTCTTGAAGTTTTTGATGTGTTGTTGCTCTGCTCTCTGGGCCTGTCTCTAGTCATTCTCTCCTCCTGGGCTGAAGGCTGCCTTGCCTGTAGGCTTTTGTGGATGCTGTTTCTTCCCTAGAAATACCAGCCCTTTCATTTTATTTGTGAATTGCTCATCGTCTTCCATGACTCTAAAACTTAAGGTTATCTCTCTGAAACGCTCCCATAAAAACCTGCACCTTTTTTGTCATAACCCTAATGGAACAATCCTGCTCTTGCCACCTGTTTGTTTAGATGCCTGTGGAAACACAAACTCTTTGCTCCCAGGGACTATATGTTTTTCTTTCTTTCTTTTTTTTTTTCGAGAAACATATTTTCTTTTTTAATGCCAAATGGTTAGTATTTTTAACGTGTAGCAAGTACAGAATTATTTGTTGAACTGAAATTCATGAAAAAGTAATTTATAGGATAGATTAAGTGTATTTGTGCCAAATTAAGAAAAAAAATTTAATGTTCATTAAGCACCTATTTTATATCAGGTACTGGTAAAACCAAGGTGAACATGATAAAATTTCTGTCATCTAACTCAAGAGTAGTGGGTTAGTTCCTTTCTCTTCCTTTTTCTATAATTCTTAACTGCCACATTTATTATTATCACCTTTTTAGAAAATTCTTGGGAGAATCCCCAATTTTAACCCAGTTCTGCCTTACAAATAACAAGTAGGGTTAATTAAGAGAAGGCTGAAATTTGTTCTTAAAATAAAATTTCCATGAATCTCAAAGAAAAAAATTGAGCTGACCTTTCAAAAAGGATGCATAGCATGGAAGGGAATACAGAAAGACTTATTTGAGTTTAAAATAACTGAGTTACTTGGCTGGAGTAAGTACATTGTGTGAGGTTTGATGATTATACATGGAATTTGAGTTATGGAAACAGATTTGGAGAAATGAAGACCTTAATCATTGGATTCAATCAAGTAGAAAATAGATTATCTGGCAGATTGACATAAAACAACAATATTATGATTTACATACAAAATATATAATGAATGTTTTTTAAATCATCTGGGTTACAGAAATATAAAATGAAATTGAAATTATGGTAAAAAATTCAAAATACATTAAAACAATCCCCTACAATGACAGTGCATTTCAGAACCTACTTCTTAAAATTTTAGTTAAATTCTCATGCTTGGATCAATAACCTTGGCCTTTAATAGTTTTTTTTAAGCTTCAAAAATTATTGCAATCTAAAGGTTGCGGCGAGAATGGCACGCCACTCTGTGTCCTACGGTGCAGAGCCTCTGTCGGTGCCAGTGTGAGACAAGTTGATCTTTGGAATGGCCACATCCAGTCAAGGGAATTTTGACTCACTGGACCTTACAGAACTTGCTGAAAAACAACCACGGTGGTGCAAGCTGTTTGGCCAGGAATCTGGGCCCTCAGCTGAAAAGTACAGTGCGTCAACCCAGCAATTAATTGGAGTGGTCACTGGATGGGGCACTGGTTTCATATTCCAGAAGGTTGGAAAGTTGGCTGCAACAGCTGTGGGAGGAGGATATTTTCTCCTTCAGCTTGCAAACCATACTGGGTTCATCGAAATTAACTGGCAATGAGTAGAGAAGGACATGGAGAAAGCCAAGGAACACTGAATATCCGTAAGAGCTACCACTTATCTATGGAAATGAAAAGCAAAGCTGAGGAGATGGTGTCATTTATGAAGAATGTTCTAATTGTTACAGAGCGGGTGGGGGGTGGTTCATGATCAATTATTACAGAAAGGATTCCCCCTTTCTGTCTCTGGAGGTTCCCCCCAACACACATACCTGCTAGGTTCAAAATGCCCGCTGCCAGAGGAAAGACGTCTCTCAATGCCAGAGACTGGTGAAAAGGAAAGGAATTGTTTATTTAAAAGTTACACAGACTTAGCGTAATGACTTAATGTCTTCAATAAGATACTAAAGTCCTTTAGAATACCCACAGATGCACAGTCCTTCCCTCTCCCTGTGCCCAGTCCGGGGTACCATATCTCAGGAAAAGAAGTAGAAGTCTGTGGTTCAGGCTCCTGGCACCATCAACTGTATGGCTGCTGCAATCTCCAGTTAATCCAAAACCATGTGGCACCTTCTCATGGCCCACCAGCAAGAGTCCTTTCTCCCCTTTTCTTCTTGGCAAAGTCTCTCCTGCTGCCTAAGCTGTGTGGCCAAAAAAAAAAGCACTCCAAAACCACATGGTCCTCCCTATTCACTCCAGAACTGCGTGGCCCCCTATTTACTTCAGAACCTCGTGGTCCTCTTCCTTTCCCTTCAGAACCGCGTGGTCCTCTCTCCCTATGGCTGCCACGCCTTGGTTTAAATCCCAGTGCCCATCTTCCTTTGCAGCCCCATTTCTGACTCCTCCTACAGTCAGTTACACCTGCCAGCATCCCCATATTCTTTCAGCTTTACTGGGCTGCTACAGTAAGTCCGAGCAGGTGTGGCCCCATGGCATGGAGCCAATCATCTCCAAGCTCTCATGCAGGCCCTATAACCAGGGGGAGTTGCTTTCCAGTCCCATCTTGGATAGAATTCGCTCCCATCCCCCTGGCTCAAAGCATGGCCATAGCTATTTAACATATCTATGAAACCAGTTTAAGGTTATAGATATGTTGAATGACCAGCCAGAGGTTAGCTGCAAAGCTGTTGCTACCGAAAACAGCTCTGAATGGCTCTGTTCCATGTGTCCCATCCCCCCGAGCTCAGGCTTGTGGGGGTGAGGACATCCTATATATATTTTTTCTAATATTTCCTGGACACCTTGAGTTCTGGACCCCATTACAAATCCCTTCTTGAGGCCCTGCTCTTGGCTGTACCCTGCTTCATAATGACTGGGTTTTTAGGAGGATTTCTGCTTGGCATCCTAAGGAGGACGACTTGTTCCTCTTATTTCCAACTAGCAGCCTCTTCATTCCATCACTGGACATATAGTCTGCTGTTCTTCCTCCTCTTCTCCTGTGCCTTCCTCCCTGCTGCAGCACATCTGAACGGCTTCTATAGGCATCTGTTGGTACAAACTGATAACGGCCCTACTGTGAGCCTCATGACAACAATGGAAAAGATGATAGATGTTAATTCTCCTCCCAGAACACTCCCCATCTGACTGATCTGTGGGTCAGCAAGAATGTTCCTTTACCCCTACATACAATACTTACTAAAACATATTCAAGATGGGTCACCATGCAGGATGAGTGGATCCTCAAAGGTTGTCCCAAATGATTTGGAAAAGGCATAACAAGCACATAGATGCCTTATTATGTGCTGCATGGGAAGGAACTGATTACATTTGCCTGTAAGCATATAAAACAATGATTACAATCTAGAACTTTGTGAGATTTTTATATTTTGAGCAAGAGAACTTTAAATATTCTTTAGAAGGTTGTCTTATATATTTAACAGACATCTGAAGAGTATGCGTTCCTAATCTATACACTCACTGAAAATAAAATTTTTAAAAAGTGTGCCTTTCCTGAAACAGAAGAGCTGGGAAGGACACAAGAAAAACCTCACACACATTAGAGATTGCTAAATGTATTTACCCAGTCCCTCAAAGAGGAAGTTTTTTGAAAGTAATATAAGTGGCCTAATATAGATAAAACTGCCTTAGTCCTATCATTTCAACAGAGAATAGTATAAGGGCCACTGTCATTTTCCAGGCAAAATTAGTTAATATTCATTTTCCATTTGAGAACTCATTCCAGCTTCCTCCAAGAAAACTGAAAGTTCTTGGAGTTGGATTAATAAGCTACAGATGATTCATTAAAGAATAATCTCAAAACACTAGCTGCATGCAAAGCACCACTTTAAAAAAGTACCTCACTGTCAAAGTAGGCAGTGATCATTTTCTTTTAGGAAGGGTAAAATACTCTTCCATCTTCCTGGAAATTTTTACTTTGAGACATACATTGTAGTTCAGTCCATTGAGAATCTTTCTAAGATAGGAAGATAGGTCAAAGAGAAAAGAGAGAAATAACAAAGTTAGAGAGAGAATGAATGGGTAGAGAAAGAAATGAGAGGCAGAAAGTGGGTGAAAGCGATAGAGGCAAAAACAGGGAAATATGAAGGGTCTGCAGGAGGACAAAATATGTGTTGTGTACCGATCACTCTAAGACTAGCTACTGTGACTGACATGTCTGAATTGTCAAGTTTCATTGAGAAACCTACATCTACTAGCATCTTCAAAATGCCTCCAGGTCAGCAATATCAGCAGTACCTTGGAACATATTACACATGCAAATATTAGGTCCCTCCCAGAACTCCTGAATCAGAACTCAGGGGGAAGAGCAGAGCAATCTAAGTTTTTCAACTTAATCAGAACCTGTGGGGAAGGGGGCCAGGGGATTGACACACTGAATTTGAGTATCCCTTTTATTTCTTGCTTATGAAAATGTTTATTGAAGTTATTCAGCACGTGACCTTCAAGAGATCAGGACTCAAGACTTACATTAACCTTTGGCTCTACCTGCCTCTCAACAACTGCAGTCATTTCTAATCAGCCCTGATTAGACCCTGCTTCTGCTTTCTGGGAGGCGCTACCTTAGCCACTGTTCTGAGAGGACCTTTCTGGTGCTTGCTTCTCCGTGGCCAAATCTAAGGTAAGTGATGGCATTATGCTCAGTTTATTTTATTGTTTTACAGTTTTCCTGTTCGTGCCAGTTGAGGGGCCTGAATGTTGTTTTAGTGTCAAACTAGACAAATTTAATTGGTTTGTTTGTTTTATCCAGGCTTGTGGTTTCTTAGGCCTTAAAATTTCCTCAAAAATTCCTTATATAGACTGATTTGATATTTGATTTATAGGGTTATAAGGTGTTCCGTATGCTATTGTGTCAGTAACTACACCCGCATTGTTTTCTAAACATAATTCTTCCGGCAGATTACTTTTTCTTTGTTAGCTTTCTTTCATGTTTCCCTCTCTCTCAAGTTAATGATAGCTACCTCAGAGCTATCTGAGACAATGTGTTTAGGTAGAGAAGCCTTAGACCGAAATTTGTTATGTTCTGAGTCTTAATGTGATTTTGTTACTCAAAAAACCTTTCTTAGCCTTATTTTATACCATCTGAGGTTTTAAAAAAAGTTGGTTTCAACTCTGCAAGATCTAAGATTTCTGGATTCTTCATTTTCACTCTTTGTTTCTTTCTTTGTTTCAAATTTAAACTTGCAGATTGCTCATTGTTTGCCTAAGGTTATCTTTTCCTTTTGCATTGCTAAGCAGAGCCAGAAAACATTACCACTCAAAACTGGCATTTTGTTTTCTGACCTATCCCCCAGGCACATGGTAGTCTCTGCACTATGTTAACTCAGGTGACATTTTTGCCAAATGTTTACCACAGCACATAGTATGGCTCTCCAGCTTCCCTGCATCCATAGAGGTTTTCTGGACACCAGCCACCTGATCACGAGGTCCATGCCACCACTTTCCTCTTCAAGGTGCCAGTTCCTGCATGAATTAAAGTGAAGCCTGTTTATGTAAAAATAGTAAATCCTGAGTCTCAGTGGCTTTATAGAAAATAACTTTATTTTTAGGTTACATGACAATTTAATGCACATATTCTCAAGGTGTTCACCTTTCAACTTATGGCTTTGAATCTACCTTCCTCCTTGTCTTCTGACTCTCATATATTCAGCCAGTGAGTGGGAAAAGAGGACAGAGAATGACATCAACTCTTCTGAGGTCACACCTGCAAGGAGTGTTTCTCACTGTGTTTACTTCTTCCACCAGACAGAACTCAGTCAAACTCCCAGGGAGGCTGAGACATGTAGTTAGTTGTGTGCTCAGTGGTGAAAGGGAAAGCGTTTTGTTTTGTGGTGAAAGACCTTTCAGGCTCAGCCACGTGACAGAGAAATGACAAGAAATGTAAAGGGCAATGCGTAAGAGCTTAGGAGGAAAAAGTGTTGAGACATGAACAGAAGGCATAGAGAAGAAAGAGAAATTAGGAAGGAGAATTAGTCATTTAGCCTTTAGAATTATGAGCTAAGATGGATTGCATTCCCTCTCTCCTTTTATAGAGTAAGAAACAAACAAACAAAGAAAATACATGAGGTTTCAAGAGCCTGATAACATCTAATTTCAGAGCCAAGAAAGGTTGTTCTTATATTCAAATCCAAAGATGTCTGAAAAGAAAGCTCATGATCTTTCCCCCAGAAAGAAGACACACACACAGTCACACCTTAATATCCAATATCGTTAGCACTCCAGCAAGCCAAGTGATATTTGATGCTGTACTCAGAATTTCATTTTTCTACCTGCAGATTTTCTTTACAAGAGATATGGCAGGTATAGCATGCTGAACAGCCGTTAACAAGTTTACTAGTTAAAATATGCCCAATTAATTAACTTGAGTATAAATTGGTGACAATACAACACAAATAATCAAGACTTCCATTAAGGATGTAAAATAGTAAAATATCTTCCAAGTGGAGAGATTACTCTTTGAGATTACATCCGGAATGTTGTTACATTGCTCATTCAATAAAACGCACAGCATTTTATTTAATTACTATAATTTGTATCCAAAAGCCACTATTTGTTGCAAACCACTTAAATTCCTCAGACACTTGTTAGCTTTTTATCTGACCTGAGAACACAAGCATCAAACTGATGGCTTTTGTTTAAAAAAACACAAATGTAATGAATACAAGTAAGTGATTAGGTTTTATTACACTAGAACAGAAATTAGTGAGTTTCTTTATTTGAACAACCATTTTTCACTAAAACTTTCATCCGGGAGCCATGGGCCATCAGTAATCTATTTTTGTTTGGTCTTTTAAAGAATGTGTATGTTCCTAAAACTCCGTGTAAACAAGGTTTCTCAAATGTGTATGTTATTGTCCTAACTAAAATGTTAAGCCCCTCAGCAGGCCATTTATTTTTCCATGTATACAAAAGTACAGACTTCTATACTTTCTCCATACTCTTGTCGTTGGGGAGAAGCTCACCTCTCAGATGCAACCCACTCAGACACAGCACTCTTGGAGAGGCTGTTTTCAGTCTTCCTATTCTGGAAAACTAAAACCTTCTTACAGTTCTGAGATAGGTTCACCTGCTTTATGTACATAGCTCTGAAAACAACCAAAAGGTTCTGTTACAGAACAGACCCGGTGGGGGTGCACAATGTACTATTACTGGAAGGACTCCCCCTTTCTCTCTGGGGGTTCCTCTGACCTATTAGGTTTGCCTTGCCTGCCGCCAGAGGAAAGACATCTCTCAATGCCAGAGACTGGTGAAAAGGAAAGGAATTATTTATTTAAAAGTTATACAGACTTAGAGTAATGACTTAATGTCTTCATTAAAATACTAAAGTCCTTTAGACTACCCCCAGATGCACACAGTCCTTCCTTCTCCCTATGCCCAGTCTGGGGTACTGTATCTCAGGAAAAGAAGTAGAAGTCCATGATTCAGGCTCCCGGCACCATCAGCCGTGTCCCTGCCACAGGGTCCCCACTCTGCCAAAGCCGCGCAGTCCTCTCTCTCTTCTCCCCCAAAACCACGCTCTCTTCTCCCTGGTATGGCTGCCGCACCTGGATTTAAATCCCAGTGCCAGTCTTCCTCTGCAGCCCCATTTCCGACTCCTCCTACATTCCAGCAGTCCGGTATTCTTCCAGCTTTACTGGGCTGCCATAGTAAGTCTGGGCATGTGTGGCCCTATGACATGGAGCCAATCTTCTCCAAGCTCTCACACAGGCACTGTAACCAGATGGAGTTGCTTCCCAGTTACATCTTGGGTGGAAGTCACTCCCATCTCCCTGGCTCAAAGCATAGCCACAGCTATTTAACATATCTATGAACCCAGTTAAAGGTTATAGATATGTTAAATGACCATGCCAGAGGTTAGCTGTTTTGTCCCTATACAAAACAGCTCTGAATGGCCCTGCTCCATTTGTCCCTTCCCCCACCTCAGGCTTGTGGGGGTGAGGACATCCTATATATATTTTTTCTAATATTTCCTTGAGACCTGGAGATCTGGACCCCATTACAAATCCCTATTTGGGGACCCCCTCTTGCCTGCACTCTGTTACAGTTCCATTTAAATTTGTAAACTGAGGCATATTAAAATGTTCAAGTTTTTCTTAAGCAAAAATCAGTTGGATTGGGCCATTGCCAAATTGTAAGTGCTTGCTAACAGGAGCCAGGGGAAAAACATATACTATAGAGAAAGTTCAGAAGCAAAGAAAGGAAATTATTTGATTGGCTAAAATTTGAAATATAGTGTGCTGTTCACAATTATTTGTCCTTAGCATTTTGATTTTGTAACGTTGAGGCATTCACAGGAGTGGGTTTGGGTTTGCTTGTGTAGGCTGCCACACCATTAGAGTCATCCCAGGATAATGGCTTCCATGTTTATTTAATTTAACAATAAAGATAAGAAAAATATTTAGTTGGAAATATTTATGGAATGAAAAAATATACTTTATAAATAAATGAAATTAAATGTATATATATGTATATTATAGACAAATACTGTTAATATAAATCTACACTTTAAGTGTGGTCCTGCCAACTCCCTATCTTCTCATAAGATTGTTTCTTATGTGTGAATCCATCATTTCTGAGACTCTTCTACCGCAGACCACTGGGTCTCTTCAGAAGGCCATTTCTGTTGATTATCCACATTTCACAGGAAGAACCACAAGATTTTATCACTCCTTTGTGTTAGGTTTTCTATCTAAGCACAGAGAATTCTTTTTTTTATTTTAATAAATTTAATAGAAAGAATATTAACAATAACAGGGGATTGGAGGAACAAGGGATTAGACAGTAAGAATTAAAGAGAAGTCTAAAGAATATAGGAGTGGCAGATATAAGGCGTATTCACAACCTCTAAGGGTATGATAGAGCAGGGCATCTCACCCTCCGCATCCCTCACTGCAGCAGCTGAGATCCAGACCTTGTTGAAGAAGTCATGGTCACTGATTGCAGAGAAGTTGCTGTGGCACAGCATCAGCACAAGTTGCTAGAAATTTTTCCTCTCTAAGTGCTGGGAAAGCTATTCACTGGGACATATCTTGCCAGAGGTGTTCCAGAGTGCTAGAGAAAGCCCTCAGCCACCGTGCACTGCAGGAGTGACGTGTCAGAGAAGACAGCTGGGCCACAGAATCCAGTAGCCAGAGAAACCCCCACAGTGATGCGGGAACTGGGTGCTGCAGGAGCAAGGACTGAAGATGTGTGCGCTGCAGAAACCAGGTGCTGAGGAAGCTGCACTCACTCAGGACACTATGGAGTGGAGCATAAACACAGAGAATTCTTATTTGTTCTTTCTAAAAGTGAATAAACCCCAGGGTTCAGAAAGAGTCTTCATTCATTATCTTTCTGCAGACATACCTCAGAGATACTGCAGGTTTAGTTCCAGACCACCGCAATAAATCTAGTCTCACAATAAAGTGGATTGCAACCTTTTTTTGGTGGAGTGTCTTGCTTTCAATTTTAAAATACTCAACACCCGTGAGGTACAATAAAACGCTGTATGCCTGCATAGCTTTTTGTATTCCATTTTCCTTTAGGTATGACACAGACTGGGTAATGTGCAGGGACTTTATTATGATGGCATGTTTTGTTTTACAAATTGCTGTGAAAGTTGCCTGTGAATCCTGTTGTAGATTCTTCTCTCTTACAATCCTGTCAATGAGTGGATTTCTTAAAAACAATTATTTGTTGATGGGAAAGACTTCTAGAACTCTTAGTCTTCACCCACTGTTCGACAAAATATCGTTTTGTATTTACTTCTGTTACACTAAAACGTTCTTCTATGTTGAGATGACTCTTTGCTCTTTTTTTTTTTTCTTCACCTGAAGACATTTTCTGATTGCTTTGAGAGAGAGGGAGACAGAGAGAGAGAGAGAGAAAGACTGAAAGAAACATCCACCAGCTGACCTCTATGAATCCTGATGGGGGAATCAAACTTGAAACCTAGGTATGCGCCCTGACCGGAAATCAAACCCTGTGACCTTTGTGTCTATGACAGGATGCTCCAACCAACTGAGCCACTATAGCTAGGGCAAATTTTTGCTCTTTAAATCTTTCTTGCGCAGGTAGCTGAGACATATTAGAAATTTAAGAGTTTATCTGAGCAAAAATTGATTTGAATTGGGCAGTGCCAAATGGAAAATGGTTAGGAGCACTACCCAAAAGGAGCTCTGTAGAGTCTTTCATACAAAAGAGAGGGAAGCAAAGTAAAGAAACTACTGTTATAACTTAAAGCCTAGTTAGCAGTTTGTGTTTGGTTATCTTTAGTGTTTTGATTTCATAACCTTGAGGCATATACAGGCTTAGATTTAATTTGCTTACATAGTCCACCAAGGGCCTCCTTGTTAAAATAATTTAACAGTGGATAATTAAGGACAATTTAAATTTATAGGGACTTCAGAGACTTTCTAGAACATTCTCCTGTTGCAAAGAAGAGGAAATAAAGGAAATCTCAGAGAACCATGTGACTTCCCCAAGGCTAATCTGCTTTTTAAAGTCAAAGGAAGCCCTGGAACACAGACTTTGTGGCTGCAATCCCATGATTCCTCCCCTCCCACTAATCTTGCTGAACATTTAGTATCCATCTCTTAAGCAGGTAAATGGAGATATTTGAAGGTTGTTTCTCTACATATACTTGATTCTATACTTAAAGCAAATTCAAGGTACACATAGGATAATCTAACAAGGGCTTTTTAATAGCTGTCACACTTGAGCATAGACCTCAAAATATAGAGGCCCCAAATAGATGACCAATAAGATTTATTAAATAATCCTTAGAATGGTCAAGCTGTACGACACTAAACATCAGGTGATATAATTTTTTCTTTTTTCCTGAACTGTTACATACTATATTCTTTTTTTAAGTATATTTTATTGATTATACTATCACAGTTTTCCCATTTTTTTTCTCCCCTTTATCCCCTCTCTGCCCTACACCCACCACCCTGTACCACCCTCCCCTCCAGCATCCCCCCCCTGCCACATTAGATCATGTCCATGGGTTGTATATATAAGTTCTTTGGCTTCTCTGTTTCCTACACTATTCTTAACCACCCCCCTGTCTCTTTTATGCCTATGAATTATGCTTCTTATTCCCTGTACCTTTCCCCCACCATTCTCCCTCTCCCCCTTCCCAGTAATAAACCTCTATGTGATCTCTATTTCTCTGGTACTATTCCTGTTCTACTTGTTTGCTTAGTTTTTGTTTTAGTTTTTTAGGTTCAATTGTTGTTAGTTGTGAGTTTGTTGTCATTTTACTGTTCATAGTTTTTGATCTTCTTCTATTTCTTAGATAAGTCCCTTTAACATTTCATAAAATAAGGGGTTGGTAATGATGAACTCCTTTAACTTGATCTTATCTGGGAAGCACCTTATCTGCCCTTCCATTCTAAATGATAGCTTTGCTAGATAGAGTAATCTTGGATGCAGGTCCTTGCCTTTCATAACTTCAAATATTTCTTTCCAGCTCCTTCCTGCCTGTAAATTTCTTTTGAGAAATCAGCTAACAGTCTAATGGTAACTCCTTTGTAGGTAACTGTCTCCTTTCCTCTTGCTGCTTTTAAGATTCTCTCTTTATCTTTAATCTTGGGTAACTTAATTATGATGTGTCTTGGTGTGTTCTTCCTTGGGTCCAATTTCTTTGGGACTCTCTGGGCTTCCTGGACTTCCTGGAAGTCTATTTCCTTCACCAGATTGGGGAAGTTTTCCTTCATTATTTGTTCAAATACGTTTTCAACTTCTTGCTCTTGTTCTTCTCCTTGTGGCACCCCTTTGATTCGTATGTTGGGACATTTAAAGTTGTCCCATAGGTTCCTAAGCCTCTTCTCATTTATTTGAATTCTTGTTTCTTCATCCTGTTCCAGTTGGATGTTTATTTCTTCCTTTTGTTTGAATTTGTTGATTTGAGTTCCATTTTCCTTCCCTTCACTCTTGATTCCCTGTATATTTTTCTTTATTTCACTTTGGGTAGCCTTCATTTCTTCATTTTGCAGCCAAGTTCAATCAATTCTGTGAGCATCTTGATTACCAGTGTTTTGAACTCTGCATCAGATAGGTTGCCTATCTCCTTGTCACTTAGCTCTTTTGATCTGTTCTTTCATTTGGGCCATATTTCTTTGTCTCAGCATACCTGTTAAGTTGTTAGGGGACAGGGCGTGAGGTATTCGCCAGGGCGGGGCACCCTCTTTGCTGCGTTGTGGTGCTGTCTGTGTGGGAGGGGTCAGAGAGGTAACAATGCCACTCACTTGGTCCACTCTAGCCCCACTTTCCAATGAACTCTCCTGTGAGACTGGGAGTTTCTCCCGGTATGGAACCCCTCGCAGTATTTTACAACCAGAGGTTTTGAATCTTTAGTTTCCTGTTTAGCAAGCCCTACATCACCCATGCAATCCACCGCCTTGCTGTGGGTCTTCTCTGCAGCTGCCTATCTCCCATATCCTCCCCTCCTTCCAGACTTGGTGAATGTTTCTTTAACTCCTTGGTTGTTGGAGTTATATGCAGTTAGATTTTCTCACACTTCTGGTTGTTTATTGTTTTTAAATTGGTTGTTGTCCTTCTTTTGGTTGTGTGAGGAAGCAAGTGTTTCTACCTATGCCTCCCTCTTGGCCAGAACTCACCAGGTGACGTAATTTAATCAATAATGTAAATTATTTACAAATATCCAGCTTTGTGACACTATGTAGTCATTAGAGTCAGACAGTTTTTGCAATTATACATATATTGGGTGGCTTGTGGGCAGCCTTTGAAAGATAGACTGAGGTGTGTCACAAGATTACAGACTGAAGAAGGCAGTTGAAGCTTTAAGCACAAGGTACTAAGTGACTTTATAGCAACATTTATTATTATAAGGTTCTTGGAATTGGGTGCTTATTGTATTAGTACAAAGAAATATTATTGGAAGAGTAAAAACATTTAAAATACTAAGTTTTTTTAATAATATATTTTATTGATTATGCTATTAGTTGTCCCATTTCACCCCCTCTATTCCCCTCTGCCCTGCACACCCCCTCCCACCCACATTCCGCCCCACTTTAGTTCATATCCATGGGTCAAATTTATAAGTTTTTTGGCTTCTACATTTCCTATACTATTCTTAACCTCCCCTTGTCTATTTTCTACCTACCATTTATGCTACTTACTCTCTGTACCTTTCCCCCCCTCTCTCCCCCTCCTACTCCCCTGCTGATAACCCTCCACGTGATCTACATTTCTGTGATTCTTTCCTGTTCTGGTTGTTTGCTTAGTTTGCTTTTGTTTTGGTTTTAGGTGTGGTCGTTAATAACTGTGAGTTTGCTGTCATTTTTACTGTTCATATTTTTTATCTTCTTTTTCTTAGATAAATCCCTTCAACATTTCATATGATAAGGGCTTGGTGATGATGAACTCCATGAACTTGACCTTATCTGGGAAGCACTTTATCTGCCCTTTCATTCTAAATGAAAGCTTTGCTGGATAGAGCAATCTTGGATGTAGGTCCTTGCCTTTCATGACTTGGAATACTTCTTTCCAGCCCCTTCTTGCCAGCAAAGTTTCTTTTAAGAAAGCAGCTGACAGTCCTATGGGAAATCCTTTGTAGGTAACTGTCCCCTTTTCTCTTGTGGCTTTTAAGATTCTCTCCTTATCTTTAATCTTGGCTAATGTAATTATGATGTGCCTTGGTGTGTTCCTCCTTGGGTCCAACTTCTTTGGTAGTCTCTGAGCCTCCTGGACCTCCTGGAAGTCTATTTCCTTTGCCAGATTGGGAAAGTTCTCCTTCATTATTTGTTCAAATAAGTTTTCCATTTTTTGTTCTTCCTCTTCTCCTTCTGGTACCCCTATGATTAGGATGTTGGAATGGTTAAAGATGTCCTGGAGGTTCCTAAGCCTCTTCTCATTTTTTGAATTCTCGTTTCTTCATTCTTTTCTGGTTGAATGTTTCTTTCTTCTTTCTGGTCCACACAGTTGATTTGAGTCCCAGTTTCCTTCCCGTCTCTGTTGGTTCCCTGTACATTTTCCTTCATTTCACTCAGCATAGCCTTCATTTTTTCATCTAATTTGTGACCAAATTCAACCAATTCTGTGAGCATCCTGATTACCAGTGTTTTGAAGTGTGCATCTGATAGGTTGGCTATCTCTTCATTGCTTAGTTGTATTTTTTCTGGAGCTTTGATCTGTTCTTTCATTTGGGGCATTTTTTTTTTTGTCTTGGGGTGCCTGAGCCACGAAAGGTTAAGTGCCTAAGGCAGGTTCTGCTGAAAGGACCGATGATGCACCCGAGTGTCTTGGAATGTGCAGGTAAAAATGCTGGAAGAACTTGTCCCCGTGTAAAAAGTCTACCCGCATCCACACAACTGCAGCTCCTTGGAAAAAAGCACGCCTCGGTGGAAGGGACCACTGCTCTTTTCTTTCCAAGTTTTCCGCCTTCCGCATTCCTTCCAAAATACTTAAGTTTTTAAAAAAATAATTAAAGCATATAATGTGACCCTTGAATGAGATAAAAATCTTCATAACAAATACTTTTTATAATTGATTGATTTTAGAGAGACGAAGGGGGTAGAGAGAGAGAGAGAGAGAGAGAGGAGAGAGAGAGAAAAACATTGTTCCACTTATTTATGCATTCATTGGTTGCTTCTTGTATGTGCCCTGACCAGAGAGATGGAACCTGTAACCTTGGCATATTGGGACAAGGCTCTAACCAACTGAGCTACCAGGCCAGGTTATAATAAATACTTTTAAAGTAAGGTAACTATGCAATTTTCCTGGCCAAGAGGAAAAATATATTTTCAAGTAGGAATAAAAGATTGTAATTTTTGGATTTAAAATGTTAGCTTTTCTTCAATTGTGAGAAATGAGTTGAGAAAATGCTCACTGTAGTACATTAAATAATAGGCCTTAATTTTTAAAATAGAAATAGTCAATGGAAAAGAAGGAAGAAAATCATTTCCTTGAGGTTTTTATTATAGCTCATAGAACTTTATAGACTCTACAGAGAAATGACCTTTCTCCTTGACAGTTAATTATAAAAGTACTCATTTTGTAAAATAGTGATCTTTTGTGTTGATTTTGAAAAGAAAGTGAATATTAGCATATGGGTTATTAGTTAATTGCTGGTAGTATGAACCAGCTATTAACTGTGAAGTAGATATTACACATATAATTCAAATGGTTCTCTCAATAGAATTTTTGTTTGGTGTTCCCAAATGGGATTTCTTTATGTGAATGTATCAGTACCAGCTTATGTTTTGCTTTGGAAATAGTGTCTTAATAAATGTCTATATACCTTAGAATAGTGAATAATACAGTGAAATATTGCACACTATGTTGTTATATTAAAAAAATCATTTTGGGCCTTGGCTAGTGTGGCTCAGTGGATTGAGTGTCGGCCAGTGAACCCAAAGGGTCACCAGTTCTATTCCCAATCAGGGCACATGCCTGGGTTGCAGGCCAGGTCCCCAGTAGGGGGCATGCAAGAGGCAACCACACATTGATGTTCCTCTCCCTGTCTCCATCCTTTCCCCTCTCTCTAAAAACAAATAAATAAAATCTTAAAAAAATAAAAAATTTGTTTTGGTACTCAGTGATTCTTTTTTAAAAAATGTTTTTCATCCAAAAACAATACAAAATCTAGAGTAAGAGCATATTAGAATATTAGGAAGGGAATCAGGGAGGGGCATTTGTAACTTTATTTAAATATTACTATTTAGAGTGAGAAAATGAAATAGTTATAGTATGAAATGTAGAAAATAGGTAATTCTGTGAAAAGCAAAACAAAACCAGAATTCAGATATTAGAGAAGCAGAGAATTTAAAGGAGAAGAAATTTTACATATCAGGCAAGTAAATAAGATCAAAAGCTCCATTTTTTAAATAGTCATAGATTGTTAATTATTTAACAACCTAAAGGTATTTCTTGTGGTTAAAATACTGAGTAGATATATATTACTCTCTTTAAATACATTGGGTTGGCCAGAATGTCTGTTACACTTTTTTCCATAAAATAAAGACACATTTTTCATTTTCACCAATAACTTTATTGATTTGAATATTTTGAGTATGTCAGCTGTCTCCCTCTATTGGCTACTAGTGGATAGAGGCCAGGATGCTGCTAAACATCTTCCAATGCATAAGACAGCCTCACAGCAAAGAATTATTTGGCCAAAATGTCAACTGTACCAAGAAACTTTGCAAACCACTTTTGACATGTTAGATCATGCTAGTCACAGCACCTTCTCCATACACTGCACAAATCTATTTTTGTGTTTCAGTTGAGTTTTTACCTTTGTTGAAATAGTAAAGCATAATATGCCAAAAATGTGTATTTCCTCCATCTTCAACATCAAAATGGCCACACAAAAATTCACCAATTTTGATGTTTTTTTAAAATGTGTGCTGATATGACAGCTGTCACAATACAATCTAACAAAATTGTTTCAAATGAAGTTAAAGACAACTAAGCACCACTAGAGCCATCATACAGAAATAAAACAGATAAACTTTTTGCCCAACCCAATATATATTAAAGTGAAAAGATAGGGATATTTCAAGGTATTTCAATGGTCTATTGCAGCTGTGAACTACCTCTGGAGCCTAATGATGTCAATTAGAATCAGTTTTCAGAAGCTGATTGTCTAGTTAATCTATTTCCATGTCTTTTTTCTCAATACTATAGTTCTCTTTTTGATCCCACTGTTAGCAAAAAGGAGATACAACTGGCTTTGGAAGTGAAATTAGTCAATTTTGCATAAAACCCTAACCTGAATTTTAGGTATAGTTGGGGATTAAGAAAATCTCATAATTTAAATGGAGATTAGATATTCCTTGAAGATTTTACTTATTCAGAAACTTGATGTTTGAACAAACTACTTTCAATCTGTCTGTGTATAAGATGTTGTCACATCCACTTGGAAGATGGCAGTGAGATAGGTGGGAGCTGAGTCCACTTCCCCCAGCAAATGGGTGAAACACATAGTCGATCTACTGAGGAACAAAGTGAACAGCCAATAGTATCCCAGCATTTATGAAGATAGGAGAACAAAAAGTATAGAGGACACTGAAAAAACAGGTGGTAAGGGGATTGCTTCAGGACAAAAAGGTCTCTGGGACCAGCGCAGGGACCAAAGTGGCTGCAGCCCCAGGCCTGGAGCCAGCCAGGCCTACCACAGGACCCCTGGAAGAGAGTCAGTTTAACGGCTCCCTCCCCTGCCAAACAAGGCTTGAGCAGCACCAAGACAGACCTGGTTGCTTGAAGTCACAGGGAGGGGAATAAGGACGAAGTGGTAAACCCACAGAGACTGGGGGTGCCGCCTGGGGAGAGTTGAGAGTTGGGCCGTGTTGGGCCCTGACCTGGACAGTCCCTGATCTAGATGGAGAGGTGGGCTGTGTGAGAGGACAGGCCCTTCCTTGTATGGAGCAGCAGGATTGACCAGGAGGAAATTCTCCAAAAGAAAAGTAAAAAAAAAGAGACACTCAGGGGCCATTTGGGGAATTCTCCTACAGCAACAGATCCAGCCTCCTCTCCATCCGGCTGCCAGGCACTCCCGCGGGGATGTGAGGGGCATCGAGCCCAAATCCCAGGCACTGGGAAGAGTGCGCACCATGGAAGGCCCTGCTATCCCACCCATAGCCCCGAGAAGGGTGCATGCCTGAACCTGTGGGACCAAGGGGCTGCTGGATAGTTGGGCTGGAGGCTGGCCAAATGCTGGTCAGAACAGAAAAGAGCTAAAATAAGCCCACTAAGGCTGCCACAGCCAAATACACCAGCAAAATTGGCTTGGCCAGTTTGAAGCCAACAGGAGGGTGTTGTTTTTTTTTAATTCCAAAAGTGAGACAACAAAACCTGGAACTGTAAAAAGACCAGAGATGGACCCAAAGAGGGGCATACCAACAGCTGAGACAGTGAAACAAACTTCACTTGGCTACTCCAGAGAATTTGCAAGTTATTGTATATTTGTATTATCATTTTTTTCATTATTCTTACATCACTCATTTTACTAGTATTTTTGTATATCTCTTCTTTCTGTTTAGTCTTCTTCACTTGACTGGTTAATTTGCATTGTTTGACTGGTTTCCCCTTGTTCTCTTTTTCATAGTTTATTGTTAATTCAAGCTGTCTTTCACTACAAATGTGTTCCATTAGCACACTACTCTAGGACCTATACTCCCTATTCCAGTTATCCAGATCACATAGATTCTGTCATAAGACTGTTGCTCCATTACTATTGTAAATACTGGCTGTTCCATGCATTTGTAAATACTACACAGAACCCGTCCCAGATCTCAGCCCACTTCACTGTTTCCTGAACTTTATTACTGGTGTGGTTAACTCTATTCTCTCACACATTACACCTATTTTCTACCCTTTACTCTCACTTTACCTCATAATCTGACCTCCCACAAGCTCACGGCTTTCTAGATCCAACTCACATACCTTCACCCCTGCAACAAGAGTCTTACCTCCTTTCCACCATTTCTAAAAATTGGCTAGGTGGGTGAATTATCATGGTTAACACTATACATATCCAAAGGATCTCCTATCTCTTCTCTAAGGGCTGGTACTTTAAATATTATATAATACACCCCTGCTCTCTTAAACTATTTTGCCTTCCCCCTCCAAGCTATCACAAAAAAAGAGTAGGTAGAAGCTATGAACACCAGGATACCTGTTAGAAGAGGAAACCCACCAAAAAAGGCACCACCACCAGATAAGAACAGAAGAAGGTGAAGGAGGGAGTGGAAATCACACTAACTCAATCCAGGACCTATCTGGAAATACAACTAAATAGTGGAGAAATTACTCAGAACAAACAAATGAACAAGAGCAAGAGACAAGGCTCAAAACCTTGTACACATAGAAAAACCAGCTCCAACAAAACCTGTCCCAACCTGCACAACAGAAAACAAGAGGTGGTAGACACAGTGACCCTCAGTTCACTTAACCAGCTGGAGGGAAGTGCCCACCAAAGAAACACCCAACAACAACCAAACACCAAGGACATACACAGAGCCAACAAAAATGACAGGCCAAGATCAGTAAGCTCGGGAGATCAAGGAGATTGTACCACTGAATCTCACAGATATTGTACCACAGAAGATTACACCCAAACCCAGGGGTTCAGAGCAGAACCACTTAAGAAGCAGAGGGTAACAGGAAGAGTTTCACAAACAATGGGAAGACAAAAGAAACAATCCCCAAATGAAAGGAAAGGAAGAAGTCTAAGAAACAATGCTAAATAAAAAATAGGCAACTCAACTATCACATATTGAGTTCAAAGAATTGGTTATAAGGCAGTTAATGAGCTCACAGAGAATTACCAAAAACTACAGGGAAACCACAATGAACTCACTGCAAACTATATCAACATGAAAAAGGAAACAGAAACTATCAACAAGGGCAAAGAGGAAATAAAGAATACAATTTCGGAACTGAAGAACACAGTAGAAGGAATCAAAAGCAGTCTACATGAAGCAGAGGACCAGATCAGTGAGCTGGAGGATAAGTAGAAAAAAACACCCAGAAAGAGCAAGAAAAGGAAAAGAGGCTCAGAAAGAATGAAGAGGCAATAAGGGAAATGCAGGACAACATGAAACATAATGATATCCATATAATAGTGATACCAGAAGGAGAAGAGGAAGAGCAAGGGATACAAAACCTGTTTGAAAAAGTAATGATGGAAACTTTCCCTAATTTGATGAGAGAAAAAGTCACACAAATCCAGGAACCACAGACAGTCGCAATCAATAGGAACCCTAAGAGGCCCACAGCAAGACACATCATAATTAAAATGGCAAAATTCCAAGACAGAAAAAATCTTAAAGGCAGCAATGTAGAAACAAGAAGTAACATACAAGGGAGCCCGAATAAGCTTAGCAGCTGACTTGTCAATGGAAATGCTCCAAGTCAGAAGAGAGTGGCAAAAAATATTCCAAGTAATGAGAACCAAAGGCCTACAACCAAGACTACTTTATTCAGCAAGGCTCTTAATCAAGATAGAAGGCCAAGTAAGGAGTTTCCCAGACAAAACAAGTCTAAAAGAATATACCTCCACCAAACCATATCTGCAGGAGATGCTTAGGGGACTGCTTTTAGGAAAGGAAGGAAAAGAGAGAGAGGAACACAGGTACAAAAAAATGGCAATGAATAAGTGCCTATCAATAATAACCTAAAATGTAAATGCATTAAATTCTCCAATCAAAAGACATAGAACAGCTGAATGGATAAGAAAGCATGACCCACAGGACAGAAGACCTACACAGACTGAAAGGGATGGTCTGGAAACAAATTTTCTAAGCAAATGGACAGGAAAAAAAAAAAAGACAGGGTAGTAATACTTATATCAGACAAAAGGAACTTCAAAAGATGGGCCATAAAGAGAGACCCAGAAGGACACTTCATCATACTCAAAGGAAGAAACCACCAAGAAGACATAAACATTGTAAATATATATGCACTCAACATACGAGCACCCAAATACATAAAGAAAATCTTGGAGGATTTCAAGAAAGATATTGACAGCAACACACTTATAGTAGGGGACTTTAACACCCCACTGTCAAAGATGGACAGATCTTCCACACAAAATATCAAAAAAGATATTGTGGCATTGAACAATGCCCTAGATGAAAAGGACTTAACTGATAAATATAGAGAGAGCCTTTCATCCCAAAGAAGCAAAATACACATTCTTTTCAAATGCACATGGAACATTTTCAAAGATAGACCACAGGATAGGACAGAAAACAAGCCTCAACAAATTCAAGAAAATGAAATCATATAAAGCATTTTCTCTGACCACAGGGACTGAAACTAGAAACCAACCTCAAGGAGAAAACCCAAAACACTCAAACTCATGGAGATTGAATAGCATGCTGTTAAACAATGAATGGGTCAAGAATGAGATTAGGGAAAAAATCAGAAAGTTTCTGGAAAAACTCAAAAATGAACTCACAACAATCGAAAACTTATGGGACACAGGGAAGGTAGTCCTGAGAAGGAAGTTCATACAATACAGGCCTACCTAAAAAGAATAGAAACATTTCAAATGAACAACCAAAACCTACAACTACAAGAACTTTAGGAACAACAACAAAGACAATCAAGAGCAAGTAGAAAGAAGGAAATAACCAAGATTAGAGCAGAACTAAATGACATAGAGACTAAATGCACAATCCTAAAGATCAATGAATCCAGGAGCTGGTTCTTTGAAAAGATAAAAAAAATTGACAAGCCTTTAAGCAGGCTAATCAAGAAACAAGGAAAGAGGACCTAAATAAACACAATCAGAAATGAAAGAGAAGAGATTACAACTGATACCACAGAAATACAATGGATTGTAAGAAATTACTATGAAGAACTGTATGCCAAGAAATGTGAAAACCTAGATGAAATGGAGAAATTTCTAGAGAAATATAACCTTCCAAAACTCAATGAGGAAGAAGCAAAAAGCTTGAACAGACCAATAACACCTGATGAAATTGAAGCAGTAATCAAAAAACTCCTGACACACAAAAGCCCTGAACCAGATGGTTTCACAGGAGAATTCTACAGTGCATTTAAGGGTGAGCTAACCCCCATTGTCCACAGATTATTTCAAAATTTCAAGAAGATGGAAGACTCCGAAACTCTTTTTATGAAGCCAACATCATCCTAATCCCAAAACCAGAAAAAGACATAACAAAGAAAGAACCCTCAGGCCAATATTTTTGATGAACGTAGATGCTAAAATCATCAGCAAAATATTGGCAAACCTCACCCAGCAATAGGTTAAAAAGATCATACAGCATGATCAACTGGGATCATCTCACAGATGCAAGAATGGTATAATATTTGCAAATCAATAAACATAATACAACATATAAACAAAACAAAGACAAAAACCCCATGATCATATCAACAGATGTGGAAAAAGCATTTGAAAATGTACAGCACCCATTTATGATAAAAACACTCAGCAAAGTGGGAATGGAGGGAGCATTCCTGAACATCATAAAGGCCATATATGAGAGACCTACAGCCAACATCATACTCAATGGACAAAAACTTAGAGCTTTCCCACTAAGATCAGGAACAAGACAAGAATGCCCTCTCTCACCACTCCTATTCAACATAGTATTGGAAGTCCTAGCCACAGCAATCAGACAAGAAAAAGAAATAAAAGGCATCCAAATTGGAAAGGAGGAAATGAAACTGTCACTGTTTGTAGATGACATGATAGTGTACAAGGAAAATCCTATAGAATCCACCAAAAAACTACTCCACCTAACAAATGAATTTGGCAAAACAGCCAGCTACAAATCAATATCCAGAAATTAAAGGCATTCCTGTACAGCAACAAGGAAACATCAGAAATAGAAATCAGGGAAAAAATCCCATTTGATATAGCAACAAGAAAAATAAAGTACTGGGAATGAACCTAACCAAAGAAGTAAAAGACCTGTACTCAGAAAACTACACAACACTAAAGAAAGAAATTAAGGAAGACAGAAGCAAATGGAAGAATGTACCATGCTCATGGATTGGAAGAATTAACATCATCAAAATGGACATACTACCCAAAGCAATTTATAGATTCAATGCATTCCCTATTAGAGTACCCATGACATATTTCACAGATATAGAACAAACATTTCAGAAATTTATATGGAACCATAAACAACCCCGAATAGCTGCAGCAATTTTGAGAAAGAAGAACAAAGCAGGAGGGATCACAATACCTGATATCAAACTGTATTACAAGGCCACTGTAATCAAAACAGCCTGACACTGGCATAAAAAAACAGGCACATAGACTAATGAAACAGAACAGACAGCCCAGAAATAAACTCAAGTCTCTACGGTCAATTAATATTTGACAAAGGAGGCAGGAGCATAAAATGGAGCAAAAATAGCCTCTTCAACAAATGGTGTTGGGAGATCTGGACACCTACATGCAAAAAAATGAAACTCTATCACCGGCTTACACTATACACAGAAATAAATTCAAGGTTGATAAAAGACATAAATATAAGTCATAACACCATAAAAGTCCTAGAGGAAAAAATTGGCAGGAAAATCTCAGACATTCCACGCAGCAACATCCTCACAGACACATCCCCTAAAGCAAGGGACATGAAGGAAAGAATAAACAAATGGGACCTCATCAAAATAAAAGGCTTCTGCATGGCTCAAGAAAACAGCATTAAAGTGAAAAGAGAACCAACAGTGTGGGAAAACATATTTGCCAAAGATACCTGAGACAAGGGTCTGATCTCTAAAATATAAAAAGAACTCACACGACTCCACTCCAGGAAGACAGACAACCCAATTAATAAATGGGCAACAAACTTGAACTGACACTTTTCCAAGGAAGACATACAGAGGGCCCAGAGACATACGAAAGGATGCTCAGCATCACTAGCCATCAGAGACATGCAAATTAAAACCACAATGAGGTACCATCTCACACCAGTCAGAGTGGCCAACATAAACAAATCCACAAACAAATGTTGGAGAGGATGTGGAGAAAAGGGAATTCTAGTGAACTTTTGGTGGGAATGCAGACTGGTGAGGCCACTGTGGAAACCAGTATGGAATTTCCTAAACTAAAAATGGATCTGCCTTTTGACACAGCAACTCCACTGCTGGCATTATACCCTAAGAGACCTGAAACACCAATCCAAAAGAATGTGTGCACCCCAATGTTCAGAGCAACATAATTTACAGTACCCAAGTACTGGAAGCAAGCTAAGTGCCCATCAACAAATGAGTGGATCCAAAAACTATGGTATATTTACACAATGGAATTCTATGCAGCAGAGAGAAAGAAGGAGCTTATACCCTTTGTGATAGCATGGTTGGAACTGGAAAGCATTATACTAAGTGAAATAAGCCAGGTGGCAAGGGACAAACACCATATGATCACACCTTTAACTGGAACCTAATCAACAAGAGAAAAAAGAAAACAAAATATAACCAGAGACATTGAAATTAAGAACCATCTAACAATAGCCAGAGGGGGGGGGGAAGGGATAGTGGAGAGAAGGGTTTTCAAGGAATTACTATAAGGACACATGGACAAAACCAAGGGGGAGGGTGGAAGCAGGAGAGGGAGGTGGGTTTGGCTAGGGTGGGGAGAAAATGCAGACAACTGTAATTGAACAACAATGAAATAAGTACAAAAAAAAAGATATTGTCAAATAATGACAGAAATAATTGTAAAATAAATTTTCTTTTCAAAAATATGTAAGTATGCATTGATGGACAAATGATTTGATACTTTGCACATTAAGTTCTTGATTATTTCTACTGTTAAACAGTAAACTTAGGTACTTTTAATTCAAATCATCAAATTCTTACCTGATAAAAAACTTTGGATTTGGCTTCAGAGATATTCATTATACATAATTCATACTATAACTACCTCATTTTTTTACTCTATATTTGACTTTAAATTAGCTAATAATATATGAACAAGTGTTAAAATGTTATCCTTAAATTTCCTCCCTCATTTTCCAATTTACTATGTAGGTAAAATTTCTTATATTTTAAAATATTGTATTGATAAGTGTTTGATAATTTGGTCAATAAATGATAACTTGGAAAGTTATGGATGAAGAAACATGAGTTTATATTTTACTATATTTAATGATAACACTAGAAGTGAATGCCTATTTTATTATTTACATAATAAAGACTGAAAGGAATGATATTAAATAGATAACATTTAAACTTTATCTTTTACTTTATGGAAACTATTTGAGGATGTCATTTTGCCAAATGAAATAATCATTTATTATGCCAGTATAATGGAAATTAATGGTCTGGATAAAATAGTGGAAATAATAGATATCAGTTTCTCCATTTCATTCAGTTTCAGCCAGGGACCTCCATAGTGACCTTCACAGTAATTTTTAAGTGATTTAAATGAATTTAGCTGTACATCAAACAATAATTTTAAAAGAATCAGAAAAAATACAAATGCTTTGTATTTCTAATAAATTTAATTTCCATAATCTGAGATTACAACATTTCCATGAATTCATTTGCCCACTTTAGTGTTTATTTTTACTAAAATTATTATATTGAATGGCTTCCCTTTTTGCACAAAATGCTATCCAGACAATTAACCATAGATATAATGAGAATTTCAAAGAAGAGAAGAAAGAAGAGCACCTATAAGTTATCAATTCAGATTTATTGCTCATTGTCTATGGGAGTGTTAACCTCCTGTTATTTGTTTGTGAGAGACCTTCACAAACTGTTGCCCCTTGATACTGTAGCCTAAGAATTAGACACATAGGTCTGAACCAGAGGCTTGAGTTCAAATCCTAATTCCACCATTTATTGCTAAAAAACAAGGGGGAATTTTCTTAACCCTTCCTCACTTTTCTCATATGTGAAATGTTAACAATACTATCTATTTCTTGGCAAAGTTAGCAAACTAAACACCTATTTCATGTCAAACACATAGAAACTTTTTGTTCCTCCATTTCCTCTGCTGTGAAATGAAGGTAAGAACCACAATGCCATTTTGTAGTGCTATCATGAGATTGAATGCTTTTCTATTTGTAAAGTGATCAAAATGGTGTTTGGCATTTAGTAAATGCTTTGTAACTGCAACTGTTATTGTTATTTTTACTTTTATTATTACCATGATTATTATTCTAACAATTGCTAGTGTGGAGTAATCCCCCTTATATAATGCAAATAATTGGTTTATGGTATTTTCTACAGTTTTCAATTTTCATGCAATGATAACATTTTACAGACAGATAGGTGCTAGTCAACCCATTGCATTTTTTACATTGCCATCTTACTCTGCTTGGACAGCCATAGCAAAATACCATAGACTGGCTTTAATAGCAGACACTACTGTCCCTTTCTGGCAGAGAGGGAAGGGGGTCCTTTGCCTGAAGCAAAAGGGGGCTGTGTGTAGCCCTTTTTCCTGTCAGATGTGGGATGAGACCTGATGGCCACGTGGGACCAATGCTCGCTATTGAACTTGATCTTGCTCTGCCTCTTCTCTAAAGCAGTGTGTCCATCCCAGCAGTGCTTACATGGGTCATATCTCTTTCACTTACCCCACACCTGCAAACCATGCAGTGAGTTCACACCTGGGACTGTTGCTACTGGGGATAAACACCAGATATTTGCTCAATATTTTCAAGGAAGGACAGTGAAGCACACTCTGTTTTTATTTCTGTGGTACAACTAATTCCTTCGAACTACCCCTTTATTTTTGAATGTTTGTAGTTCCTGTTTCACCATGTTTATTAATTAGTCTCCAGGGAAGAGACTGGGATTTTCAGATGCTGATATTCATTGAGTTGTTTCTGAGATGATCAAGTCTATACAGTATGCTCCAGGATGTGTGAAGAACAGCAATAGTGTTTTATGATGTGTTCTAGATAGAAAGAAATGTGCAATGCATAAACAAAGCATGTAAAAACATTTATTTACAGTTCAGAATTATCTCAGTCATTGAAAAATATTGCGCTGCCAAAATTAACTAGTTCAATGTTTGTAGTTTAATTTGCACCTTGTGTTTGGGACTAAAGATAGGATGATCAGATTTGGAGAGTTATAAATGCTGTCCTCACAATATTTTATAAATATGAATTAAAGAACTAGTTTTGATGGAGCTTACTTTTAGAGTACAGCATACCAAAACCTACAGTCCCTGTTGGGACATATGACATAAACTGACAACAAATTGATAAACAGAAGCAGGGGGTGGCATATGCTAGTTGACAAACGCAGACTAGCAATAGAGTCTATTGTGGGTTGATGAGAAGGGAATAATGAAATCAAAGTAGTGTTTTAGAAATAAAGATATACCTTAATGTAGCCTGCACTCCTGGACTACCTTGTGATTAAGTAATTTAGCTCTTGATTTAGTTCCTGGATATTACACAGGGGCATATGCCCTTTTAGTGGGAGATAGATACATTTTTTTTAAAGCATAGTAGTAAAACATTAAATTAGCACATCAGAAATTTGACTTTATTAAAGAATCAACTTTTTGCACATGTGTGCATGTGCATCAATATGCACATCCACAAAATGAAGTTAAATACAATCTCCTAATGTTCATAGTCAAACAGTGTAACTAAAGCTGTAAGTTCTATAAAAAAATAAGTTCTGTATGCAAACATATATAAAGAACCTTCAGATGCTTTGATTATGGCTTGTACAATTGAACTGGTTCTGACTCAGTATAAAAATCAGGATCCTAATAATTTTTATGGCAAATTATCTATCTACTTATTCAGTGAATTTATTCACTCATGTAAAATATATGTTGAATTCCCACAATGCATCAAGTACTGTTTCCAAAGCTTGAGAAACAGCAATAATAAGACAAGTTAGATGAGGTGCCTGTCCTCCTTGAACTCACATTCCAGTAGAGGACTAGAGACAGACAATAAATAATAATAGCACTAGTTAAGATAATTTCAGATTGTAAGAGCTACAAATAAAATAAAACCAGTTATGACTGTGGTGCTGGGGTGACTTCTCTGAGGAGGTTACATTGGAGGTAGGAGTTTAATAGTAAGGAAGCGCTGTGAGAAAATCTGGTTCAGAGTATTCTTGAAGAGAGAAGAGCAAGGATAAAGAACCCAGTACATTGTTGACATCCAAAACTGTCAAAGATGTAGGGCAATAAACACAATTACACAGGGAAAAAAATAACCTAATGCAGAAATGAGGTTCAACGTGCCCGAGGAAATAAAAGATGATGGAGATAATGGTGTCACAGTGAGTGAGAAGTACAATGGCAAGGAGGGAGATCAGTGGTCAGGATTTAAATGATAAAGGGCCTTGTGAGCCATAGTAAGGGATTTGGGTTTTTTTCCCATGTGCAAAAGGAAACCATTGGAGGCTTAAGTAGAGAAAATACATTGTCTGGTTTACATTTTGCAAAATTATTTAGGCTGTTGTGTGGGTAATGGATTATAGGGAGGAAGACAGGAAGAAGTTAGGAAGTTATAACAGTAGTTGAATCAAGAAATTGTGGGGGCAAACTGGGGGGGCATTGGGATTAAAAAGTATAGATGGATTCAGCATAGATTTTAGAGGTAGAATTAAAGGACTGTCTACAGATCAGATGGGGAGGGTGAGGAAAAAGTTGAAAATCAACGTTTTGGTTTTTGGGTTAAGCCACTGGATGGTTTTCCCATTTACTGAAGTACAGCTGACTGGATAAGAATGGATTTTGAAAGTTTAATTATTCTAATGTTACCATGTTTTATATAATTATTGGATATCCATGTGGAGAGGTTGAGTATGCAACTGATTTTAGTAGTCTTGAGCTCCACACACTGGTTGGAGTCAAAATTACACTAAGTGAAATAAGCCAGTCAGAAAAAGACAAGTACCATATGATCTCATTTATATGTAGAATCTAATGAACAACCTGAACTATCAAGGAAAATTGAGACAGACTCAGAGATAGAAAGCAGCCTGACAGTTCAGGGGTAAGGGGTTTGGGGGTGGAGGTATTGAACAAGAAAGAAAAAAAAAGAGAAAGAATTCATGGACAGGAACAACAGTGTGGTGATTGTGGGGGGCAGTGAGGGGTACGTGTAGAGGTGGAAGAGGGTATGGGGGTAAATGGTAATGGAAAAAATACAACAAAATAGGTAAAAAAAACACACCATGTAGAATAATAACAGGAATAAAAAGGAAATTTAAAGCCATGGGACTAAATGAGAGGAAAGTTTGAGGTACCACAGAAAATCTAAGGTACCACAGAAAGTTTAAGGTACCAACATTTTTTGTTTAGAGGAGACACAGAACAAAGTGACATAGTGAGTGTGGTAGATACATTGTCAAAGAAGCAAAGAAAAGGGAGTATTTCAGGAAAGAGGACATGTGCAACTGTATTGCAGGCTGTTAAGAGATGGAATAAGAAGGAATAGATCCAGATGACCTGGGAAGGGCACGGCCCTTTTAGATAAAACACCAAAGGCAAGATTCATGAAAGAAAGAATTGATCAGCTGGATTTAATTAAAATGGAAAAAATTGCTTTGCAAGACACCATCAAGAGAATAAAAGACAAGCTACAGACTGGGAGAAAATATTTGCCAAAGGCACATCTGATAAAGGGCTGTTATCAAGTATACAAAGAACTCTTAAAACTCAAAATAAGCAAATAGCACAATTAAAAAGTGTGCCAAAGACCTTAACAGACACCTCATCAAAGAAGACATATAGATGGCAAAAAAAAGCACGTAAAAAGATGCTCTATATTATATGTCACAAGAGAAATGCAAATGAACACAACAATGAGATGCTACTTATATATCTATTAGAATGGCCGAAATCAGGAACACTGAGAGCACCAAATGTTGCTGAGGATGTGGAGCAATAGCTGGTGGGGATGCAAAATTGTATAGCTGCTTTATAAGACATGGGAGGAAGAGGGGACATCGGTTAACCAAGATTACATTTTTTCCTTAAGTTGAGAAATTTAATTTTTAGTTATTTAAGTTTTGTTTACATAAATCCTAGAATATTTGGTTTATATTACTTTAAAAATATGTCAATATTTCTGAAAATTTTCTATGCTTTTTTCTTTTGTAAATCTTTATTTTGATTATTTTAGCTGAAAGTTACAATAAAATATACTCACCATCACTAGAATTCCTGTTTTAGTTTTCATAAAGATCAATACAAAACTCTTTTTACACAGTCTTAAACATATTTTGCCCATTCCCAATCAACCATTTAAGTTGCAAAAAAAAAGTAATAGTGTATAGGAGAAATATAAATGCAAGAAAAAAGATAAACATTTTTAGCCAAATTGATGACTATACATGGAACTGATGGAGTTGAAAGTTACAGAAATTGGTGAAGTAGAAGTATTGGCAGAGAAAAGACATACTTATGTTTATCGATGGGTATGAATGAACCTGAAATACCTGGTAGCCTGAGATGATATCATGGTTAACTAGAAAGTAAGGGATCATGAAATTAATGGTGAAGTTGGGTTTGACCAATATAAAACAGATGATAGTAAATCTGATTTTTGGAAGCCTGCTTGTCCAGGGGTATAGAATTTGTCTTATTGTATTATAGAATGTAATACGCTTAAAAGATTAATGAGTCTTATTCATTTTTGGTCAAAGTTTGTAATTTTTAAATTCATGTATCTACTTTTTAAAAAATTTGGGGTGCTTCCCTGGCTGCTGTGGCTCAGTGGATTGAGTATTGGCCTGTGAACCAAGGAGTCACGGGTTTGATTCCCAGTCAAGGCACATGCCTGGATTGCGGCCAGGTCCCCAGTAGGGGGTATACAAGAGGCAACCGTACATTGATGTTTCTCTCTGTTTCATTCTCCCTCCCTTCCCCTCTCTAAAACTAACTAAATAAAATCTTTTAAAAACTTTAAAAAATTGGGGTGCTATTGGTTAATAAAATTATGTAGGTTTCAAGCATACAATTCTATGATAAGTCATCTGTATATTGCATTGTGTACCCACCACCCAAAGTATCTGTTTTTATTTGATTGTACTTGCTAGAGTAAAAAAAAAGTGTTTTCAATTTATTTTTAGAAAATTTTATATTCAGGGATTTAGACTGTGGCTTTTTTTCCCCATTTGAATATTGAATAATCTATGACTCACTGATCCCTGTAAACTACTTTGGCCACATGCTTAATTGAAGATCAAAATCTTCTTTATTATGCAAATACACTAAAGGAACACATTATACCCAGTAGCTGTGTCTACCAAAAGCCGAGCACAATATTCCAAATAGTGTTCCATAAATGTGTGTTGTACAAATGAAGACCTTGTCCAGGAGGTCTGATGTATGGAGCCCTGGTCCCAAGTTTTAGTATTCGTTATGCTTGTGGGGTCTCAGTGAAGTCATTTGCTGTCCCTGCTTTAATTTTGTCTCTGACTTTGGGATAATGCTACCCACAGGATAAAACAAAAGACTCTGAGAAAAGTGCTGGATGTTTTGTGTTCATTTGACTAGTTGTATTCAATGTGGCCTCCAGTCCTTCTGTCTCTACCTCTGTCAGGTGAGGGGATTGGACTAGCTCTTGTATTTTCTTCTCCCTCAACTCCTAGAACAGCCTCCCATTCTGACTACAACTATTGGTCTTTTCCCAGTTTCTGAACTAGAGACAGGGTTATCTGACCTTGTTTCTTCTCTTTGTTTCTTAGCAGTGATGGGCAAAGCACACATGGGCTTTATGTTTTGTGTATCTACACTCTCCGAAACAAAATGACATTCCTTCTACTTGATACTGATTTTTTGGTTGTAGGAGGAAATAAAAATCTTCTAGATTTTCATTGCCCTGTATGAGAGAATGAAAATATAAGCTTATTACAAAGGGCTTTTGAAATCTGATTTTATTTTTAGACATTACTTTTTGAATAGTCACTAATATTTAAAGGAAAGGCCATATGTGGCAATGAAGTGAAATTTATATTTTTAAGAGAATTTAAGAAGCCAGTTAACATATAGAAGGTTCCAAAGGATTTGGAACTGAGTGCCAGGGAGATTTATAATGAAGACTTAATAAAAGAGAAAATAAACCCTAAACATTTTATATGCTATGTAAAAAAAATATCATAACCAATAAATGAAAAAGTGAGTGATTGCAATTTAATGCCACTATTGAGGTTAAGAGAATTTGTTTTTGATTTCTCTTGGTAATGAAAACAAACATTTTTGGTTTGAAAAGTATGTATTGATTTGTTCTTCCTTTGACTCACCAAAAGATGCAGAAAGTGCCTTATTCTTGTATGATTAAAATGAGTTTTAAAGTACAAAGTTGACAACTCTTAACAAGATGAATGAATTTCTGGGCTTTTGAATAGCACATTCTGAGAATGATCAATCCTTTCTCCTTGGGTGATACGAGAGAAGTTAAGTCTTCTGACAGTATGACTCTCTGATGATGTTTTTGAATGAATTTTGAAGCTTTCTTTTCACTGAACTTTAGTGATATGTTCTAGTGCCCTGTTGCTATTTTGATCTTTGTTAAACTATTGCCTGTACTGTATATATATATATATATTTTGTTTCAAGGCCCGAAGTTGTTCTTATATTCTTGAGAATATAAGAACAACTTCGGGCCTTGAAAACAATTGTGTTGGATAACATGGCTATTGAGACAGAGATATCACATGACTCAGGAAAAGCTGTAGTTTTCCTATGTGAAATGATTTGTGTTTTGAGAAGGATCACCTTTCATGTCACCTTGGGTAAAAGTCCTTTTCTTTGGAAATGAAGTGCCATTGGGTGTTGAGTTGAGAGACACCTTACTAGAGAAAAGAAGTATCAGACTCTGAAGCAAATCTTGGTCTGCATGGTGGTTCCTCCTGGTATTGATTCTCTAAGAATCACCACAAATTTTTCTCTAAAGAGGGAAATAGAGTCTTTGGTAATATATATATATTTTGAGGATGTGGGTAGATTGTAAATGCACAGACAGGAGCATTTCTCCACTCAATTCTCTTCCCCAGGATAATTTTTTCTGCTGTTAATGAGCACTACATTTTTTTCTTTTCCCTTAAACAAAAGTGGAAAGGTCCTGTGGGAAGAGTTCAGGGTGTGTGCCAAGGGGACCTGTATTCAAATTCTAGGCTTTATTACGCATATGCATGATAAACTCTTTGCTCTTCAGTTCCTTCATGTGTCATATGGAAAGAACATTGCACTTTTCTTGTAGAGATGCTGCTTGGATGAAATAAGGTATCAAATATAAAGAGTTTAGTGTTTTGGAGGCACATAAAATGCTATGATACATAGTAGCTAATATCGTTCTACTTTCCTCAATCCTCCCATGGTTCTGGACAGGAGAAGAGAGGTTAACATGTTAAAGCATAAATTCAGCCTTATGAGTGGGTCATTAAGGCAATACTTCCTTTTCCTCTGCCTGAAAGTCTTCACATAATCTTGTCCCCATCATTCCCACATAGAAAATCTAACACCTATCCATCCTTGAGGCCTCAGCTTAAATGCCTCTTTTTGTTTTATTTGACTGTGTGAGGTTAGGTTTTCCATTACATATTCCCATAATGATCTACACTTTTTATATGCTCATCACAATTATAACTAATTATGGAGTTATTCCCCTCTACTCCAACTGTGGTCCCTGTGCATAGACATAGCCTAGATTTTGGGACAAATCCGTCCAACTCAGTTCTGTAAACACACTCAGACCCACTACGGTTTGCAGTCATGTGCAAGCCATTGATCTAGAAGACAATTATCTTCTAGATTTTAGAGTCTCTCTTAGGAATTCCCCTCTCACTCTCAGAACAGCAGCTATTGTTTCTAGAGGCAGAACAATTTAGAAGTGGATGAGTGACAAGGAGTGTGGGAAGTCTTAATGACACATTAAAATGCATAATGAATCAGTGATGTTGTAAAAATCCTAGCCAGTCTCGAGAAGACTGACAAATACTTTCATAAAATGTCTCACATTTTGTGGATTGCATACCTAATTTCTCATCTTTGCTGTGTTCAAAGCACTCAGTTCCCTCACCCCAGAGGAAACATCAGTTCCACTAGCAACCCCAGTCTTCTCACTGAGATGGAAGAAAGAACTAAGGTTCAGTTATCCCCTGAACTTGGTAACTTTCAGTAGAACTATCTGTTAATTGCAACCACAAAGGCAGTGAGGGAACTGCATTTTAGAAACTCTATATATTAATGCGTATTTTTCCTATCATGTTCTCTATGTGACTCAGTAGGATTCCTCCACTCTGGAGTAAAGGAAAAGTGGAGGAACAACTAAATTGGGATGTACTATCTCAACTCCACCAGTTACTAGCTGTATGAATGGCGTAAGCTACTTTTCTGTTGCTTGGCTTCTAATCTGGAAAATGAGGATTATAGTAGTTCCTATTTCATAGGGTTATTCTGGCAATTAGAATTAATACATTAATACTTAGAATAGTTCCTAGTAAGTGCCCTGTACATGCTATTGTCAGGCAGGTGATCACAGAACTACAAGGGGATGTCACATCAATGTTCTAATTTATTGCAGTCACAGCATAAAAAGTATTCTTTTAATGTAATCACAATGTGCACTAACATTTCTAAGCTATTTATCAAAATATTAAGTTATATCAATAAGAGAACTCAAGGGTGATATTTAGAGTAACAGAACTACTTAGCACAGGCCTTCACAGTGCTCATAGTATGGCAAGCACTGTTGTAAGTGCTTTCAAATACTAACTCATGTCATTCTCACAAACACACTGTGAAGGAGGCATTATCATTACCCCCATTTTCCATGTGAGGAAGCTATTTCTTAGGGAAGTCCAGTGGCTTTCCCAAGGTCACCCCAGTAGTGGCTGAGTTAGACCAAGTACTGAGACTATTGAGAGGCAGTGTAGCAAAGGGCTCCTGAGGACGGACACAAGTCCCCTGACCTGGGTCTGCAGCCCTAGCATTGCCACTGATTCAGGGAGGTGACTCTTTAAATGAGGAGAATGATATCAATACTTCTGGGATTAGCCTTATTGGAATAGTTTCTTTTAAAAAAGTTATCTCAGTGTAATGAGGAAACCAGAGCAAAGTGGCTGGGGGACGTGAGTACATGTGCGTGCATACCCGAGGGTAGTAAACGTGCTGTCAAGACCCTGAGAGTGGGCCTCACACACAGGGCGGCTGGAGGACGCAAAGGTACCCGAAAGCCTTACCATTGTGTCATACTCATCACTAGCTTTAATGCTGATGAATCACTTTTGAAAGAACTACAGCAACCATGAAGGTGCCACATGTTAGATATACTCAGTATCTCCACTAGTGACAAGTAGCTGGGCAATGGTACTTATACCATAAATATACCCTGGTTACAATAATTAAGGGGAATCTAAGATTAGAACATATGGACACATTCTGTTGCCTGAATCTTAAATATTTTATTAATTGCAGTCTATATTTCAAGGCATAGAATCTATCAGAGAAATAACTCAGGCAATATAAAAAATAAAAAAGAGCTATAAACCCTGAAAAGATTGGTGAAGAAAGCTAATTCTGTAATGCAGGTTCTGCCTCTTGAGTGATACTCTTGAATTTTTAGGAACAATATTCATCAATGTAGTTGAGTATCTCTGATGAGTGTACAATTACAGACTTTGCATTTAATTTTACTTATAAAGGCAGTTTAGATTTCAAGGTAAAGAAGAAAAATTCGAAAGTATAAATTGCAAATATTTTAAATTGATACATGCGTGATCTAGCCTATTTGGTTTTATGATAGGGAAAACCAGAAATAAGGTAAGTAGAAAATTGAATTTTGAGTTCTATAACAACACAGATATAAACTACAGTGAAGTTGCTGGCTTTTTGTGTGAGAGAACTGGGAGAGTTACCAATCGCCAAGTTACTACACAGAGGAGAAAGAAATGCAGGTACTAATTCATGTCTTCTTCCCGATGGAGAACCCGTAGGAGGTGGTGGCAGTCAGCTTGGAGTGGGCTAGGGAAGGCTTAGCGGTATGCTCCAGGACCTTTGGAATAAAACTAGTGAAACTTTTAAGTGATTGAGGTAATATGACCACATTTACTAAATCCTTACTCTTTGTTGGGAATTTTGTTAACTATATCCTTAATACCAATATTTCATTTAATCTGCACAAAAGCCATGTAAATTAGATACTTTTTAAAATGTCCATTCTGAAGATGAGGAAACTACACTTAGAACTTTTAAACTCTTAATTGTAGTTATTTTAAATTTATTACCTGATAATTTTAACATTGAGATCTTTTCTGAGTCAGACTCATTTGATTGCCATATCTCAGTGGGTTCTTCTCTCCTTATTTTTTGTGTGTTTGTAATGTTTTTTTTTAATTAAATTCTGGACATCAAAGACAGATAGCACAGTATGGACCTAGGTAAATAATGATTTTGCATAGAAATGTGTGTCTCTTCCCCTGGGCTGTTAATATGGAGAGTTGAGTCAATTGTGAGTTTTGCTGGTTTGGGCTTTTGTTGTTGCTATGGTTACCAGCAGTGTAGCACCAGCTTCATATACTTCTAGCAATACTTGAGGGTAGGCACAGGGTGCTAGAGTGTTTTTCTTCATGCTCCTTATCCACCCTCAACATTCAACCTTCCCTGCTACTCTAGCACACAACAGGGGGTCTTCCCATGTCTTGTTCCCTCCAGTGGGAGACCGCTAAGACTTAACTCTTGGTGCCTGTGATCCTGGTATTAGGCAGCAGGGGAATTTTCTCTTATTTTGGTCCAGCTGCAAGCCTAGGCGAGCTTTGTGTCATGGTTGGGATTTTCTTAGTGAACCTGCGTTGCTTCCCATGGGAGCCAAACCCGACTGTGGGTCTTTGTAGATTGTGGGTAGAGTCTCCTGCCCCACCCTCAGAGGTAGGAGACCTATCTTGGTTTTGTCTCAGGTAGTTTCTGTTCCTACTCCAGGGAGAAAGGTTATTATTTTAAATTTTTACCTTTCCTACCTTTATCTTCAAGTGTATGTGGGAGTGGTGGTTTGTGCTGCCACTTTCCAGACAGTTAAGGCTTTTGTTCCACAGAACAGAATGCTTTGAATGGGGTTTATGCCTTTTCTGAAATGGTGATGTCTCCTTGTCCATGCCTGCACAACCGTGAGAGGGTTTCTCTTGTTTCCCAGCATGCCCCCACTCCTTCTTGGAACCCCAGCAGAGGTCTGTGGAGAGGAGCCTGCAAAGAGCATGACTGCCCCTGGTGTCTGTCTCCCGGGGGTTCTGTACTCTTATGCTAGCCCACACTTGGACTTTATGAATAATTTAAAAAAAAATAGATAAATTCGCCCTGACTGGTATGGCTCAGTGGGTTGGGTATCATCCCGCAAACCAAAAGATTGCCAATTTGATGCCTGGTCAGGGCACAGGCCTGGGTTGTGGGTTAGGTCCCCAGTTGGGGCTGTGTGAGAGGCAACTGATTGATGTTTCTCTCTCACATTGATGTTTCTCTCCCTCTACTTCTCCCTCCCTCCCCCTCTCTCTAAAAATAAATACATAAAATATTTTAAAAATAGATAAATTTTTTAACCACGTCGATGGGACTTCCCATGCACTGCCATTGGGTTTCAGTGTGCATGTCTTCTGTGCATAGAGACACCTGTCTTCCTCTGGATTCTAAACTAATTGAGCACTTGGTTCTCTGTCAGGTTCAAGAAAAGTTATAACTTTATAGTTTACCTGGAATTGTTAGTATGGGAACAATGCCTCTTCCAACTTTCCACAGCTTAGGCATAAGTATAACTCCCAGTTAATAATTGCACAGTTGTCTTAGGACAGGTTATTGCAGATGAGAATGATGAGCCAAGGATTGAAGAGTGACTTACTAAGTAAGTCATTTACTATGTACTCTCAGAAAAAACGACTATGGGAGAAATAGCAAAAGGAAAGGAAAGAAGCCCAGAGAGGATACAGTTTAGTGACATCTCAGATTGCTTGTTCATTCAGTGAACTTTAAAGCAGAAATTATATGTCAGGGTATATCCTGACTGGAGGCAAAGGAGCTGAGTTTTTGTAGTATAACAGTTGAGCACTAGCTGCAGGCATCCCTGGGGTGGAACATAGACCACCAAGCACTTCTGTTTTCTGGTAACAGTTAATTTGCTCTAGTGCCCAAAGGCAAGCCCCTGGAGAGGGCAGGTGTGAGTCATTTGCAGCAAAGTGTTCAGAGGTTGAGAAATGAACAGCTGCTGCATTAATGTATTGCTTTAACAGTACTAATGATTTATTATCTTGAATGCTCTTTTAATCATTTTTGTTTTGGTTACTCATCTCCTATGTCTTTTATTTTCAACTTTTCTAATATGCTTGTTTCAGTTGGTGTTTCTTGTAACAACCTGCTGTTCATTTCCTCCAATTTTATAATTTTTATTATATAGTGAGTTAAAAATACATTAGTTGTGATAGTTGATACATTTTAATTCAATTTTACCATTGGAATTTAATATTTCTGTTCATCATCATTTTTGTATCTTTCCTTCTCATTTTCAAGCTGTTATTGGACCCTATAGGTTATAGCTCTACTTTTAGAATTTTTAATTATTAATATGCATTGTAAACTATTTTTCTGCCAAATTGAGATTTAAAACAAATTTGTATCCTCACTCAAGGACATTTTTTCATTGTTTTTAGAGAGAGACGAAGGGAGGTAGAGGAAGAGACAGAGAGAGAAATATTTATTGGTTGCCTTCTCGTACACGCCCTGACTGGGGATCAAACCTGCAACCTGGGTATGTGCCCTGACCAGGAATCTAACCAGCAACCTCTGGGTCTATGTGAAAATACACCGTCCAATGGAGCCACACCAACCAGGGCTGCTAAATTGAGATTTTTAATAGTTTCACCTTCTTAATAAACATGAGGACCTGAATTATTAAGTATTTATATAACCTATGTAGGTTTTATGCATTATCTTACAGTTCAGAGAAAAAAAATTATCATGAGACTTACATTTTCATGGAAATGGCAAAGTTTAGTTATTTTGTTGTTATTAAATTCAGTGATATATTTTATCTATTTCTGTGCACACTGATTTTATGTCTTTCCTATAGATTAACTATATAAAAATTAAACATGCATTACTTGTTAATTTGTTCATATTCTTTTTGTGGTAAACTCTTAACATTTGTGTGTCTGAAATATTTCTTAATTTTTTTAAACTCTTAAAAGATAATTTAGTTGGATGTAAAATCCTAGACTGACTTATTTTGCTTCTACACTTTGAAGAGATTACTTCATTATTTTTTGACACCTATTGCATCCAGAGTGTCTCTTTGCTGTCTATCAGATGCTTTTACATACACTCTCTTTATTACTTATGTAATGTAGTCTCACTGTTGCGTGCTCTAGGTTTGGGTTTATTTATGTATCTCCCTATCGGTTAGAGTGCCCCGAATGAATCACAGTTTCCTGATTGCACACCCTTTGCAACATGATTTCTCTACTCATTCTATTCAGTACCAGTGTCTTACCCCCACATTTTTAATCTGGCCTGGCTTTGAGACTTGCATTGACTCACAGGATATGGCAAATGTGACCTTGTGAGAGTTTCCATGCTGGGCCTCGGGAGATCTTGAACTTCCGTATTCTCTGTCATGGCATGAATCTTTCATTATGTGAAGAAGTCAATTCTGGGCTTTCAAGGATGAGAGGCTACACAAATGATAAACAGAAAGCTACAGTCAACATCCAATACCAACTACCCCATATATGATTGAGATAACTGGAAATATCCACCCCAGTTATGCTTCAGATGACTGAAACCACATGTGAGCGATCTCATACAAGATGAACATAAGAACTGTCCAACTGAGCCCAAGCTAAACAAACAGATGTTGTTTTGAGCCACTAAATTTTGGAGTGGTTTGTTATGAAGAAAGGTATAAATGACATAAAAAATGGTGCTAATAAATCGAGTGCTGCCATAACAAAAGCCTAAAAGCTGGGCATTGGCTTTGGGACTCTGTGGTGGATGGAGGCTGTGAGTGAAGAAACTGTAAGTACTAAATAGAAAAACAGTGAGAAACTGCTCTTAGTGTCTGGGAATATGGGGATCAGTGACTCAAAACTATTGGCAAAACTTAAGCCTTCAAAAGCTGAAAAGACAAAATGTGCCACTATTCTAACAATCTACTAGAGTTTTAATTACAATGACTCTTCCCCCCACCAATATTTTGAGTGGATTCTTTTAATATTCACCTGTACTTATTCATATACATTTCCTACTTAATTTTTTATCAATATTGTATCTTAACTTACCACTCAAAGCATCTTAAAATATTTATGTTAAAATGTTTATCAAATACTTTTATGAATTGACTGTATTAGGAGTGAAATTATGTTCTAGTTGTTGATTTGTGTTTGCTTTTTTATTGATGTGTGCATCTTCAAGCAATTCAGGGATGTGGACTCCGGCCAACGGTGTCTGCGGTGTTGTGGATGTGATGAACAAATTCACATCGACTGCAGAAGTCCTGTGAAGAAAAGGGACAGCATGGCCACTCTCTGCATGAGGGAAAGTGCCTCGACCCTCGCCTGGACTGGCTTTTATTGCTTTCTGGGAACATTACATCAAAGAAGGTTCTCATTCATTATGCTCAGGTTTGCTTTTTAGGTGATTACTTTTTACAGATAACAAAGAAAAGGATGTTGCAAATGCAAGGGAATGATAAAAGTGATTGATCTGGTTACACTCCATCCTTGGAATGGTTTAACACAGACTTTAGGAAGTTACTTCAAAGATATGCATTAAACATTTGCTGTCTTAACTCAGGGTGAGGGAGTCTTAGCAAAAGCAAGCCTCAAAGCCGGCTAGATATAATGCAGGCCTGATTCCCCATGGGAAAGCTGATCTGTGGGCCTGGCTCCTGTGTGCTGCCTTGCACCTGTCAGTTTCCTGAACCAGGGCTGAGCTATATTCGCCATTACCATGCGGACCGGTTCCCTATAATTCAGAATTTGGGTTTGCAGGTTCACTTTGATTGGAAAGGATTCTCTCTCTCTCCCTCTTCCTCCCTCCCTCCCTCTACCTCCATTTCTGTTTCTCTCTCTCTCTCTCTTTCTTTCTCTCTCTCTCTCTGTGTCTCCTCTATCTCTCTGTCTCTCCCTTCCACCCTCTGCTTCTTCCTATATAATTTTCCATTGAACCATATTTTATAAGAACCAGCATCTAGAATCAGGTCTACCATTTTGGTTTTCCACCTTGTGAATATTGTGGGCCCAGCTTGTTACAAAGCCATACATGGTGTATTTCTTATTTCTTAGGCTGTGTTTATATCCTTCTATCTCTTCAGCTCACATGTTCTTACGAGCCCTAACACAGACGGATGTCAGCGGCAGTTGTTGTAAGCGTCTTTTTTAAATCAATGAGTAAATTAGACCTCAAGCATATGAAGAACTCATCAAGCATATGAAGTACCCTTTTGGTCCCTACATCCCCCTCTGTAAGTAGATTTGGGTCTACACTGCCTTCTCTCAAACCTGAGATTTTGCAAGCCTTTGGCTGCATCCTCCTCACTGCTTTGTGTTTATGTTTCATTTCCATATCTCAAAAAGTTTATGTTTTACTATAGTATCATTTGTTCTTTTGATTTTCTCTCTTCATATTTTATTTATTACTACTATGTATATGCAGTTAAGTAGATACAAGACAGTGAATTTCCTACACTTATTTTTCCCCATTTGTTCTTAGAATTTTCCTAAATTTAGAAAAAAGAAAATACACGTTGCTCAAATATATAACCATGATTTAAATTTGAGCTGAAATTTCATCACAGAATCAAATTTTTTGTCTTTTCAGTGGTGTTACATCAAAATACATTCAGTGTCCTAGTGGACAAAGCTTACAGAGGTATAGGAGTTGTTTTAAAATGTTTCAAAATAGGTTGCATAATATTACACTTATCCTTCTCAGGGGTACCTTTATTTTAAACAAAGTATCATATAGTACCTCTTTTGTCGGTGTGCCTGCTGTGGAAGGTCCTCAGAAGCACAGGGAGCCATAGTATCTGGGGCCTGAGAAGTGGAAGTGTGCTAGTAAGAAGGCTAACATCCATCCTTTTCCAGCACAATCTCATCTCAGGGCTTGGAATCAGTCTAGGCTGGAGGCAGTACTGTATATATGCAAAAAGGGCCATCATGTGTCAATGTAATTATATGGTTATAATATTTTATCTGACTTCTTTTAAAAAAATGCACTGAACAGAAAAGACTATATATAATAACACAAAACAGCAGAGCAATGTAAAGATTGCTCATTGCAGGAGGAAAGCTAATTCTCTTTTTCAATTTATCATTGGTTACTCTATGCTTGTGAGTGGTCTGACTTTCGATGGTGTCACTGTGGCAAGAGAGAAGGTAGCTATTTTCATGGTTGCCAGGTGCTGCAGAGAGCCAAGGAGGCACCTGAGTCCAAAGGAGCGGGAGGAAAGTTTGGGGATGATGGAAACTTTCTATATCTAGATCATGTTAGTGGTGGTATGGCTTATCAAGTATATATTTCAAAAGGGACAGTTTTACTGTCTTAAATTATACCTCAATAAGTCTACCTTAAAATAATTTTTAAGTTATATTTACACAGAAAGAATGAGAATTCTGCAATACTGTTAGTTTTCCTGCTCCCATCAGCTCTGTGCCAGGTTCTCAAGTAATCCAAAAAGTATTGCTGCCCTGGAAGAATTTACAATCCAGTAAAGAAGACAGTATTAATATACATGAAACAATCAATTCACTCATTAATAAATATTTGAGCATTTCTGTATCCCTGTACTGTTCTGTGAGGTGGGTGATATAAGTCAAGACCAATAATAACCACCAATTTTTGTTAGGCGTACACACATACATATTTACACTTACGTGTACATGTTACATGTATATGCATTTTAGTGTGTATATGTTTTCACTTGCTAGGGTTGCCACACAAATGCTTCACACTGGGTGGCTTAAACAACAAAAATTTATTTTCTCATAGTTCTGGAGGACTTGTTGTAGAAGTCCAAGATCAAGGTGCTGTAACATAAGGGGAGGATCTGTTCTAGGCCTCTCTCCTTGGCCTACAGGCAGCTTCCTCTTCCTGTCCCTCAGCATGGTCATCCCTCTGCACACATACACCCCTAGGTCTTTTTGTTTCCAAATTTCTTCCTCTTACTAGAACACCAGTCAGATTGGATTGGGGCCACCCTAACAGCCTCACTTTAATTTAATTTGCTCATTAACTGTTCTGGCTCCAAATACAATCACATTCTGAGGTACTGAGGGTTAGGGCTTCAAGATATGAGCTTTGATGGGGGACAGGTGGGCCTGTAACAACAGTTATAAAACTTTTTTTCCTCATGATATTTAAATGAGGTAGATATTATTATAAATATCTCACACAAGAGGTAACTGAGGCTTGGAGAGATTAAGAAAAAAATACTCATCAATAATATCTATAATTTAATTTAAAAAAATACATACTTTATTCTGATTCATAACTCTATTTTCCCTTCTGTCACTATATTCTTTAACCACAACATGTAATATGAAAGTTTATTTTAAAATCATACATATTATTAACCAAGGTCAGTTGTATATTGAGAAGGGAAGTAAGGGTTAAGGTAATAGGGTATTATAGTAAAATCAATAAGAAAGCCTAATAATGCAGCTTTGTTATTATTTTAAATGTTCTAGGAAGCAGTTCTTTAAAAATAAAATGTTTCATACATAATATAACTTGATGTTAGGTGATCTTCAAACCAATTGCCAGAGCCTAATGTTGTATGGGCAAATTCCACATGGGATTTTGCTTTATTAACTCAAATTAATTAAACATGTGTCTTGACATTTGAGGAAAACAAAAAAACCTAAAGTCAAGTATGCTATCATTAGCCTCCCTGACTCTGTAGTCAGATAGCCCCAATTAGAATCAAAGCTCTGTCTGCTACATGCTATTTTGGGCAAATCTGTTAACATCTCTAAAGCTTAGTTCCTTAATTATAGAATATGAGATAATATTAGTTCCTGCATGCCATGGCTGAGAAGATGAAATTCTTTCTAATTTATGAAAGCACCTAATTCATTTTACAGAACTCACCATGTGAGAATTTAATATTAGATGTCGTTATCGGTCCATCACCCTTATTCCTGTCATCATTACCACACCCTCTTCACTATTCATAGAAGGAAGGCTTTGTAAGCCTTCTACATTTTAACTCGTAGGACTGTCCCAGAAGATACAATGGTATTTATTTAAAAATTAGACAGTAGTATGAATTGTAAAGGGTTACATCTAAGGAGAGAATCTATCAATATATGAAAATATAAATAGTGAAGTTATATGTCATTTATAAAAATGGAAAGCTATAGAGAGATTGGGAAATTCAAATAATTACTAAGAAGAGGTTAGAGATATGTAGTAAATATGTACAATATTTACATACTAATATATTTAAATTTATATAAAGGCAAACTTATTTTAATGGATATATATATATATATATATATCTAACCCAATGCATGTGGCATTTCAATGAAAACAAAAACTCAAAAAATGTGAATTTTTTAAAGATAAATTTGAAACTAAAAATTCATAAAAATATAAATTCAATAAATTGTGCAATATCTGTGCTAAATGCTATGAAATAAAAAAGATAGCCTGAATATAGTTTCTCATCTACAGTGTAAAAAGAAGACTTAAGGAACCCCATTGGGAATAATAGTTAACATTATAAGCACAAATCACATTATACCTTAAAAAAAGAAAAACAAATTCACCAAAAGTAGATGCTCATGTCATAGAGCCCAAAGGTTCATAACTATATGTAGCAGGACTTGGACTCAAATCCTGGATTCAAATCTGCTTCTAAGACCACTGTTCTCACCACCTGGATCCGAAGATTAGGTCAGGGCTTCTTGCATACAAGCATTTAGCTGAGAGTTTGACAAAACTATATGGGTTTCATTGCCATTACAGGGACTCCAGCAACACTACAATCTCCTTGGTTTTGATGGTCTTGGGAATAACAGGTAAATATTTTGTGCACACATAGATGTGGATAGCAACATATGCATCCATAAAACATGGCATAAATAATTTTTCCACAGTTTTTACTGATGACAAATCTGATTTCATCCTTCAAGTTATTTTTCTGATTTCCAAGAACTTCCTGATACAATGAAATGGAGAAAACTGGATTTACATTGCAGGAAATTACTTGCCTAAGATGAAATTTTAGCCCCCGAAGTTTCTGTACAAAAATATAGATTGTTCAATTGAATTTAAGGGTTCTTTTAAAGATTATCACACTGGTAGATATTTTCTCTCTGCAGTTGGAAATCACATATGGAGAAGGCCAACTTAAGTCGTATGTGGATTTTTGCTGGGCAGGTGGATGGTGTCTCTCACCCATGTGTTGTTCAAGGGTCAGCTGTAGTTGAAAAGTGGTTTTAGTGATAGAATACAGTTAGGAGGTAACATTAGCAAATAAAGGCCATCAAGAAAATGTCTCATGTTTGTACTGCCAAAGATAGGCTTTGGAAAACAGAATTTCCTAATTGAGCTTTTCACATTGTTTGCTCTTAGCTATGGAATACTCAGTAAAGTGTACTTTGGCTATGTAATCCTGACTAATGGATGCAAGAGCTGAGCGAGGTCATTACTGGGTACTCTTACTATTAGCAAGCCACATACTTGGGGTTGCAGCTTGTATTCTTTTGTGGGAGGTATTTTAAATCTCATTAGATTGTTAGCTTGTTCTTGTAACAACAGATTGAAATTCATGCTCTCCAATTAGATTGTCACTAATTGATTTGACATTTTGTTTTTTACCTGCCTCATATGGATGGATTTTATTCTAAATTGGTGCCAAAGCTAGGATAGGAAGAAAGCATATCATTTATTGGGCAGCAAACCCCCAACGTGTCACTACCAAATGGTAACTAGGTCTCTGAATGATCAGAAGAACCAACACTCTTCTTTTATTCACCTGCTGTAAATATGTGGTGCCCTTCACTGGGCATCAAATCACTTTTGGATTCAGTCTTCTCATGATATTAATTGTTGGGCTATAGTAACCTGTGGTATGAAAAGGCAGCAAAATATGTACAAATATAAAGCAAACAAAATAAATGAACAGCAATTGAAAAATAACCTGATGGTTTGAAATCATATGGTCTTTAAAAATTGACTCTTTTCACTCCCCAATTTTGACAGCAGAGTCTTGGCAGGATTAAGTAAGGAATTACATGGAAAGTGCCTATCTAGCATCAAGCCTGAGGCAGAGTGGGCATGGGGTTTATTAATTCCTGTTCCTTCCTTTCCTCACCTCTTATCTGCCTTTTTGCCTTCCACAAAGGGTAGCTCAACAGCCAAATAAATGGCTTTCTCATGAAACTGAACCATTGCACTGAGAACTGAACTAGCTGCACAAAATCTCAAAATATTTATCGGGAAAGTTATATTTATTAGTGTCAAAATAGGCACATGCAACCTCTTGAACATATACAAGTTAGATGACACCTATTCAGCTATCCTAAGTTATGAGACAGACACATAATTTTCATTCATTTGTAAAGCTGGCATCAATAATATTTGTCCAACTAGTATTTTACTTTCTATCTGAACAACACTAGAGACCTCCAGCCTTAGGGAATATAGTGTCAATAAAGCCTGTGGGAGTCACATCTCTGTATTGCTTTACTGTGGACCTCAGGTGAGGGAGTTCTCACACTGTGTGAAGCTCTATAAAAGACAACACTAAGCTAAAGAGGAACTTCACAAAACTGTAGTTGTAAATCACGCAGAACTCTATGTTCTTATCTAAATGTAGCGTTCTTCAGAGGCAACAATTATGATATACTTATATGTGAATTTCCAGAGGTGTCTTTTGGGCCTCATAACTCACAAACTATGGCTCAGTTACTTCCCTCAGGACTTTCTTTCCATCTGAGTTAAAATAAAATCATTGAGACATAAAAAATATAAGTAGGAAGTTGTCAAATAACACTTCCTGATCCTCACAATGATATTTTTTTTAGGAAAATGCCCCCGAGCATTCATGAAATCTTTTCAAATGTAATATTATTTCTCAAGTTAGAAGCATCGGAAGAGCAATATAAATTCACAGTAAATTCATATAGGGACACTCTTTTAGCAGTGAATAACTAGCAAGACATATTTATTATTCTTTATTATAAGAATATGTTGATATTATATATTGATTCAATTTGAAATGATACAACTTGAAATGATTCAACACTTTGTAAAAACCAACTAGTTGAATTGACACTGAGTAAGGTGCTTGGGAAATAAAAAGATCATTGAAATTGTCCCTTTCTTGTCTAGGCTGACAGTTCAGAGTGAGAGACAGACATAAACACAACACATTGCACAAGTGTAAATGCTTAGAGTTAAATGTGCCTTGTAATACGTGTCAGAAAAAATGATCGATTCTGCTATTGAAATCTGGGAAGGCTATATATAGTAGGAAATTTTTACTAGAAGACATTCAAGGCAGTACATTTTTGAACAGACAGAAGAGCACCAGAGTATGTTCAGATAGTAGTGAGAATGTCAACACAGCAAAAACACTGATTCCCCGGGGCACGAGCAGGAGTTAAGACTAAGACACACAGCTGGCGCTACGACTGGACTTTAGGTGGGCTAGAATACAAAGGGTCTGGAATGAAGAAGTTCAGGGATTCATCAGAAAGAACTGTACAGTGAACCAAGATGATCAGACATTCAAAAAAATCTTCTCCAGGGATGCTGTGAAATATGGTTGAGCTGGAGTGTGATTTATAGGCAGAATTGGAGGCAATTTTAGTAGCCTAGGCAAGTATTCCTCAGACCTTTTAAAATGTGTATTCATATCAAAAATAAACTTTTGTCCTACACTTTCGTGTGTGTGTGTGTGTGTGTGTATGGTATGTACATATATATAACCAACTTCTTATATGCATTATAAAATCGTCAATAAACATAGAATAAAAATAAAATGAGAAAAAATTAAGTAGAAATAGAAGTACTACTATTCTCTTATCATAATCCCAAGGATTATCTGATAGCCCATTGGAGGCAAGAAGACACTAAGCTGATGAAATTTAGACATAGTCAAGTAGAAATAAGGTAACGTATGCAGTTGTAATACTTCATAACTCCTTGCATACAAAGGAGAAGATCTAGGTCAGCCTGCTTCTAACTTCTGGGTAGTTGACTGTTTTTATCTCAGATGATTCTGAGATTAAAGTGAAAGAAGTTCCCTATCTTTAATTAGTACAGCTCCTACTGATTTGGCATGGAAATCTTCAGAATCTCTTCAGAAATAAAACAACTTTTGCTAGAATTGTGTTCAAAGACAAAAGGGAGTAGAGAGTTTTCTGTCTGGATGTCATCCCCAATGATGTTTAAATATGACAACATGAGATTAAATACCTGTAACCTTAGCTATTCTCTTGAGTAAATTTACCTGGCCCGATCTGATTGAAAGGTAGAAGGCTTTCTTTTGTTTATACAAAGTTGCTTCCTTGAGTATGAATGACTGTTAGGTCAGCAAGAATGGGCCACATGTCAGAGCAGTGGGGAACTTCTTTTAATCTTGCCACTGGTGCAACTCTGTGAAGAGTGTACGGAAGGATATATTGAGTTTTCATGTTTTCCAGAGAATCAAAGATAAATTGATCAAAGTTAAAAATAAATTTAAGCCCTGTCTGGTGTGGCTCAGTTGGTTGGAGCACTGTTTCCTAAACTGAAAGGTTATGGGTTCAATCCCTGGTCAACTGATCAATCTCTCTCTTTCTCACTCTCTCTCCCTCTTTCTCTCTCTCTCTCTCTCTCTCTCTATCTATCTATCTCCCTTCTTCACTTCAATGAAAATATGTCTGTGGGTGAGGATAAAAAAATAGTAAGTTTAAAAAAGTTATTCCCCATGGTTAAATAGAAATGAGAACAGGAGTGAATTCAATAAAGTAGAGGCACATCATCCAAATAAACATTCTCCTTTATGTCCTTTCAGCAATTTTCCAACCCTCCCCTAATTTATGTGACTTCTCTGTGGATAGTCACCAGTTAGAATCAGTAGGTACAATTCACCAACACACCTTAAATTTCCTGCATGTTCCCCTTAAAACACTTAGGTCATGCTACCTAAAGCATCCAATGGTGAATATATATAAAACAATTATTTTAGATCTCTGATGCTTTTCTCTTCCAGGCACATTAAATGTACAACTCTGTCTTACCAACTCAAATTGTTTTTTTATTACAAATTTTCTCAGGAAATTTTTAGTCCAAATATTTTTCAGGGGTATATCTCATTTGGGGGAGAAATATTAGGTGCAAATTGATTAGTTCCACTACTTATTTCTATCTAGGAACTCTTATATGCATAAACCAGAATAAATAAAGTATGTTGATAAATACATATAAATATTGTTAAAATCTTAACTAGAAAATACCTGTTTGACAAAGACATTGCAAGCCATATCATAAGGACAGAAGGGTTAGAAGTTAAGCACTTAGTGAAGCAGGAGAGAAAATATCACAATAAAAATCTTCAGTTGTAAAATCTGACTTTATTCACTGACTGTAGTAACAACATGTACATTAAAGTATAAAATGTAGGAGAAGTGGACCAAAGGGATGCGAATGATGAGCAATCTAACTTCAGGAGCCTTCTCCAAGAATCTCTTCAGTGTGTTTCCCTGTATTAAGCTAGCACTTTGGCACTCCTCACTAGCCATGGTACTTACAGTTTGGCCAACTACGGGAGAGGAAAAAAGTGGATTTCTGCAGTGAGGAAAAATGGCTGTTGAAACAATGGGGCCATGGAGTAAAGAAGAACTGCATAACTTCCCTAATGATGAAAACTGCCGTCTGGCCTCTCGTCCCAGAGAGAAATGGTGCGGTGCATGTACAAATGCACATGAGTGCCGTGTGTGCACACATGTGCTGTTGGGCTTGAAGAACTGGATTATGAGTAAGTTCAGAGTGGGGCCAGGGAAATCCTGGAAGGCTGTGTTCTAAGTGAAAAATGACCTCTTTGAGATAAGTAGGTTATGCAAGTATATATTTCAAGAAGAATATGCTGAGAAATGCTCTATCAGTTGGGATAAATATGAAACTGTTAATTTCATTGGCAGAGAACATATCAAAGGCTTACTAGGAAAAGCAGCATTTTGCAATTTTAAAGTTGAAGCAAAAGAATTGTACTCAATAGCAGCTATTTTCCAAAGTGTAATAAAAAGTCATGTACAGCATGTCTTCTGTAGTTTCTGAAATCTCAGCTGACACAATTTCTTTCAGTGAGGCAGAAACAATTTGAAGATGTGTAAGTGCTTTTATGAATATGGTTTTCTTATTCTAAAGTATTTAATTAACAAAAGACAAAATGAAAGGAGAATTTGGCTCACATAAATGTTTACTCGCTCTACCAAAGATATAAGCCAAAAATGTACCTCTCTCATAGCAGGAAAAAAAAAGGAAAAATCACAAATTATAATTTGTGATAATTTGTGATTATAATTTGTGATAATCTCACTGATATAATTCTAAATCAGTGAGATATGGCAGCATGTCACTGCTGTCTGCTTTTTCTCTCTTCCCTTCCTAGCTACTTATTCTTAACCCCTTTCCATGCTTTTCAGTGGAGTCATGGTCTTTTCCATACCTAATGCTTTGTATGATATGTTCCTCAAGGTTCCATTCGGAGCTCATCCCTGTCTAAACCCTACACTTGATTTGCATCACCCATGTCACTGAGCCACCATGCATCCTGACTTCCAATCTTGTATCTGTAGCTCAGCTTTTCTTTTTAAAGATCACACCAATACTTCTGACTACATAGCCTTCATCTTTACCTGGACATCCCACACATGCCACATATGTCAAACAAAATTCATTACACCCCCAGGAGTGTTTCTCCTTATATATTCTGTACTTTGATCAGTGGTCCTGCTATTGATCAAGATGCCTGCGCTATGAACAATTTATTTTATTTTTCTTCCTCCATGCTAATTTTTTACATATGATTCATTACTAACTTTAGTTGACTCTGCCTCTTTAACCTCTCTTGTATCTTTTCCTGCTCCAGTCCTTCTACAGGTTCTTTTTGTTTGTTTGTTTTTGTTTTTTGGCTTTAGTTCAGACATTTTCCATCTATGACAGGTATTGCAGGAAAAAAGAAAAATCAGACATGTTCTTATTTATAGAACACCCTCATAGAGCTCCCAGAATGCAGAGTGAAAAAACAAACTACACTGTAAATGGAATACTCAGAGTGAAAGGCAAAGGAACCCTCACGGTTATTTTTGGAAATCTGCTCTGTCTTTCACTATTTCTACTTGGGTATCTCACAAGAATCTCAAACTTGCTGTGACCATATGAAAGATATTACCATATGTCATGTAGCCAAAGCCAGAGAACTCGACTTCTATAAACCCTCCTCTTTTTTTACTGTCATATACTATCAAATACCAAATGCCACCAATACTATCTCTTATGTATTTCACAAATGTTTGTTTTTCTCCTTCTGTGCTATCACCATTATGTTAGAAAGCTGTCATTATCTCTGGCCTGAACAATTGCAACATAGCAGCTTTATCTCTGTTCAACGCAATCTGCTATCAACTTGGTAGAAAGAATTATCTTATAAAAATGCTTTTATAGGGACATGTGGGTTTGAGTTATGACAGAGTGGCTGGTGTCAGTATGGCTCTGCTATTATAAACAACTATAAAAATTATTCAGGATGTAAGAAGCAACTAATTAGAGGGATTAGATAAACCCAGCAAATGGCTTGGAAACTGGAGAAAGGGGAAGCAGGCTTTCTCCCTGCAGGTCAACTGGTAATGTGGGGAGCAAAGCCCAAGCAGAGAGCACTGGTGTCAGTGGATGAAAGAAACAGAATCTGAGTGGGAGAAAGACATTGAATTTGGGGCTGCTGCGATTGGCAGGTCAGACCATTGGAATTAGGGAGATGGAAAATGCTCTATAATCTTCTTAGGGATTTAACTCATGTCATTGTTCAATTTTCAACTAACCGTGTATCATAACTTGGATAAAACACACTTAACAGTGTTTCATAGTCTTTGGGCTGATGCTGGAAGGAGAAGCCAGTGGATTTTTTTAAATTTTATTTTTTAACTACTATACCTCTATGATCCCCCCACTCAGTTTCCTCCATTACTAACTACTTGCCATGGGGTGGTATATTTCTCATAATTGATGAACTAATATCAATCCATTATTATTAACTAAAATCCATAGTATACAGTGGGGTTCCTCTTTGTGTTGCACAGTTCTATGGTTTTTGACAAAAGCATAATATATATTCCATAAGAGTACCAAAAAATAATTTTATATATTTGTCCTTTCCAGAATATCATATAGTTAGAATCATACTTTATGTGTCCTTTTCAGACTGATTTTGTTCACTTAGCAATATGTTTTTAAAATTCTGTCTTTTTATTATTTCCTTATATCACTGAATAATATTTGACTGTATAGATATGCCAAGATTTGTTTATTCATCCACCTACCAAAGGGTTTCTCACTTACTTCCAGTTTGGGGCAATTATGAATAAAGTTGCTATAAAGCTTTATACAGGCTTCTGTGTAGACATAAATTTTCAACTCATTTTGTTCAGTCGCTGGGAGTGTGATTGCTACTTCATATGGTAAGACTATGTTTAGCTTTGTAAGAAACTGCAAGTTACCTTACAAAGTAACATACAAAGTGAAATGCAAAGTGACATTTTATATTCTCACCAGCTTCTCTTCCTGTTGTTCCACATACCTGCCAGTATTGGGCTTTCTTTTTTTGTTTGTTTGTTTGTCTGGCTTTAGCTCTTCTAATAGGTGTGCAATGGCTTTTCATTGTTTTTTTCTTTTATTGTTTTAAATTGTGATTCCCTAATGTCAGATTTTGTTTTATCATGAAACCAACATTTAATTTCACTGTTCCGATTTTTTTCATTTTATTCTAATTCTCTAGCCTTTCTTATCTTTCCTCTATTTATTTTACATTTTATTTGCTTTTCTGTTCCTAGTTTCTTAAAATGAAAAATTTAGTTATTGATTATGGATCTTCCTTCCTAATATAAATATTTAAAAGTCTAAATCTCCATTATAGGCACTGATTTTTCCTTCATCCCATATATTTTGATATTTTTTAATTCAAAATATTTTCTAATTTTCCTTTTGATTTCTTCTTTCAATCATGACTATTTAGAAATACATTGTTTACTTTCCAAGTATTTTCTGGCTTCCTTTTTGTTTATGCATACTTTTGATTTCTAAATTCCATTATGAATAGAGAACATACTTTTTATTATTTCAATCCTGTTAAATGCACCAAAATTTGCCTTAAAACTTAGAATAGGGCTTGTCTGGGTGGTGGGAGCAGCTCCAGTCACCAAGGCGTCAGAACCCCACTGTCCGTCCTTTCAGTTCTGTTTGCTTTTCCTGCATAAATACTTCTTAAGTTTTTGCTTGGTTTAATCAGTTTTTAAATCCCTGAAATTATTTTCTTACTTTTCTGTAGTTTTATATTTCTTTTTGGTCAGGAGAGAGTTTGCGAACCTCTTTATCCACCAGAGCCAGTTTTCAGTATGGGTTTTTGGCACAATATTATTCTAGGATAACAAATTAGTAACTTGTTTTGTCCCTCGATTCCTCTGGGGTAATCTGACTTGAATATTTCTTCTACCTGTATTTTCTCTTTAGGACTTCTGCTACTGACCACAAATTAAATGATAATCATCTTCATTCATTTTTGCTCCACAGTTTGGGAGAAAAACTCCATTTTACAGAACTACGCTTTGCCCTTCTCAAATGTGTAAGAGCCATTATCAACAATAGCAGTTTCCAAAGTATGCTCTGAGAAATGCTGGTCCAGTAAGGCCTCTGTTAAAACAAAAGTTACAAGTTCAAGCATGTTTGGGAAACACTACACACTGTATTGTGTCCTTAGGATTTAAAAATTCATGTTAGAACATTGAAGTCTTTGAGAAGCCCCAGAATTATTAAGCTTGTTTAATCTTACATTTCTTAATCACTTATTTTTCACTTATTTGTGTATACCAAAAGAAGTTAGTATTGTGTGGAACACACTTTGGAAATGTCCTTTGTGTGACTTTTGTTTATTAACGCCCAGTTCCCATAGTGAAGCTCAGAGAGGTAGGGCAGCTTCTCTGAGATGAAGTGAGTAGTGAGCATTGGATACAACTCTGGTCCAGGCACCCCATGTGGTGCCTTTGGAGCCAGAAATCTGAGATGTCGATCCAGTACTAAATACAGTGACAAGATTGCAATCTGCAAGAGTGTGACACAGACGTGCCCCCTGACATCATGGGTACTGGTGCACGTGCCTGTCAATACTGCATGTTCATTATTTAAAAGTGTGTGCATTCCTTGTAAGCATGGTTTTCCTTCCTTGCCTATATTGCATTATTGATTTGTTTCACATTTAAATGGAAACAGTAAGCAATTGCTTTTGTTAATAAGAAAACATACCTATTAGAAATCCAATTTAACTTTGACTAGTTTGATAGGATACTGATAACTTTAAAGACAAAATAGAACACAACAGAGGATATAGCTTTGCTTTCCCACCCCCTCTAATACATCATTAGGTTTTATTAAATTATTGTAAAACTGTACAGAGTGAATTTTTAGAATTAGACATGTTTTTAGTACTGAGGCAAAATTATATTTTCCAATAAATTTTAAAAAATATTATGATCTCACCTTTAACTGGAACATAATCAACAAAAGAAAAAAGCAAACAAAATACAACCAGAGACATTGAGGGGGGGGACAGTCTAGCAGTGGCCAGGGGGGAGTGGGGTGGGGACAGTGGGAAGAGGGGATTGCAGGAACTATTATAAAGGACACATGGACAAAATTGGGGGGGATGGTGGGGGTGGGGGAGGGAGGTGGGTTCAGCTGGGGTGGGGGGAGGGAAGGGGAGAAAAGGCATACAACTGTAATTGAATAACAATAAAAAATAAATTTAAAAATATTGTTATTATATTACAGTTGTCCCAATTTTTCCCCCTTTGCCCTCCTCTGCCCTGCCTACCCCCCCACCCCGCTCTCACAGTCAGTCCCCACACTGTTGTCTACATCCATGGGTCACTCATACATGTGCTTTGACTAATCCCCTCCCCTTCTTTCCACCATTAACCCCCTCCCTCTCTCCTCTGGTTACTGTTAGTGTGTTCCATGTTTCCATGCCTCTGGTTCTGTTTTGCTCATTAGTTTTTTATTTTCATCAAATAAAAATTTTAATATTAGCCTCAAATGATTCCTACTTCTTCAACTCACTGTAGACTCCAATAGGAAGTTGTTGAAAACATCTTTTGTTGTTGAAATGAGAGTTTAGATTGACCTCTTTTTTCTTTGAAGAAATGATGTTACAGTACATCAACAGCATTGTTTTATGAATGAAATTCACTGTATTATTATGGTTTCTACATGAAGAAAGTTAAAATAAGGATACAAAATGTTGTCCTGCACACTTTAGGTGTGTAGATTTAACGTATTTACTCTACAGTGCTTATTTCAGAGAGCTGTTCTAAGGTCCTATTTTAAATATGATTTTAGTTAAATATTTACTGTTTTCAAAGGTAATGCTATATTAACTTAGTTCTTAAAATATTTAACTTTTAAAATTTTCTTGAGGTTATATGTAAATAGGTAAAATTTAAGGTAAAAAACCAACATTGCACAAATCCATGCACACATGCACACACGCACAAATCCATGCACACTGCACATACCAATGTACAATGCACACACCCACACACGCACACACATGCACATGCAAACTGCACACACCCACACACGCACACACATGCACATACAAACTGCACACATTCACACACAATGCACACACACCCATGCATGCACACACACTATGCACCTGCAAACTGCACACATTCACACATATCCGTGTACACACATGCACACATGCACATCTATGCACACATCCATGCACATGTGCACAGACAGGGAGACTGAAATCAGTAATCTCCTGAACTCCTGCTAACCTATATGGCATCTTTGAGATTAAAACAGGTGTTTTTTCCCCCAAAAATAGTTAGCTATTAGAAAAGTTGCAATAGAAGTACACATCAATAGTGTGTACACTGTACACACCACAGCTTAGGTGGTGCCTCCTTAATGTGAAATCTATACATCCATAGCCAGTTGGGGTTATTATTTTCTACTCCCTCACAACTAAACTTTGCACAGTATTTGGTTGATTTAACTCACTGCCCGCCTTGTCACAGCTTTGCTTCAAGAGTGTTTTCTTACATGAAGTGATTAGTGTTTTACTCTTCAGTGTGGCCAGTCTTTTCTACCCTGATTATTAAAAGTCATCAGTCAAATATCTTTTTTGGGGGGGGTCACAAACAAAATTCTGAATTCCCTGAATTCTAAACAGTGTCCTAGAAAGAGTAGGACTATAATAAAATTAAAATTTATGGGAAACAAACACAAGAAATCTTAAGAGGAAAGATCCAGGTGGTTCTTCCTGGATGTGACCATGTTTTAAGAGACTGTGTCTTTGCTTTGAACAGTTTTTATTTCAATAGATAACCAAAAAGCATTTCAAATTGCCAAACAAAATCTAAATATTTCAGAGTTACAAAATCAAAACAGTCCTTTAATCACTAATTTCATGTTAAAAAGAAGAATTAACTTACTATGTTATGTTATTTATTCCAATTATTGTGGCTTATAAATGTATTAAAAATCATCAACCATCCCTATCAGAAATGAACTATAACTCATAAAACTAACTACAGATTTTAAGGCCCCTCAGACATATTCAATTTGACTACACTGTGCACGGAAGTGTCCTAAAGTTTGATCCCTGTAAGATCTCTTCCCACAAGCCCATTTGAAACAGAAGACAGTGACCTTTAACACAGTCAATTTTTTTCCACCTCAGCCAAGACCTCCCATGTGTGAGGAAATAAACTGGCAAGAACCACAGTAGGTGCTTGAATGTAACTATGCATACAAAATGTACCACCACTGTGAAGAAGCCTCTTCAAGTCTCTATGTTAAAAATCTAAAGTTTTCTATTTAAATCCCTTTGAAATTTAAAGTAATATCAAATGTATACAGCTGTCCAGAAATCAATTTAATTTAATTCAACAAATGTTTATATCAGAAGCGAATTTGAAATGCCATCACTATGAGGGAACAGCTGAGTTGCACCTCTAATCATCTGTGTTCCCTTAACCAGGCATTACCTTGATTTATGCAAAGTTCCCATAGGATCCCAGACAGTGGGAAACTAGAGGGCAGAAAAGATCAGGGGAAAGGGAGCAAGGGTGAAGGTAGTCTCCCTAGAGATTCAACTTTTGCCAACACTCTTAGTTCTGCAGCTGCCTTGGACATTGACCCAGTATCTGTGGTTTCCTGTGTTATTAAGCACATTGTATTCTCCGGGGACCTGGTTTCTATCTCACCTAAAAACCTTGTTGTTGCTTGGCTGAACCAACCTTTGCTAGAATTAGAAAAGAGAATATGGTTGTACTGTACACAGGAGGCTTTTACCTTGCTCAGACCCAAGTTTATTAGCAATGCCGATGTTCTGCAGTCAGCCTCTCCTCCCATTCCTTAACAGAGGGGTTTTGTTCTCCTTTCTTCTCACTTGTGCTTTTGATTCAATGTACTTGATGCTTAGGGCCCTGTCCATCAATTCTGTTACCTATCTCCAGTATCATAGAATGTTTTTTATTTATCTGCATGCAAACATACTCAGTGCTTTTCTTTACTATATGAGAACATTTCCTTGAGCTTGTGCTACTCCCTAACTACTGCCCCACTGAAGCTAGACTCTAGAAGAGTTGCCTTTGCTTCATGTCACCAATTTGCAAGCTCTGATTCAGACTAATTCAGTTTCACTATTTTTATTTGGCTATTTTTTGATATATTTATTGATTATGCTATTACAGTTGTCCCATTTCCTGCCCCCCTCACTCCACTCCATCCTGCCCACCCACCTCCCTCCCACATTCCCCCCCTATAGTTCATGTCCATGGGTCATACTTATAAGTTCTTTGGCTTCTACATTTCCTACACTATTCTTACCCTCCCCCTGTCTATTTTCCACCTATCATCTATGCTACTTATTCTCTGTACCTTTCCCCCCTCTCTCCCCCTCCAAATCCCCTATTGATAACCCTCCATGTGATCTCCATTTCCGTGGTTCTGTTTCTGTTCTAGTTGTTTGCTTAGTTTTCTTTTTGTTTTTGTTTTAGGTGTGGTTGTTAATAACTGTGAGTTTGCTGTCATTTTTACTGTTCATATTTTTTATCTTCTTTTTCTTAGGTAACTTCCTTTAACATTTCATATAACAAGGGCTTGGTGATGATAAACTCCTTTAACTTGACCTTATCCGAGAAGCACTTTATCATACCTTTGCTGGATGCAGTAATCTTGGATGTAGGCCCTTGCCTTTCGAGACTTGGAATACTTCTTGCCAGTCCCTTCTTGCCTGTAAGGTCTCTTTGGAGAAATCAGCTGACAGTCTTATGGGAAGTCCTTTGTAGGTAACTGTGTCCTTTTCTCTTGCTGCTTCTAAGATTCTCTCCTTCTGCTTAATCTTGGGTAATGTAATTATGATGTTCCTTGGTATGTTCCTCCTTGGGTCTAGCTTCTTTGGGAGTCTCTGAGCTTCCTGGACTTCCTGGAATTCTATTTCCTTTGCCAGACTGGGGAAGTTCTCCTTCATTATTTGTTCAAATAAGTTTTCAATTTTTTATTCTTCCTCTTCTCCTCAGGCACCCCTATAATTCAGATGTTGGAACGTTTCAAGATGTCCTGGAGGTTCCTAAGCCTCTCCTCATTTTTCTGAATTCTTGTTTCTTCATTCTTTTCTGGTTGGATGTTTCTTTCTTCCTTCTGGTCCACACTATTGATTTGAGTCCCAGTTTCCTTTGCATCACTATTGGTTCCCTGTACATTTTCCTTTGTTTCTCTTGGCATAGGTTTCATTTTTTCATCTAGTTTTCGACCAAATTCAACCAATTCTGTGAGCGTCTTAATAACCAGTGTTTTGAACTGTGCATCCAATAGGTTGGCTATCTCTTCCTCGCTTAGTTGTATTTTTTCTGGAGCTTTGAAGTGTTCTGTCATTTGGGACATTTTTTTTTTTTTGTCATGGCGCTTCTGTTACTTTAAGGGGCGGAGCCTTAGGTGTTCCCAGGGGCGGGGTAACGCTGGTCACTGTGCTGTGATGCTGTAAGTGGGGGAGGGGCTGAGAGGGAGCAATGGCGCCTGCTCCACTCTCCACTGGATTTCAGCCACTCCCTCGGCTACCCAGAATCAAATTGGACCCCTCTGGTGCTGGTTCCCAAGTGGGTGGGCTTTTGCACACCCTAGGCCCCTGTGGGTCTCTCCAAGGACCTCTCCTGTGAGGCTGGGAGTTTCTCCTGCTGCTGCCTCCACCCCCACGGGTGTTTTCACTCAGAGGTTTGAGGCTTTATTTCCCGGTGCTGGAGCCCTGGGTTGTGCGGTCTGCTTTGCTCCCCGCCGTTTGTCCTGGTTTATCTGTGCGCGAATGTGGGACCACAGGGTCTGCTAGTGGTGAGACTGCCTGCCCCATTGGTTCCACACTCCGCCAGTCTTGGTCCCGCCAGGCCACAGAATCCTCTCTGCCCTGGTGCCCGTCTCTGCCCCTCCTACTGGTCTGGATGTATGTTTCTTTTTTATCTACTTGGTGTGGGACTTCCTTGCCGTTGGATTTTCTGTCAGTTCTGGTTGTGCGAGGAGGCGCAGTGTGTCCACCTACATCGCCATCTTGGTTCTCTATTTGGCTATTTTTTAAACAAAGAAAAAGTAGATTATAATGTAACAAATACCACATGCCAACAACGAAAGCTAACAATTGCTAATTTTTGCTTTCCCTCACTTATGCTTTTCTAGAAAATAAATTATTTAGGTGGATCCTCTTTGTGACTCTCACTGATTTCATTTTTCTTTCTCCTTTATTCTAATATCAGTGCTTATCCTGTTTATATTGGTCTCATTCTATATGCCTGTATTACTAAACTATACTTGTATATGCATATATATAAATATTTAATTGATTTATATGTTTATAAGATTTACATAAACAAGATCATACTTTTTATCTGTCCTCCTGTATTTTAGTTGTTATTGGCCATTCCTTCTGCCACATGGATTTTAGAAAAAGCTTATCAATTTCCATGAAAAAAGTGTCTGGCCATTTCTCATTGGAATTACCTTGAATGTATAGATTAATGTGGAGATAATCTTTATTAGCTATATTTGTAAGGACTTTTTATAGGGTTTCTTACTATTTTAAACAGAATATTTTCTAGATTTACATTTGAATGGTTGTTGCTCATATATGGGATGCTATTGATTTTTTACAATGATTTAATATCCAAAATTTTGATGAAAAATATTAGCTCTAATAATCTGTATAGATTTGTAAATTTTCTATATAATTTATCATTCTTAGTGTAAATAATTACAGTTTTGTGTTTTTGTTTCCAAACTTTATGTCTTTATTTTGTGGGTATGTTTTAGAACTCGATTGATTTCTTTAATACTGACACAGATATTGGTATCTGTTTTGCAGTTGGTCAATTTTGATCACTGCATTGTTTTCTAGAAAAAGTGTCATTTCTTCTCATTCTATTAGATTAGTTCAATTTTATTTTTCTAACATTTGAGATGAGCACTTAGCTTATTGTTAGTCTGTTTTCTAACATTTCACATTCCAGGCTACACATTTCTCACCAGGTACCTCCTGATTAACAGTACCCCAGGAGCTCTGTGACACAGTGATTTCATTGCAGTTCGGCTTTAAACATTGCAAAGTTTTCATTTAAATTTAGTTTCTGACCCATGAATTCAATATTTATTTTATTTTTGAATATATGATTCCAACTTTTTTCTTAACTTTTTATTTCATAACAATGATTGTGAAATAGTATTTATATACAAATACTTAACTGTTAAAAACTTCTTTAATGGGTAATTTGATAAATGCTTCATATGTGCTTCTAAATAATCTGCATTCTATATTAGTTGGCTGCAGGGTTCTATGTGTGTTCATTAGATGATGCTTCTTATTTGTGCAGTACAAGCTCCTCACTGACTTAGTGATAATTTTGTCAATTTAATCTGTTAGCTTCTAATGGGAGTGTGTTATAATCCCCAAATCTGACTACTGCTATTTTTTCTAGTAATTCTGTTTTGCTTTATATGTGTTAAGACTTTACTGTTAACTGTGCACAAGCTTAAAATTGTTACACCCTTACACAAATTCATCCTTACGTTATTAAACAATTGCCTAAAAAAATCTCTTCTGTGAAATAGAGTCAGTTTGATTAGATATTGATATTACTACTTTGATGTTATTTTTAGTATTAATAGTTGTGTTTTCTATTTACTTGGCTCAGAAGTATACTAGTCAACGCATAAAAACTGGCTCTCTGAAACAAAAGCTCTACTCTGCAGCATTTACTTGCTTCCCTGATGTAAATACTCTCCACATGGCAGAATGTAAGCAACCAACATGGACAGGTTGAACTGAAGAGTTTGCATTAGCACCGTTTGAAAGCTGCTGAGAGACTTTGTAACCTTGCTGTAACACATCATTGAAAATGGATTTTCTTTGCTTCTTTTTTCTCTTTCCTTTCTTGTATTGGATTTACCAGATTTCCTTTATTCTCTTTTCTTTCTTCTGTAGGAATGCAAGTTGTACCTTTTATGTTGTTAGCTTAGTGGTGATCCTTGAACTTTTTAACATGCAGATTGATTTAACAAGTTAATCAAATCTCTATTTTCCTCTTGAATACTCTAAGGAATCTTAGATTGCTTTAATTCTGATTCCTTTTTTTCACTTTCATACCATTGCTGTCTGGTATTTTATTTTAGTTCATGCTTTTTAAGCCTCACCAAATTAATCAAAATATCATTACTTATGAATTTTAAACTACATTTTCTAGCGCCTACTTGAGTTGTCATTATCATGTATATAGTCTAGTGGCTGTTTTCAAGTTGTGGTCTGTGGAACACAGATCGCACAGGTAGGTGTCTTAAGGGTTTCTGTGTGGGTGTGAGAGAGGCCAGATGGGTAGTGTTCCAAGTTTTCATCCCAACTCTATAAACACCTGCCTGTGTTCTATTCCAAGTATTGTTTTTTTTTTAAATAAGGTATAATTAATATATAATAAAAATTACCAATTTTTGTAGAGAGTTTTAACAATCATATTGTATATACAGCCATGTAACCACTACCCTATATGGAACCACCATGCAATTCCCAAACACACATATGCACACACGCTCACATGCTCACACAGTGCTGCACTTACTGCTTACTGCTTTCCTAAGGCGGGGGGCTCTGCTTTCAGGCACTGTGTCTCTAAGCAGATCAGAATGTTCCTCTTATATAACATGTATGGGGAGCATGAAGTTTGGTAATTAACTTCACTGAGGTTCTGAGCCATGCGTGATTTCACATTGCTGTAGATGCCTGGTTATTTGGACAAGACTGTTATTCACTGCCTGGCCCTGAGAAGCATGTTTATTGGAATGAGTCTCTCCCTGATGGGCTACTTTTCAGAAGTGAAGGGCTTTTGCTATTTGGTTGGCCTGCATAACCATGTTTACTGAAGTGGGTTGTCATTGGTTGATTAAGGAAATTTAAAACTGTCTCCATTGGTTAATTTTTATGGTGATGAGAGGGCTTTTATTTACTAAACAAGTTAAAAATGAGTCTTGGTTGCCCTTATTACCACAGCAACAAAAGAGCAGGCTTTTTCTAAGTGTAGGACACTTTTTTTTCACAGGAATCCCTTTCAGCTCTTTCATAGCCAAGTGGAACAAAGACCATCATGGATTGCTCAGAACTTCACTACTCTTGATTCTCCTTGAAAATGAGGTTTATTTGCAGATCACCTTTAAAAGGGGAGGTTTACTTGTGGAGGCATGATTTTTGGTTTGATTGTTGACCAGCACGAATACAGTCTGCTTTTTTCTTTGAGCTTTTTATTGAATCATTTATTAGGACAGAGATTGCATAGAAGCACTTAAGTGTATGGAAAACAGGTGTCAAACAACTGGAAGCAAAACAAAAATAACTATAGGACGAAAAGACACTGTAGAATCAACACAAAGTTTTCCAGGCTTGACCAAAAATGAAGATTTCAATGACTCCCTGAGGCCAGGTTGACTTTCTTTTGCACTTAGATATAATTGATTCATTTGATGAATCATGTTAATTCAGCTACGACAAGATATGTTAACAATGGCACAGCTTTTCCCTAAGTAAAAGAAAAACTTATGTTATCCAATTATTTGTATAAAGAATTTAAAGTTATTTTGATGTTATATTACCTATTACAACATTCAGATTACAGACGAAACTTTTTGCCTATCTTGAGTTGCCCAAATTCTCTGTGGTCTTTTCCATTAATTTTGGGTTGGCCGAACAGTCCGTTTAGTTTTTTTCTATAAAATGACAGATTTTTTATTTTCACCAGTAACTTTGTTGATTTGGATATTTTGAGTATGTTGGCTATCTCCCACATGGTATAACATTGATTATTCTCCATTAATGTCTCAATTTGATTGCTATTGATTTCAACTGGTCTACCTGACCATGGAGCATCATCCAGCGAGGAATCTCCAGCATATAACTTCACAGATTGCTTTTGACATGTTTGATCACTCACCTTCTTCATATGCTGCACAAACCATTTTTCTTTTTTTGTATGTGTGTTTCAGTCGCATTTTTACCTTTCTTGAAATAATAAAGCATAATATGCTAAAACTGTTGCTTATTGTCTTCCATCTTCAATATTAAAATGGCTGTATAAAAAATAACAAATTCTGGTAAGTTTTCTTAAAATGCACGCTGATATGACAGCTGTCACAATACAGTCTAACAAAATTGTTTTGAATGAAGTTAAAGACAACCAAGCACTACTAGAGCCATCAAATGGAAAAACTAAATGAACTTTTTGGCCAACCCAATATTTCTTCACAAAGTATTTTATATACCTTCTGCTGTCTGAAAGTTCAGAAGTCACCAGAAGATAATGAAAAGTCATATACTTGGAATAACCTAACTAATAGCTGCAGAAGAAAAAGGCTTGGTCTGTGTGAACACTGAAGAACCTTGCTTTTCACCTAGATCAAAGAACACAGGAGCTTCATGAGAAGTGACAACCTTTGTGAAGCTGAAAGTTTCCTGTCTTTATGGTCTTTTTAAGACAGTCATTTTGTCATTCTAAATATATCTTATCCTCTTCTTCCAGTGCCCTAAATATGCCTATCTACAAGAAATTTATTATTGGTAATGTCAGTCAACAAATCTTTGTATATATTTTTTCAAATTGGATGACCAACAATAGCTTGGGAGAGCTATTAGAGCATTTTGGTGGTGAATGGCTCTAGTAAATCTTAAACACATGTGAGTTTATATTATTGAAAGGGAAAAATTACAGGATAAATCAGAATGTATAAATTTTAGCATAGAAGGAGAAAAACAAAAACAAAAGGATAGTGAAGAAATGTATGCAAAGGAGAGTGCAACAATCAGTGGTTTCAGGTGTTTAGGAAAATCCAGTTCTGATGGTCTTGCTTGTAAGCTCTGTCCTTTACAGCTGTCACTTATTCTGAGGATCTTGGGTCAGTAATAGACTTCTGTGGGGTTTTCTGATCATTCACTTTCAGAACTTGATTGGTTTAACTTACCACTTCCAATAAGACCCTTACTGCTATTCTAGAGATTTTATGGTAATAAATTCAGTGAATGTTTTTGAGCAAGGGGCAAACCCTTGTGGAATTTACACGTAACTATTAAAATGGTTCCCCTTTACTGGATAAAATAGTTAGAATATTCTATGTGGGGAAAAGGGTATTAAATCTGTGCAGTGGCTGTTTTAACAAGCAAATAAATCAACCCTTCAGAAAATAAACATACTGTATGCTGTATACCTGAAATTAATATAATATAATGTTGAAGGCCAACTGTAACTGGAAAAGAAAAGAAGCATACTAATATTTGTGCATATGTATCACCCAGAAGGCAGATATATAAAACTCAGTTCAAAATGCTCAAATGTTTTCTCACAGTATGGTTCCAGTCTATGCCTTGCCTTGCACTCTTCTCCAGAATTGTGTTAGCTATAGATAAGGCTAAAATTAGTTATCTTAAAATATTTTATCCATCAGTATATAATATTGTGGTTATTTTATCCTTACTGTGGTAGATCAACTCATAGAGGATTTTGAAAAGTGTTCGAGTCTTTTCAGTTGCTACCAGGTGGCCATCTTGGCTCTGCCAGATCTTAGCCACATAGATCTTCCAATCTGTTGGTGGCCAGTGTTTCTTTTCAGAATCCAGGAGGCACACTTAGGGTATCTGCAATGGAATTTTTGAAGCTTTTCATGAATTTGACTTTATGTTCTTTAACAGGTTCTTTCATAAGGATTTCAGTCAGAGGAGACTGTTTAGCAGGATGATCTGCTGAAACATTTCCTCTATATCCACTTTTGTTGTATGTGTGTGGCATCCTTCCTTTAGGACAGTTTTTGTTTTGCTTTTCATAAAGGTCTGTTTGTTTTGGTAACATTTATTTATAATAGTAACTAGGGCATGTATTTAACACTAAATTTGTAGTTATTGGCATGTCCCAGAGAGGGCTACCCTTGGTTGACCTGAATGGATTTGACTCTGGTAAAGAATGGCATCCTACAAAACTAATTATTGTATGTCAAATGTGGTATTTTGTCTTTTACCTTTTAAAATAAAGCCAACCACCAGAACAAGTACAGCAAGAAGAAAAGCAGCAAGTCAGGACTTGGTTAGAAAATATCCAAATGATCTGTTCTTACCATGGAAACTTCAGGAACTGAGAAACCAGTCAAGAGATTCTCCTTCATTGGGTAAGGTAAAAGAATTGCTGAATTGAGGATGGTATACCAGTGCAGGTGGTACCATCATATTTAAAGGGAATCCAAGTACAGCAGGTCCTTAATAATGTTATTTTGTTGAATATCATTTTGCTATAATGTTGATGAAGGACAAAAATCGACTCCTGCCTGGGACCACTGTCTGTGGGGTGTTGCCATGTTCTCCCCATGTCTGTGTGGGGTTTCTCCAGATTCTCTGGTTTCCTCTCACATCACAAATGTGCATGCACATTTGGTAATTGGCATGTCTAATTGTCTTGCTTTGAGTGAGTGTTGGTGTGAGTGTGACTGGCCCTGCAATGCATGGGCATCCTGTCCAGGTGGGTTTTCACTTTGTGCCCTCAAATGCTAAGGTAGGCTCTGGCCACCTGTGACCCTGAACTGTAATAGATGGTTGGAAAATAATTTCCTTACTTGCTTTTATTAATCTTTCTTAAATGTATGTATCATCCACACTTATTTCAATATTTAATATTAGAAGTGTTTTGGGTCTTTATTGAGAAGTTTGGCAATGTTTTTTGAACAGAAATATGCCTGACTCTTGTTTACATTAATTAGTCTATGGAAAAATTGCTTTTTTTATGTATTGTTTTGCTTAAAGTTGCAGTTGTCAAGAACCTATTGACAATATCAAGTGAGGACTTACTGTATGATATATGAAGATTTATTTTACTAATTTAAAGACTGTAATTACTCTAAGATTAAAATGTTTCAAAGTTTAAGGAACTTATAATTTATCCCAGAAAGTCTACAGAGAACAAATATAAATGCTTATATATATGTGTGTGTATATATATGTGTGTGTGTGTGTATGTATATATACATATATCTTTCATTGAAAATGACATCCTTGTGTGATGAAAAGGAGTGGTAGAAAAGTCCCTAAAGTCTCCCGTTTGACAAAAAAACTCAGAACATAAACAATGATACTCTGCTTATAATGAGCTTCCATACCCTCACCAAGGGATTATATATATATATGTACACAGTGTTTGATAACTCTGAGAATTTTTTCCTTATTGTTCAGTTTCCTTGGGAAAAATATTTCCTACTATTAATGTACCTCCTGAAATTGTAGAGAAGTGTTTATACTTTGGAGAGAGGTAGTGCACTCCTGTAGCATTTAGTCCTTATGTTTGCATGAGTCCTTTCCCTCCTCAGGAATATTAAGAAATAAAGAGATTTCTCTATTAAAACACTGTCTCTATTTCATAACATTAGTATATTTTATGTTGTTAGCTTTAAGCTTGTATGATAACACTATGCATTTTAAATTTGATGAGATTGAACTTCTTGATATCATATCCTTCCCCCCCAAAGAAAAACAAACACCACCAACAAACAAAAACTAAACTCTTATGACAATTTGGAAGAACTAATACTATCCTTTTCTCTCTATAGTTAGAATAATTTTTATAATTTGTCATGCAGGGATTTGTCTACTTTATAAAGCCCATGTATTCATGAAGACTATATGAATAACTCTAATTCAGTGCTGCAGAAATCAATTGCAGTGATCACTTAATATAAAAAGGTGTCAGTAGCCTCAGCTTGTGTGGCTCAGTGGATTGAGTATGGGCCTGTGAACCAAGGGGTCGTTGGTTCATTTCCCATTCCCATTCCCATTCCCAGTCTGGGCACATGCCTGGGTTGCCAGCCCGGTCTCCAATAGGGGGTGTACAAGAGGCAAACACACATTGATGATTCCCTCCCTCTCTCCCCTCCCCTCTGTCTAAAAATAAAATAAATAAAACCTTTTTTTTAAAGGTGTTAGTAAAACAATGTGGTCATTTCATAAAAGAAAAATTTTACAATTTTCAATCATCAGCTCAAGGTTTCAGGGTATTTTGATTTAGTGTTACTATGAGAACACGACCTGTAAGCAAGGCAGTACTGACAAGGTAGGCGTGGGTGGTGCCACCCTCGGGAACACAACTTGAAAAGCACTGATCCAAATGCTTCCAGGCTTCAGCAGAAAATGAAATGCTGCAAGGATAAAATAGTGTTAGCAAAAGTTGTAGTGCCTGGAAATTACTGCTGAGGCATCTAGAATTCATTAGATTTTCAACATTTCAGTAGCTCATGTATATGAAGGGAATTGTGATGGAGGAGGGGGATGAATTTAAAAGGAATGAGTGTTTCTTTGTGAAGTTAGTTAACTCATCAGAAAACAGTATCAACTTTACACAGTAAAATTTGTAAACCTAGATCTGTATACCATAAATTCAAAATGCTGGTCATGTTAGAGAGTTCCAGACTACTCCACCCCACCCCCAATTCAATATACTATATATTATCAGTGATTAATTCCTTTACTTGAAATTTTTTCTCAGGTTACTTGCATTCTGCCAATTGCTTGGCATAGCACAGGTTAGGTAAATTTGGATTCCAACTCAGAGATGAAGATGTAAAAGTGCCCTATGCAGGGGGGGGGGGATTGAGGGCATGTGAGAGGGCAGGACAGGGGAGGGGTGATGGAGCAGGGGAGCATCAGGAAGAGAGAGTCCAGAAAGAGAAGTCACTTCAGCAAAGCACTACAGTCGGACCACAGTGGAATGCTGGATTCAAGAATTGTGCCATTGGGTTATTACTTACTTGTTTCTCAGTTGCTAAAATAAAGTGGGGATAATAACTGTAGCCTCCTTATAGGGTTCTGTGGTGAGGATAGAGGACAGAACAGTGCAAGGTGTCACTTCCATTGTGGCTATCACCTGAAAGGAGGCCAGGAAGACTGAAAATGGACTGTGGGGCATTGAAGCTAAATTTCACTCACTTTGCAATTTTGTTTGGGACTGGCTCCAAAAGGTAGAAATGTTAGGCAATTCTGTTTTCTAATCTCCAATGCAATGGGAAAAAATGCACAAGAAATGTGGAACATCTGATCTAAAGTTGATGGTGGACAATCCCTCAACTTGAAGATAATTAGTGAGAGAAAAAGAGTAGATCAAGAGTAGATTCAAAGGAACCTGGAAAAAATTAAGTATTTTGGTAGAACAGAAGCAGAGCCACAGAGATATTTGTACATTTCTTTTTTTTAAAGTTTTTATTTATTTATTTTTAGAGAGAGGGGGAGGGAAAGAGAAAGAGAGGGAGAGCAACATTAATGTGTGGTTGCCTCTCACAAGTCCCCCACCGGAGACCTGGCCAGCAACCGGGCCAGTAGCCAAGCCAGCAACCAAGGCATGTGCCCTGACTGGGAATCAAACTGGCGACCATTTGGTTCACAGGCCTGCGCTCGATCCACTGAGCCACACCAGCCAGTGCTGTACATTTCCATTCTGGAGGACTAATGGGCAAAGCTCTAGATAGGAGTTCAGGTGTGATAAACCCAATAAACAGTTGTATAGGACATCAGTCTCCTGAGAACCTCAGATCAAGGCGTCTGTGTTTCTTTTGCAGTAATATTCTTATGTGTGTTTAGGACACAGAAGTGGGCAAAAGTAGGTTGGTTTACAGTTGTTTGTGTGGAAAATAATATAAAATTAGTAATAATACAAGAACAAACGGTTTCAAGTACTCACAACTGTAAACCTACTTTTGCCCACCTGCTATATAACCCAATGGCTTTCAGTAAAATCTCTGTCTTAACAACTCATCATGAATACAGTATATATTTCTCCACAAAACATTTAAGTGTTATTTACCACTTCTCATGGTCCTGTTTTGGGATCTAAGAACTATTTGACAAGTCTCCACGCTCTGAGATAAGAAGTACTGTGGCACATGGCAATGTTAAGTGCTTTGTGGATTTGGCATTAAGAGACATCACAGTCCTTATTAGCTCAATTTAAGAAGTCATCTTACTTAGAAGTGATACAAAGCAATCCTCATTTTTTCCTCTACTCCTCTGAAGTCTTCAAAGATACAAAAGGTAAACCTACTGTAAGGAAAATTTACTGTTTAGCTGTAATTCTCTTTTATTAAAAATTGTATAATGTTGAGCTAAAAATAATTTCCTTGCTCCTACCCTAGAGGAAATGAGCCTGAGCTCAGGAACAAAGGATTGCAGGAAGTGTTTAGACTGTTTTTCCCCTCCAATGGTGTCTCCTGGCAGCTGGGCCCAAAGCCGCCCTCTCAGCTGCTGTGAGGCTGGGTTGCCAGAAGGCATCATTAGGTCAAGTGGGAAATGAGTGGGTTGCCTGGCACCCTTCTTTCAGCATGCTACACTGGTTTCTCCTCAGGCACAAAATTCTCTTGTAAAACTACACAACTGAATTCTAGTGCAGATTCAGATATATTTATTTTTATCACCAAAAAACTGTTAAAATAATAGCTTTTATTCAAGGAATAAAATTTATTTTAATCTCATAAGTAAATTAACTGTTGTGTTTTAAAAAATCATTAAGGGTCTAGAGCCCTTTTTCTACATTTTATTTAGAAAGTGGTATACTTGGAGGATATTTGTAAATTGTGTGCTCAATGAAGATGCTTGAATATAATGATTGCAATTGCCAAAGTTTTCTTGTTTTGAAAACAATCAGGAATGATGCAGATATAATGACCTTTTTCTTTAGAACACAAACATATCTTGAAGACAAACAACAAAAAATTGCAAACATAAAGACCAATATGTTCAGTTTTTAAAAGTCATAGTTGTAAGATAATTGGAAATTATTGTTTAGGAAAACTACCGTATTTTTTGCACTGTAAGATGCATGAGACCATAAGACACACCTAGGTTTTAGAGGAGGAAAATAGGGAAAAAATTTTTGAAGCAAGAAATGTGGTAAAATATTTAATAACATCCTTTAAAGCAGAAATCCTTTCCTGCTTTGACATCTTTCCACAATTACGGTGGATTCTGCAGGAGACTACGGTACACTATTGTATCTTTCTACAACAAAATACAGTAATGACAGAACTATCAGCACTGTGTCCTTCATAGTTATGGGGGCCCTGTAGCTGAGAACATCAGTGGATGACACACTGTTATGGGGGGATCTGCTGCTGACACTGTTATGGGGGGATCTGCTGCTGACACTGTTATGGGGGGATCTGCTGCTGGAGAGCCACAGGTTGTGCAACACTCTTGTATGGGGACAGCAGTTTTGCACAACCCGTGTGGCTTTGCAGCTGTTGCCAAATTACAGCTCCCATCATCCCAACCTGTCCAAGCATGATGGGAGTTGTAGCTTTGCAACAGCTGCAGGGCCACATTGACAGGTGACCCTGCAGTGGAATTTGCCTGTGTTAATGTTAATGGGGGGACATACCAGTCATGAGATGGAGACACGTATGGGTGCCACAGACTTTTTTCTCCTAATGTGCCTGCTCCCCTCCTCTCTAGCACTGTAGTATGCCACAGAGGGAACTCCGCTCCACTGCTGGGACACCCCCCCTCCCAGCCCAGGGCCTGCAGCATCACCCCACTCCTGCCACCGCTGGCTTCCTGCAGCACGACCCTACTCCTGCCTCCTATAACCCCGCTCCACCACTGTGCCCCACCCACCAAGCAAGCCAGGTAGGCTACATTCAAAGTATAAGACACACCCCCATTTTACTCCCAAATTTGCGGGGGGGGGGGGGTGCATCTTATAGTCCAAAAAACACGGTATTCTGGTAAAGGAGAAAACAAGAAAAAGCTACAATGGATGGTGGTCAGGAGGGACAGCCGATGCAGTCACTTTAGAGAGTTGATCTGAAAAGATATATACTCTTAGAATCATCTAGGAGAATATGGCAGAAATGAGTCTACCACATACTTGTTCTGTCAACTGTATACCAATTACAAACAAAACACACAAGCAAAAATTGGATCTGTTGCAATTTGTTTAAAATGTTCACTGTTCATAAAATTAAATACTTTTAAAGTTGAGTTCCTTGGGAGCAAGGATTTTATCTTCTACCTTTAGGTAACCTCTCTTGTACTTATATTTCTACTTGTTATATGTGTATGTTTGTATTTACTGATTTGAGACCTTATGATATTTTTCACCAAAACCCTTTTTAACTGAGAGAAATAAAAGTAATTGTCCTTATGTTTTAAAGAACATTATTTCTTTAAATATATGAACTTACTCATCCTGTTATGTGTGGCAGAAAATTGATTATTCTTACTGGAACATTGCTTCTACTGCAAAAATTAAATGAGTTCCCTTATAGAATCCTATAAATAGGTATTGACTGACAAATGACAATGCAAGAAAAGTCTTTAGATCAATGAAAGAAATCAAAATGTAAGACTCAGTCAGATGTTGCACAGACTGGAATATGCACTTTATGGAAGAGGAACTCCAGAAATACCAGGGGCTCTTCAGTAGCACATACAAAAAGAGTCCTTGACAGAAAGAATAGCTTGCTGGTTTCCAAAAAGAGTTCAGAGAAATGAAAAGTTGCAGTTGCAGTTATTTTATTCAGAAATAAGAGAGAATAACTGTTCTTTACCCTCCTTATGTCATCATTGGTAATTAGAAAAAGGAAGAATAAATAAATGAATATAAGTTTGCATGTAAGTAAACACCCTGATCTACCATTCTCCATTCATTACCCCTGCCTTTCTCTCCTTATCTCTCCCTCTCTTTCTCCCTCCTTCCCTTATGTAAATAAGGTTTGTTCTGGAACTGGGGCAGGTATTGACCCTTTAAAAATAGGATAAAAGGTATTCTGAGCTTCAGTATTATTTATGTACCAGAAGTTTCTTAGAAACAATAAAGGCGAGAGAACCAAGATGTCGGCGTATGTAGACACACTGCACCTCCTCGCACAACCAGAACTGACAGAAAACTGAATGGCAAGGAAGTCCGACACCAAGGAAATAAAAAATAAACATTCACCCAGACCGGTAGGAGGGGCGGAGATGGCACTGGGGCGGAGAGGACTCCCGTGGCCGTGGTGGGACCAAGACTGGCAGAGTGTGGGACGAACAGGGCAGGCAGTCCAACCACTAGCAGACCCTGCAGCCCCACATTCGCTCACAGATAAACCGGACAAAGGGCGGGGAGCAAAGCAGACCGCGCAACCCAGGGTTCCAGCTCGGGGAAATAAATACTCAAACCTCTGATTGAAAATGCCCATGGGGGTTGGGGCAGCAGCAGGAGAGACTCAAGCCTCACAGGAGAGGTCCTTGGAGAGACCCACAGGGGCCTAGAGTGTGCACAAGCCCACCCACTTGGGAACCAGCACCAGAGGGGCCCAGTTTGATTGTGGGTAGCGGAGTGAAAGATTGAAATCTGGAGGAGAGTGAAGCAGGAGCCATTGCTCCCTCTTGGCCCCTCCCCCACGTACAGCATCACAGCACAGTGACCAGTGTTAGCCACCCTGGGGAACACCTAGGGTTCCGCCCCTTAAAGTAACAGATGTCCCAAGACAAAAAAAAAATGTCCCAAATGACAGAACACTTCAAAGCTCCAGAAAAAATACAACTAAGCGAGGAAGAGATAGCCAACCTATCAGATGCACAGTTCAAAACACTGGTTATCAAGATGCTCACAGAATTGGTTGAATCTGTTCGAAAACCAGATGAAAAAATGAAGCCTATGCTAAGAGAAATAAAGGAAAATGGACAGGGAACCAATAGTGATGCAAAGGAAACTAGGACTCAAATCAATGCTGTGGACCAGAAGGAAGAAAGAAACATCCAACCAGAAAAGAATGAAGAAACCAGAATTCAGAAAAATGAGGAGAGGCTTAGGAACCTCCAGGACATCTTGAAACGTTCCAACATCCGAATTATAGGGGTGCCTGAGGAGAAGAGGAAGAACAAAAAATTGAAAACTTATTTGAACAAATAATGAAGGAGAACTTCCCCAGTCTGGCAAAGGAAATAGACTTCCAGGAAGTCCAGGAAGCTCAGAGAGTCCCAAAGAAGCTGGGCCCAAGGAGGAACATGCCTAGGCTCATCATAATTACATTACCCAAGAGTAAACGCAAGGACCTACATCCAAGATTACTGTATCCAGCAAAGCTATCATTTAGAATGGAAGGGAAGATAAAGTGCTTCTCACATAAGGTCAAGTTAAAGAAGTTCATCATCACCAAGCCCTTATTATATGAAATGTTAAAGGGAGTTACCTAAGAAAAAGAAGATCAAAAATAGGAACAGTAAAAATGACAGCAAACTCACAGTTATTAACAACCACACCTAAAACAAAAACAAGAGCAAACTAGGCAAACAACTAGAACAGGAACAGAACCATAGAGATGGAGATCACATGGAGGGTTGTCAATGGGGGAGTGGGAGGGGGAGAGGGAGGGAAAGGTACAGAGAATAAGTAGCATAGATGATAGGTGGAAAATAGACAGGGGGAGGGTAAGAATAGTGTAGGAAATGTAGAAGCCAAAGAACTCATAAGTATGACCCATGGACATGAACTATAGGGGGAGAATGTGGGAGGGAGGGGGTGGGCAGGATGGAGTGGAGTGGGGAGGAATGGGACAACTGTAATAGCATAATCAATGAATATATTAAAAAAAGAAACAATAATGGCCAATTTTAGGATCTGCCTATATGGATGAATCTATAGATTGTCATTTAGCAGTTGGGGTATCTTAGTAATTACCCCACAATGACCTGCATTAGACTGTGACATTGAGTGAGAAATAAGTTGTATTGTAATATTGCAGTTTGGGGTTGTTCATTCTAGAAGTTAGTCTCTCCACACTAATAATACCAGTGCCTACTATGGAAGAGTTACTGATCTTGTGCCTAGGGATGAAGCAGAGGAAAGATATGTTCCTCCTTTCATAGAAGGTGCAGTCCAAAGTGGTGGGGAAGATAATAAATGAAATATAAAATATACCCCCAAAGCAGTTAAGTGTTAGGAAAACAATAAAGCAGAATTAGCACTAAAATGATGTTGAGATGCAATTTTATATGGAGAGATGAAGTGAGGTCTCTAAACAGCTGACATTTGAGCAGAGGACTGAAGGAAGTAGAGGAAGAACTGTGTGTATATCTGGTGGCTCAGGGGGAGGATTCCAGAGAGATAATGTAAATTACAGACATGCTGGATTGGAAGCAGGCTTGATGTGGAACAGAAAGTTTATGTTACTGAAGAATCTTGCCCAGTTGTGAGAATGATCAGTGATAAAGCCAAAGAAGTAGTGATGGGGCCAGGTCCCTGAGTCTTCTAGCCCATGGAAGGACTTTAGTTTTTACTCTGGTTGAAACTGGAACCCATTGGAAGGTTTTCAGGCAAGCAGAGGCATGATCTGCCCTAGGCTTTAGGAAAATTACTCTGGCTACTTTGTGGAAAGTAGAATAAAAGGAAGTAACAGTGGATGGAATGGTCCCATCAAGAGATGAATCCCCAACACCATATTTACTCTCCACTCTGTTTGACCCTATTCTCTGCCTGTCTGGCTCCTATGGACTGTATCCATAGGCACTGTTGAAAGCTGGTTTCAGGTGGGGCTTTGCCAATGGGGAACCTGAGCAAAGCACTGTGGTAGAAAAGTCAGGATATTTATCCCTCAGACTTCCTTCCCAAGAGTGACTCATTCAAGCTGGCTGAGTTCCTCAGACAAAATCAAATTCCTCAGGCATCCATCTCAGCCCTATAACGGCCCTCCTCCTCTGCTGAGGTAGGAGTGGGACAGAGCCCTGAGTGTCCCATCTCTTGGGTACTGCTCCCTCCCTGGGGTTTCCTCTTGATCAGTGACTTAGACTAAGGTTGTAGAAGTAGAGCTAGTGAGAAACCATAGTCAAGATATGTTTGAAGTATAGCTAGAAAAATCTCTGATGGATTGGATCTGAGGTATGTGAAAAGGGGGAACAAAAAGAAAAGTTGGAAAATAAAAGCAAAAGGCAGTTCATCCTTCAGGATCTCATTCTCATTGCTGTGAGAAAAAAAAATGTCAGTCTTTGGCATTTAGTGACAATATAGTTCACTTGAAAACAAGCTCAAGCAGATTTAATTAATTCACTCATTTTTTTCCTGCCATATTAGCTGCCCAGTCGTAACTCTTCTGGTCTGGTATTTTATTTAATGTGAACCCCAGAAAATTAATACAGTAATATTTTAAACAAATGTTTATTATGTACATATTTTGCTTTTATACATTTTATTATGTTATACATATTATATTACTATATACAAACATGGACATTTTTACTTTTATATGTATATTATATACATACAAAAGGAAAGCACACCAATGTCTCTATATATACACATATAGAACATTTCTCTCTAGATAGATACATATACACATGTAGAAGTGTAAAATATATATAAATGTATATAAAAAGTACATTCTCCAGCAATAGAAAATAAATAATTTCTATATGCAGCAGCATGAGCATGTCCCCCTAATATAGTATTGAGTAAAAGATGCTGGCCACACAGAATGTACATTGTCTGATCACATTTAAATAGTGTTTGAAGCAGGCAAAACTAACCTAACTTCTGTCACCATATATTGATGAAAATATTGTATTACATGATCAAACTATAGCTTATTTATCCATGCTATTATTGATGGATATTTGGTTGTTTTCAGTTTGGGTTGTTACAGATAATGCTTGTATGAATATACTTGTACATTTCTTATGGTGATTATGTAAGCCAACCAGTGACCTTGTAATGCAGTTTGATATCAGGTTTTGTGATCCCTCCTGCTTTCCAGAATGGTTGTAATATTTTGCCCAACATGAACAGTGTGTGAGAGTTCTGTGTTCCAAATCCTCACCAATACTTTGCCTGATCAGTCCTTTGAATTTTAGACAGCCTGGTGGATAAGCATGCAGTTTCATTGTGATTTTAATTTGCATGTTCCTCATGACCAATGTGATTTAGAATGTATACCTTGTATATTGGCTTTTGTGAAGTACCTATTCAAGTCTTTTGCCCTGCACATCTGTAGCTTTGGAGAAAAAAGAAGGACCCTAAAGAAATTTTTATAGAAAATGTGTGATTTCTTCTCAGTGGATCCTTTCTCTGCATTACCTTGTCCTCCAAGTCTCACTCATGTCCGCAGCTCCAAATCACATCTCTTCTACCAAGTGACACCACGACTTTCTGCTTGGGTTCTGTGTTCCTGTACCATATCAAGAAATAGTGTCAGGGAGAAATCCCAAGAGAATATGAAATCATATTATGTGCTTTTATTTTTGAAATTTATAGCTCCATGTTAGTTATGGTCCATTGCCTGAACAGGCATTTTATGTATTTTTGTACAGTTATTATAGGAAGGCTGCACTGGTACATTGTGGGTGGAACCAGTGGTCCTCAAGTATTTTTTAACCTGTTTATTCTTTTTTAAAAAAAATTACTTTATTGTTGTTCAGTTACAGTTGTCTGCATTTTCTCCCCACCCATCCCCCCACCCCATCCAAACCCACCTCCCTCCCATGCTTCCACCCTCCCCCTTGGTTTTGTCTATGTGTCCTTTATAGAGGTTCCTGAAAACCCTTCTCCCCACTGTTCCCTCCCCTTTGACTATTGTTAGATTGTTCTTAATTTCAATGTCTCTGGTTATATTTTGTTTGCTTTTTTCTTTTGTTGATTATGTTCCAGTTAAAGGTGAGATCATATGGTATTTGTCCCTCACCGCCTGGCTTATTTCACATAGCATAATGTTCTCCAGTTTCATCCATGCTATCACAAAGGGTGTAAGCTCCTTCTTTCTCTCTGCTGCATGGAATTCCATTGTGTAAGTATACCATAGTTTTTGGATCCACTCATTTACTGATGGGCACTTAGGTTTCTTCCAGTACTTGGCTATTGTAAATTGTGCTGCTATGAACATTGGGGCGCATAGGTTCTTTTGGATTGGTGTTTCAGGGTTCTTAGGGTATAATCCCAGCAGCAGAATTGCTGGGTCAAAAGGGAGTTCCATTGTTAGCTTTCTGAGGAAATTCCACACTGTTTTCCACAGTGGCCTCACCAGTCTGCATTCCCACCAACAGTGCACTAGGGTTCCCTTATCTCTGAATCCTCTCCAACATTTGTTTGTTGATTTGTTTGTGTTGGCCATTCCAACCGGTGTGAGCTGGTATCTCATTGTGGTTTTAATTTGCATCTCTCTGATGGCTAGTGATGCTGAGCATCTTTTCATATGTCTCTGGGCCCTCTGTATGTCCTAGGAGAAGTGTTTGGTCAAGTCTTTTGCCCATTTTTTAATTGAATTTTTGCCTTCTTGGAGTGGAGCCATGTGAGTTCTTTATGTATTTTGGAGATCAAACCCTTGTCTGAGGTATTACTGGCAAATATGTTTTCCCATATAGTTGGTTCTCTTTTCATTTTCATGCTGTTTTTGTTAACCATGCAGAAGCTTTTTAATTTGATGAGATCCCATTTGTTTATTCTTTCCTTCATGTCCCTTGCTTTAGGGGATGTGTCTGTGAGGATGTTGCTGCATGGAATGTCTGAGATTTTCCTGTCATTGTTTTCCTCTAGTACTTTTATCGTGTTATGACTTATATTTAAGTCTTTCATCCACCTTGAATTTATTTTTATGTATGGTGTAAGTTGGCAATCAAGTTTTATTTTTTTGCACGTAGCTGTCCAGATCTCCCAAAAGCATTTTTTGAAGAGGCTATTTTTGCTCCATTTTATGCTCCTTCCCCGTTTGTCAAATATTAATTCATTGTAAAGACTTGAGTTTATTTCTGGGCTCTCCGTTCTGTTCCATTGGTTTATGTGCCTGTTGTTATGCCAGTACCAAGCTGTTTTGATTACAGTGGCCTTGTAATACAGTTTGATATCAGGTATTGTGATCCCTCCTGCTTTGTTCTTCTTTCTCAAAATTGCTACAGCTATTCGGGGTCGTTTATGGTTCTATATAAATATCTGAGATGTTTGTTCTATATCTGTGAAATATGTCATTGGCATTTTAATAGGGATTGCATTGAATCTATAAATTGCTTTGGGTAGTATGGCCATTTTGATGATGTTAATTCTTCCAATCCATGAGCATGGTACATGCTTCCATTTGTTTGTGTCTTCCTTAATTTCTTTCTTCATTGTTGTGTAGTTTTCCAAGTACAGGTCTTTTACCTCCTTGGTTAGGTTTATTCCTAGGTACTTTATTTTTTTTGTTGCTATATCAAATGGGATTTTTTTTCCTGATTTCTGTTTCTGATGTTTCATTGTTGGTGTTAAAGAATGCCTTTGATTTCTGAGTAGTGACTTTGTATCTGGTTGGTTTGCCAAACTCACTTATTAGGTCAAATAGATTTGTGGTGGAGTCCATAGGATTTCCTATGTACACTATCATGTCATCTGCAAACAATGACAATTTTGTTTCCTCCTTTCCAATTTGGATGACTTTTATTTCTTTTTCTTGTCAGATTGCTGTGGCCAGGACTTCCAATACTATGTAGAATAGGAGTGGTGAGAGAGGGCATCCTTGTCTTGTTCCTGATCTTAGTGGGAAAGCTCTAAGTTTTTGCCCTTTCAGTATGATGTTGGCTGTAGGTCTCTCATATATAGCCTTTATGATGTTGAGGAATGCTCCCTCTATTCCCACTTTGCTGAGTGTTTTTATCAGAAATGGGTGCTGTATCATATCAAATGCTTTTTTCCACATCTATTGATATGATCATGGGATTTTTGTATTTTTTTTGTTTATGTGGTGTATTATGTTTGTTGATTTGCAAATACTGTACCATCCTTGCATCCCTGGGATTAATCCCACTTGATCATGGAGTATGATTTTTTTAACATATTCCTGGATGCAGTTTGCCAATATTTTGTTGAGGATTATAGCATGTATGTTCATCTGCAATATTGGCCTGAAGTTTTCTTTCTTTGTTATGTCTTTATCTGGTTTTGGGATTAGCATGATGCTGACTTCATAAAAAGAGTTTGGGATTCTTCCATATTCTTGAATTTTTTGAAATAATCTATGGAGGATGGGGGTTAGCTCTCCCTTAAATGCTCTGTTGAATTCTCCTGTGAAACCATTTGGTTCAGGGCTTTTGTGTGTTGGGAGTTTTTTGATTACTGCTTCAATTTCATGAGGTGTTATTGGTCTGTTCAGGCTTTCTACTTCTTCTTCACTGAGTTTTGGATGACTATATTTTCCTAGAAATTTGTCCGTTTTACCTAGGTTTTCACATTTCTTGGTACATAGTTCTTTGTAGTAATTTCTTACAACCCTTTGTATTTCTGTAGTATCAGTTGTAATCTTTCTTCTTTCACTTCTGACTGTGTTTATTTGGGTCCTCTCTCTTTTTTTCTTGATTAGCCTGCTTAAAGGCTTATCAATTTTGTTTATCTTTTCAAAGAATCATCACCTGGATTCATTAATCTTTAGAATTGTGCGTTTAGTCTCTATGTCATTTAATTCTGCTCTGATCTTGGTTATTTCCTTCCTTGTACTTGTTTGGGTTGTTTTTGCTGTTGTTCCTCAAGTGCTTGTAGGCATAGGGTTAGGTTGTTCATTTGAAATGTTTCTATCTTCTTTAGGTAGGCCTGTATTGTTATGAACTTCCCTCTTAGGACTGCCTTTGCTGCATCCCATAGGTTTTGAATTGTTGTGAGTTCATTTTTGTTTGTTTCCAGAAACTTTTTGATTTCTTCCCTAATCTCATTCTTGCCCCATTCATTGCTTAATAGGATGCTATTCAATCTCCATGTGTTTGAATGTTTTGGGTTTTTTTCCTTGAGTTTGGTTTCTAGTTTCAGTCCCTTGTGGTCAGAGAAGATGCTTGGTATGATTTCAATTTTCTTGAACTTGTTGAGGCTTGTTTTGTGTCCTATCATGTGGTCTATCTTTGAAAACGTTCCATGTGCAGTTGAAAACAATGTGTATTTTGCATCTTTGGGATGAAAGGCTCTCTCTATATAGATCAGTTAAGTCCATTTCATCTAGGGTATTGTTCAATGCCACAATATCTTTGCTGATATTTTGTTTGGAAGATCTGTCCATTTTTGACAGTGGGATGTTAAAATCTCCTACTATAACTGTGTTGCTGTCAATGTCTTTCTTGAAGTCCTCCAAGATTTTCTTTATGTATTTGGGTGCTTCTGTGTTGGGTGCATATATATTTACAATATTTATGTCTTCTTGATGAATTCTTCCCTTGAATATGATGAAGTGACCTTCTGGGTCTCTCTTTATGGCCCTTCTTTTGAAGTCCCTTTTGTTTGATATGAGTATTGCTACCCCTCCTTTTTTTTCCTGTCCATTTGCCTGGAATATTTGTTTCCAGACCTTCACTTTCAGTCTGTGTAGGTCTTCTGTCCTGAGGTGAGTCTCTTGTTGGCATCTTATGTGTGGGTCATGTTTTCTTATCCATTCCACCCTTCTATGTCTTTTGATTGGGGTATTTAATGCATTTACATTTTAGGTTATCATTGATAGGTACTTATTCATTGCCATTTTTTCATATGTGTTTTCCTCTCTTTCGCTATTTTTCTTCCTGTTCTTAAAGCAAACCCTTTAGCATCTCCTGCAGAGGTGGTTTGGAGGAGGTATATTTCTTGAGGCTTCTTTTGTTCGGAATGCTCCTTATTTGGCCTTCCATTTTAATTGAGAGCCTTGCTGGATAAAGTAGTCTTGGTTGCAGGCCTCTGGTTTTCATTACTTGTAATATTTCTTGCCATCCTTTTCTGGCTTAGAGTGTTTCCATTGAGAAGTCAGTTGCTAACCTTATAGGGGCTCCCTTGTATGTTACTTCCTGTTTCTCCCTTGCTGCCTTTAAGATTCTCTCTTTATTTTGGAATTTTGCCATTTTAATTATTATGTGTCTTGAGGTGGGCCTGTTTTAGTTCCTCTTGATTTGGACTCTCTGTCTTTCCTGGATTTGTGTGACTTTTTCTCTCACCAAATTAGGGAAAGTTCCCATCATTTCTTTTTCAAACAGGTTTTCTATCTCTTGCTCTTCTTCTTCTTCTGGTGTCCCTATTATACCAATATTATTACGTTTCTTGTCTTGCATTTCCCTTAACCCCTCTTCGTTCTTTCGCACCTTTTTTCCTTTTCTTGCTCTTTCTGGGTGTTTTTTTCTACCTTGTCCTCCAGCTCGCTGATCTGATCCTCTACTTCATCGAGACTGCTTTTGATTCCTTCTACTGTGTTCTTCAGTTAGAAATTGTATTCTTCATTTCCTCTTGGCCCTTGTTGATAGTTTCTATTTCCTTTTTTCATGTTGATATAGTTTTCAGTGAGTTCATTGTAATTTCCCTGTAGTTTTTTGTAATTCTCTGTGAGCTCATTAAGCTTCCTTATAACCAATGCTTTGAACTCAATATGTGATAGTTGACTTGCCTCTGTGTCATTGAGCATTCTTTTTGAGAATTCCTACCTTTCTTTCATTTGGGGATTGTTTCTTTGTTTTCCCATTGTTTGTGAGACTCTTCTGGTTAATCTTTGCTTCTTAAATTGATGTGTTCTGACTCCCTGGGTCTATGGTGTTATCTTCTGTGGTAGAATACCTGTGAGATTCAGTGGTGCAGTCTCCTTGATCTCCTTGATCCGAGCTTGCTGGTCTTCAGTTGTGGTTCATGTTGGCTCTGTGTATGTCTTTGGAGTTTGATTGTTGTTGGGTGTTTCTTTGGTGGGCCATTCTCTCCAGTTGGTTAAGTGAACTGAGGGTCACTGTGTCCACCACCTCTTGTTTTCTGTTGTGCAGGTGTGGGCAGGTTGTGTTGAAGTTGTTTCTTCAGTTTATACAAGGTTTTGAGGCTTTTGTCTTGCTCTTGTTCAGTTGTTTGTTCTGAGTAATTTCTCCAGTATTTAGTTGTATTTCCAGATAGGTCCTGGGTTGAGTTAGTGTGGCATCCACTCCCTCCTTACATTCTTCTATTGTTATCTGTTGGTGGTTCCTTTGTTGGCGGGTTTCCTCTTCCAGCAGTCATCCTGGTGTTCACAGCTTCCACCTACTCGTCTGACTTTTCAGTGTTCTCTACAATTTTTGGTCTCCAATCTTCATATGTGCTGGGGTACTGTTGGCTGTTCACTCTGTTCCTCAGTAGATGGGCTAGGTGTTTCACCTGTGTGCAGGGGGAAGTGGACTCTGCTCCCACCTATCTTGTCACCATCTTCCCTCCCCTAATCTGTTTATTCTTGTTTCAGCTTTTAGTTATATGTTCCTTGTTTATTCTCTTAATGGTATCCTAGATATTATAGCATTCATCCTTAATTTATTAACATTGATTATAAATTAGTAATTTTTTTCACTTTAGGACTATGCTTGCACCTTCAGACTTTAAACTGCATTTATTCCCCTCTCATCTCTTATGTTGTTGCATTTTAGTTCTACACAGTTATTTCATTCTGCAAGGTCCATTGTTGGTCTTTATACAGTAAATGATACCCACGTATTTATACTTTTTATTATTCTTTCTCTTTTTTTGCAGTGCTGTTCTTTGAGATTATATTCTTTCCCTGAAAAAATTCCCTTTGGTGCTTCTTTACTTTCTTTCAGTTTTTGATTGCTTATTTTTTTAAGGGCAGTTTCACAGGGTGTAGCATTTTAGGTTGGCTGTGGTAGTTTTTGACATTTTAAAGATGTCATTTCATTGTCTACTTGCTTTCATTCCTTTTGTTGCCCCCTGTCATGGTTTTTGTTCTGATTTGTTGTTATGTGGTGGCTTATAATATTTAATCTTTATATTATTATTATTTTTACTATGATATGTCTAAATATGATTTTCTCTTTATTTATTCTTCTTGGGTTCCTAGTCTTCTTGAATCTCTGGCCTAATTACTTCTGATCATTTTGAAGAATTCTGATCTATTGACTCTTCAAATAATGCTTTTTCTCTCAAATTCATTCTCTGTTACTTCTGGAACTCTGATTATATCTATGACTTTTTTCTAGTGACCTTTTCATTGTATTCTAATATCCTTTATTAATATTTAATAATTTTTCTAATATCTCTTTTATAGCTTTTCTATTATTTCACTTTCTGCATTTTAGTCTGATTGTTTTCTATTGACATACCCTAGATTTTACTAATTCTTTTCTCAGCTATGTCTGATTGGATGTGATAAATCCATGCATTGATCTTTAAAGTACTGTGAATTTTTTAGATTTTTCTACTTCATCGGCTTTATATATTCCAATTCTTGGTGAATTATTTCAACTTATGTGTTTTCTTTAATATATTAACTATAGTTATCTCAAAATCCGTGTCTAGTAATGTCAGTATCTTGATTACCTGAATTCATTTTCATTTCTGTTTTCTGGTTTTTCTCTTTGTCCTTGTTACTTGGTATTACTGGAAATTTTTTAATTGAATGTTAGACTGTGCATTTAAAATGTCCTGGTTGCCTGAACACCTCCTGAGTGATTTCCAGGAACTTTAACAATCTAATTATGAGATTTCTTGACTCCTAATTTTGTAAATATCAGCTTATAAAGTAACACAAATGTCAGAAGCCTTTTTATATATTAATTCCTTTCATGATATATTGCATTATATGTAAATATAATACATTATTATTCTATATTACTTTTATTTCTGCCCCCACACAAATATTTTCCACTTTTAATAAAACTGCCTTCTATTACTTGTGATTTATTATTATTCTATTTATGGAGTTTAATTGTAGCCATAAAAATGTCATACAAACAAAAATTTAAATTTGGGAAGCAGGAACTGATACTTCATTTATTCCACATATATTTTGTGCTCTTATCAATTATACTACAGACCTCTTCTTCCTCTTCTGTATTTTTTTCCTTTTATGATGATTCTCTTACTGCCCCAAGGCCATTATATAGCATTATATAGCAAAAAGATGAACCATGTTTTTTACCTTTCATATTCCTCAAAATCTTAAAACATTGTGAATTTGGATTCCACTCTGTGTCTACTATATTCAATGAATCAAAATTAGACTTTCTCCTTCTGGCTAATGTCAATCTTATGCTTGGCAGAAGAGAACATACTACATTAAAACCATATTTCCCACCAACAAAAAGGGCAGGTTTTTTCATTGAGAAATGCATCTTGTAAACATGTATGATTGAGGAAATCATGTAAGAAACAATGACAAAGGGGATGATGGGGCCGTCAGCCTACTGAGAGTAAGGTAAAAATATGTATATGTATATGTATATGTATATTATATGTATATATGTGTGTGTGTGTTTGATTAGCATTTTCATTAATATGAACACTGTATGTCTAGTCCTCAAATGTCATTTACTAAAAATGCTTTGCAGGAGGTCTTGACATCAAAATGAACTTCTAAAGAACAGCAGTCTGAAGAGAAATGTACAAGGTAAATAGGCCATCTCAGGTGTACAGATTTATAATAATTTCAATTCAGAACATTCCAGGGGACCCTATTCCTCTTTTCTAATACTCCTCATATTGACTGGTACAGATCGAGGGTCAAAATCCTAATAGATTCTGCAGAGAAATAGGTTTCCAGAACTGATTTTCTCCTATCTGTACTGAATTTCAATTATCTAACCACTGTGGTAGGAGTGTGATTTTCCTTCTAACATTTCACTGAGAATGGCAGGAGACTCTAGGGGAGAGAGGAAGATGGCTATCTTGATCTTTTATCGCTAGAAAAAAAATACACACAAAGAAAGAAGAAATTAGCTCAACAGTTATAATAACTTGAGAAGAGTGAGGAACTAGTTGTGTACTTAAATACTGCTCAAGAGCACACAACATAGATGAAAGAACATAGGCCTCCTGTGAAAATCAGTGTTCCTGGAATTTAGAAGTTCATTAGGCATGCTGTCCTTGAAGTATAACACCAAGGCTGGCATTGAGAAAGCCAACTTACAAGACAGCAGAATTAAGGTTTGAGACCCTGGAGCATCAAAGCAGATTTAAAACATATGAATTTCCAGAATTATTGACTGTGAAGTTATTATGGCTCCTTCTGTCTGCAGTGACTTTTCTTGCTCTCTGTGAATGAGGGAAAGCAGATATTTCAAACCCTACAAGATCAGTTTTAGCACACTGAAGTAGTTAAAATTATGAAATGTGAAGACAGACCTGGGTTCAAGTTTGAGCTCTGCCACTTACTAGCTCAATGAATTATGTCAGCATTCTTAATCATCTTGAATCTCAGTTTCCTTATGTAAGTCCCTACCCTACAGGAATATTACCTCTGTGGTCAATAGAATGAAGCCTTGTGGATAAATCTATGATATTTGAAAGAGATATTTGAAAGATCAGTTTTGTGCTTTTGGGATCAAGATTATGAAATATGGACAGGCTGAAACTGAAGAGCAATTATTCAGACCATGACATCACTAGCAGACATCATTTTATTCTATTCCCATGGGTATAGGATCAAAGGCAGCAGATTTTAAATGGACTATGTAACAACATACTAGTGTGAACCATGTATAAGCAAGAGAATCACTTTTATGCATTCTTTTAAAATTTTTTATTGAATTTATTGGGATGACCTTGGTTAATAAAATTATATAGGTTTCAGGTGGACAATTCTATAGTACATCATTTATATATTATATTGTGTGTTCACCACCCCAAGTCAAGTCTCCTTCTATCACTGTACAACCCCATACCTTCTACCACACTTCACCCCCTTACCCTCTGGTAATCACCATGATGTTGTCTGTGTGTATAAGTTATTGTTGGTTGGTTGTGTTTGGGGTTTTTTTGGTTAATTTCTTCTCCTTTTTCACCCAGCCTCCCAATCTCCCTCCCCTCTGAGAGCTATCAGTCTTTTCTGTCTATGAGTCTGTTTCTTTTTTGTTTGTTAGTTTACTTTGTTCATTATATTCCACATATAAGTGAAATCATATAGTACTTGCATTTGACTGGCTTATTCACCTATGCTGTCTTTAATACACACCCCCTTTGGGGAATAATTATCACCTTCAACAAAGGTTTGTTGACATCTGCTACATTTAGTGCAACAGGCTGAGTGCTGGGAATTCAATCTTCTTCATCACACACACACAAAGGATGTTGTTCCTACATTACGTTCAGCTGTGACAGCATCAGCTTTTATTAACAGTGTTATAAGAAATACCCCTATGAGATTTGTTGAATTTTGAGAATCACAAAGTGATAAAACTTTTCTTGATTCTAGTTTAAAGAATAGTTGTAATTTTCTTAAGCAATTGATTTGTTTTTATAGATGGATGTTGTGACTCTTGTTAAGTGACAAGGGCTTCTTATTTGCAATTAGTTTCTGGAAAATATAGCACTAAACTATGGCTGAATCATGGTACATATGTAGGTCATAATAATATTCATTTTTAATATCTTGTTAAAAATTTATATATTGTTAAAAAAAACAAACTCCTGAATGTTTTCTGAACCCTTGAGAGGTACAAATAAGTACCTAATAAACTGATTCTGAACTACTTTTACAACACCATGTGGGAGAGGGGATGACTGGTATTCTTAATGAGCTAAATGAAGTGTGGCCTACGGATGAGCATTACACTGAAGAAAACATTTTTGTCCCACCACATTCCTATGCTCTTTCTTAAACCTCAGTGCTACGCCAGAATTCTTTAGAAGAGAAGAGTGGAATGCAGAGGGAAACTGTGCTGTTAGACACAGAGTAATTCAGGAAACTTGTAGAAGGCCATGCTGAGCTTTCCGATGGACAACTCTGGAAAGTGCTATCATGCCATGCATGCCAGCTAGTGGAAGGACCAGGAGGACAGCAGAGGACCTTGTCATATGCTTCCAAGTACAGGCTCTTCCAACAGTAAATCTGTGTGCCCATTACCATTCCCTGAATCACATTTGTATGTGATAAAGTAGTATTCTTTAGCACAAAACTATTAGAGATGTAGACTGCAAAGGCACCTTCAAACTGTTTCTGAGATGTTGTTTCATATAAGGTGTTAAAAACTTTCATGATCAAATATTTTAGGCCAATCAAAGTGTTTTAAAATGTGCTTGTTTTGCTTTGCTGTATAATTTATCTTACTATACTTTGTAAATATTTAAGAGGGAAATGTAGTAGAATGAGTCATTTTCCCAAATTATTTGTCCAGAGAACATACTTTTCCCTGACTAAGAACTATTAAATTTCACAAAATGCTAGGCTTCTATGGAATAGAGTTAGGAAAATAATGGTTTCTGGTAAGAATAGTAGAGGACTTTGAAGTTTTAGTGAACTAAAGAAAATGCATCATTTCTGATAGGAAATTTAAAATGTAGTAATAACTTTTTAAAATTTAAAATCATTGAACTATAAGGTTGGATTAAATGTTTTATGACAAAACCTATTTTTCTAAATTTAAAAGTATCTTTTAAAGAATTATTTTTGTGTCTCTAGCAAAATAATTTGTACCATGTTAATATACAATTTTGTCCTGGAAACACACACACACACATCCTAAAAATGAGTCGATTTAAAAATTTGTAAAGAATATTTTAAAATACTAAAAATATTCAAGAAGATTTGATAAGACTCAGGCTCAAGAGATAGTATGTAATTATTATTAAGTAGCTTAAATAAAGTAATTCCATTTGCCATAAAGTTTAAAATCAGAGGATAATAAAAAGAATAATGTAAATGATAGATAGTCTTGGAAATACAAAATACATTCAAACCTAAAATAATTAAAACAAGTTTCATTTTTTTGTCCTTATACTCAGCCTATATGGCAGTGGTTTTTAAGTAATAATGAATATTAGAAACTCCTGGTCAGAGGCTCAGATTCAAGATGTCAAACTAAGCTTACCCATTTACCTCCCCTTCCTCCCAGAACCACAGTAAAGTGATCATAAAATAATATAAAATGGAATGCATGCCAACAGCCATGGAGAAAATAGAAGGGAAATATCAGAAGATGCAGAGTCCAATAAATTTCTAGAGAGATTTTGTGATGGGCAGAATAATGGCCCACAATGATGGCCACACATTAATTCCCAGAGCCTACAGAGTCAAAAGGCACTTCGTGGATATGATTAATGTTACTTAACAAGGCAAAAGGCACTTCTTGGATATGATTAATATTACAGATCTTGAGGTGGGGAGTCTATTCTGGGTTATCTAGGTAGGCCCAACCTAATCACAGGAGTTCTTAAAAGCCAAGAGCATTTCCTGGCTTGGGAGGGAGAGAAAGAGAAAGAAGGAAGGAAAAGAAGGAAAGGAGGGAGGTGGGAGGGAGGAGAGAGATGCAATTTTGCTGACTTTGAAGATACCCTAAGGGGCTATAAGCCACCAAATACAAGCAGTCTCTATAAGCTGGAAAAGCAGGGCAATAGATTCTCTTCTGGAGCTTCCAGAAAGGAAGGGAACCCTACTGACACCTTGATTTTAGTCCAGTGAGACATGTGTTCAACCTTTGACCTCAGCACTGTAAAATAATAAACTTGTGTTGTTTTAAGCTGCTGTGTTTGGGATAATGATATAACAGCAATAGAAAACCAATATACAAGCAGTGGAGGGATGTTGGTTGATGAAACAAGACAAAGAAAGTTGCCATCTAGCATTTGTCAGCATGGGACAATGGCCAACAGAGGGGAGGAAGAAATTTTAAAGAATCAATAAAATGTCCTGATATCAAACTACACAGAATTCAAAAAAGAAGAGGATATAGGAAACACAAGAAGGAAATTATCCAAGGACTAATTCAAGTTCCCAGAATTGAATAAGGACGTAAGTCTTCAGATTGGAAGAATCCTCTACTTGCCTGGCAGAATGAATGAATGAATGAAGACCCACTACCAGATACGTTACTGTGAAAAGTCTGAATAATTTAAGAAAAGTGATGCTGTCTTAGAGAAGAAAATAAATGACCTTTAGAAAACAGGGAAAATAAGGTTGTTAAGAATAAGCAACATCAAATGTTGATGGATAATGGAGAAATATACCTGTAGTTTTGAGGGTAATTATTGTCATTCTTGAATTTTGTATCAGGGCCAAATTATCAATCTAATGTGGTGACATATAAACCTTATCAACTGACGAGAAATCTGACAACTCTTCTCACACACATTTCCTGGAAAGTCCAGGAAAATAGAGCAATACACCAAGATGCCAAGAAGATCCAGGACAGTGGCTCCAACCCAGAAAACAAAAGTGGCCCATTCTCTCCCAGAGGAAGGAGGCCTCCAAAAGGTAGGCATTTTGGAAAGAAGGGCTAGATTTCAAGTCCAGCCATGTGTTATCACCTCCATTGTGCCCCCTTGTACAATCCATCATTATCGCATGTCTGAGATACAGAGGCCTCCTAAATTCTTCTTGATTCAAATGGTCTCATCCAGAGATTTTCAACCAGTGTGCTACAAGAAGTTTTAAAACATGCAATACCTGACTATTTAGTCAGGGACACTGACTTCCTTTCCCTGAGATTGTCAAATGGAAAAATGACAACAGCACAACAGTAGCCATCCAGTGTGAATGCCCTGTCTTGAACCATAACTATATAGGTCATATAATAGAGTTGCATCTTATTGGTCATCTCACATAGTAAAGTTGCATCTGATTGGTTAATTCTTGGTACCAGAACTCCTCATATATGAGTATAGGCACCTAATTTTTTAAAAAGTCACTTTGGAGCAAGGAGCATAGGTAATTACTGTTACTTTTTTTAAAAATCAATTAAAACTATACCTATGTTTTGGTCAGATCAGCCAAAAATATATTTTTGGTGTGCTGCAGAATTTTAGTGATTAGTTTTTGTGTGCCATGAGATGAAAAGGGTTGAAAATTGCTGCCCTCACCAATATATTCTATATACGGCATCCAGAGCTATCTTTTTAATGCATTAAGCTGAACATGTTACTTATTTGCTCAAAACCCAGTGGCTTTCCATGATATTTAGAGTTAAATTCCATTCCATGGCCCACAAGTACTTAAATGGTCTGGCGACTGGCTGATACTCACTTCAGTTTCATTTCTTAATCATTCTTCCCCTTCTCACTTTCTTCCAACCAGTGTCCTTTTTGGGGTCCATCAAAAACAACAAGTACTTTTAGTTCAGTCTCTTCACACTTGCTTTTGATTTATTACAGATGCTGGCAAGGTTAACACTCACTTCCTTTAAGACTACTCAAATATCCCTACTTCAGAGATACCTTCCCTAATCATGCTCTCTGGAATAGCATCCACATTACCCTCTATTACCCTTCCTAACTTCATCTTTTTTCCTTCACTGTATTTATTACTGCCTGCCATTAAAATCTTTATTAATTTGATTTTCGTATATTTTCTACCTCCCCATTAGAATGTGTACTCCCTCAGGGTTGAGGTTGTCTCTCTTGTTTACCTCTCAGTCCTATCACTGAGAACAACATATGGCACATGTTAAAGACTAAACACATTTTGGGAAATTTGAAGATACAACAAAACTTTGTAAAGCATGAATAAGGACTATTTTCCACCCTAGGGTCTGGAGGTCATATAATCCTAGTGTCCTCCCTCCTTCTCCAGTAAATAATAAGTCCATACAGTGGTGTAAACCACTGTTAAAAAATTAACAATATGACTTGTTAATTTCTAACTTTTAGGATAAATTACATACAAATCAAGTATGATTAGAAAAAAGTTATTATATTTAAACCTGACCATGTGAGAGATGATTCAGTTTCCAAGGAAGGAGAGGTGGGACACAGCTGGAGGGAAACATGAGAGCACCCACTTCTCATCATAAAATGTGTTTAAAAACACCACTTATTGATGATGCTGCAAGAAACTGTAGTATAAACACGCTGCTTGAACTTGAGAAATTGACCACCCTAAAAACACCCATAACTGAAAATAGCGATCTAATTATATGTTGAGGAGGCAGGGAAAGTAGGGTAGAGGGTGTTTATGTATGTTAGGTTGCCCTGTATCACTCACTGCAAGAAGTTTTTTTAAGCAGATGGCTGGACTGCAAACTTTCCCAAAGGAGTCCACATTTATTTATTTATTTTTCATTCCTAAATCATATTCTACTGCATTTATTGTCATAGCTTAATTCTTACTGATTCTCTAGTTTGTTCGTAAGTTTTTATTTTATCCACCTAAAGTAAATGGAAAACACTGTGAATAGATTTCTTGTTCTTCATACCCTTGTATAGCACTTGACACAGAGATGAATACACAGTAGGTGGTCAAAAAGTTATTACCTATTGAAAGGCAGTTACACTTCAAGGTCAAACCTAGGGCAGAATGCATCAGAAGCAGCAAGGCATTCAAAATGCCTGATAGAAAGTTTTAAGTAGTGCAGTGTTCTTTAAGATGGGCACTAGAAAAAATCAGTTTTTTGAGTCAGAGACCTGGGAATTGATAGAGAGGAATGTACAGTGAAGGAAGTGTCTTTTAAACGGTAGCTGATTTTACACAGAATCTGGAAAACACACAAGCCAGTGTATGTTTCCTACCCTGGCGAACTTCCAGCTGCCGTCACTAAAGCCCCATGTCATTTGGAGAAAATATCTATTAAGAATTATGGCTCATAGCCTTCCTCCCTGCTATTTTTCTACAGGTAAGATAGGGAATAAGAGGCCTCCAGAGCCTTGGAGAACTGAGTATTGCCTGTTGGTATGGTATGTTTCTAAATGCAGTCAGAGAAGTAAGATGAAGTATAGGGAGGGTAGCATAGCTCTGAATCATCCAGCACAAATGGGCCACATCACCTTCAGCAGCTCTGCATTTGTTTCCCCTCTGTCAGAAGAGGAAATAAGGCCAGATAATGGAGAAGATGCTTTAAGTTTTGGCATACCATGATTCTAGCTAAATCCTTAGAATTTTTGGCAAAACCCTGGACAAAATATAAAACAAAACAATTTCTCTTTCCAAGTTTATTTGTGTGGAGTCTCCACAGCACCTTATATTTTAGTCCAGAGCACAATATATATTCAGATGAACTCTCTTCACTTAGGGTAAATGAATTCTTTATTTGAATCTGTGCAGGTGTATCTGACTTCACTTAGGAGTTATACTTTATTTCCTTCAGTATATTGTATATTCTTGCAGATTATTTACTTCTGGACATTTCCCAGAATGACATGGGCTCCGTTGTAAAATGCTGCATGTTCCCATTGCCTTGAATTGAGGTCTCATCTGTGTCCCAGGACCGATGCAGGAGGGCAAGAAAAGTATAGCCTCGCAACTAGAAGGCAGAGGGCTGATGGGGCAAGGGGGAGAAGAAGGTTAGCAATCATGCTGTTGACTGAAAATTAATATTGACTAGGTGCTCATCACCAAAAAGGTTTATTTGGGAAAGAGAAAGGCTTGTAACCCGGCAAGCCATGCACACTGCCCCAGGCACCAAGGGAAAAGGAAGTTAACAGAGAAGTTAGAACCGTAGAGCTTTATTATGAGCAGAGATCTTTCTTCAGAGTTCTCCCACACTCTCTCAAGTGCATACCAGGCTTCCATGAACCTTAGCTCCTCCCATAGACCCTCAAGACTGATCGAGTTGTCTTAAAGTTCCAGTTAGTCTTTATCAATGCCAAGGAAGGAGAGTACCAGACCAGTGTGAGGTAAATGTGCAATGGGGATGGGATAGAGAGGAGCTGAAACCAAGGCACACTCAGGGCATATCACCAATTCCAAATGACAAAATGAGCTCAGTAAAGCAGTGTTTTCTTAAAGAGTTAAGCTTATTAATTTCTACTTGATTGAGAAGGCACTTTAGAGACTTTCTGTATATCTATTTAAGCATGTTTACCCATATGCAGTAGTATTGCTATGCAGTTGCTAGTACAGCACTTTTATATTTTATTTCTTTCACTCTCAAAATGAATGGTTAATTGAATAAAGGTCTGCAAGTAATGAAATCTGAACTTCAGTAACGCAAGATCAATGTGGCATATACCACTGACTACTTTTCATTGCATCTGATGCAATGGGCAGACTTGTAGCAAGCCTAAATAAAACACTCTTTCCCTCTAAATGGTAATAGATGCTATGCTATGTTTAACATTTGTTCAATACAGACTGCTTTTATGGCTTTAAGAATTAATAAAATTGAAGTTAGTGGTAAAACATTACAATTTCAAATAAAGTATAGATGTGTTCTATTCTGTGCAAACCCAATGTCAAAAATTTACACTTCCAGTGAACAAGTGAAGGCATTTTGCACTTTGCATAAGGATTTTCCAAGGGGTCAAACAAGGTGAGGCCCCACCAGACAGGGGGCTGGAGGCTTGTTCTACTCGTGGGGCTAAATGAAGATCATACTATGCCTTCTGAGGGGGTCCTTAGTGGCACAAAGTGCTGGGATGAAGCTGAACCACACATACGATCCATGCAGAACTTCACAGCAGCAGCAGTGAAGAGAACCAGGTGCAGCCAGGTGTGGTGAGGGCATACTCGATGCCACTGTCAGGTGCAAATTACAGAAGATGCTCGATGCTTCCCTATTCCTTCTCCCTGCTCCAACATGGGAGAATGAGGCCCCAGAAAGGAAGGCAGAAGATCCCAGAAGCCAGATAATCACCTCATGCACTAAAAGACTTTGGAGTGTGAGGAGGGGGAGAACCTGGCTATGATACTTTAAGGACCCTGCCCAACCAAGACCCCTAGATTCAAGATGAGGGCTATGGAGGCCAGCTGTTGCAGTCACTCCTCTACCTCTCATCCCCAACAATGTCAAGTTCTGCTTAAGAGATCTTTCCATTATTGTTTACAGCTAGCTAAGGGAGAAGGTAAGAGGTGTATTCCTCAAAACAAGAGAATATGAAAGATTGGGGATAGAAGAGAAGGGAGGTCTTAGGGCAAAAGGAGTGAGGTGGACACGGCAGTGCAGTAGAGGGCTGGGGTTCATTAAGAATGAGAACTCAGAAAGGACTGCTTGGCTGTGAATCCTCCATTGTTCACTGTCTGACATGGGGCATGCTCTGTGATGCCTCTGTTCCCGAAGCTTCCTCATCTCACAAATGGGGCTGCTGTGTTACCCTCCTCACAGAGTTATTGTGAGAATTTACCGTATTGATATCCGTAGAGAGCTTAAAATAGCACCAGTCTATAAGTACTTCATAAATGCTAATTTTTATTATCATTACCCATGGAAAAAAAAAATACATCCCAAGAAAGGGAAGGAAAAAGTTATCTTGAACCCTAGCGTGAGACCAGGAGACAAAGCCCATTAACTAGTATAGAGGAGACAATGATACGGGGATGGGGAACAGGGGAGGAAGGCTTTATATTTCAGGGCAAGATGAATACGAAGTGCAGACTTCTGTATGTTGGGCCACATGGTGCTGTCTCCAGTACACCAGTGAACGGAAGTAGAGAAAAATAGCATGTTCAATACAATAAGCTCTAAAGAGCTTGGGTTGCAGTATCTTGAATTATTTGGCACCTTAGGGGACCTATTTTCTCTTGGGGAGGGGACTTGAGCATTATTGCCTAAAGTGCCAGATCCTGTAGCTTCCCCTTGTTTGAATAATGAGAAGAAACTGAAACTTTTGGCTTCATTGAGGCTATAACCTTAGAATGATGATAACAGCTTCTACCCAATATGGTTGTAATGTTTATAAATTATATTTACAAACTTTGCTGTATTACTTAATCCCTGATATTGGGTAGGATTTCCTGCAGAAGCTCTTTGAGAAGACCAAGTTGATTTCTTTCTTTCAGTGAGCATTAAATGGTGGGCGAGTGTTTTATTCCACACACAGCATGCACTGAGGCATGCTGAACACAGCGCCGGCTTCCTTCCTCCACCGCGCTCCTGACTTAGCGGATTTTCAGGCTAAGTTCATCATTTCCTGGTAGGGGATGAACTAACATTTTAAAAATTCATTTTAAGGCTGAGTGTGTATGAAAAGTTTATTGGATCAAAAAGTCTTGGTGTTGAAAGGTAGCATAAAAAGAAGGTTCATAAAAAATAAACAATGCAAGCTGGCCAAAAATATTAACATAAGCTGTCTAACAATGAAATATGAAGATTATATCCAGAGTAATGTTGACTCTTAGAAGCACATCTCTGTGCACGATTCTCATATATGATTTATGAGGATGAAGTAGTTTCTACAGGAAGGAAAGGGGGCACCTTAGTGGCCCCAGAATCCTTCCAGATCTACTTTCTAGTCTCTGGCACCTTAACACTACACAATGCACTGATGAGCACAGAAAAAGTATATTTCTATACACAGTGCAACTCTATAAATTTTCACTTACATGACGGCTTGGTTCTGGTGAAGCCTCCACTTCACACATAGAAATGACGGGATGGCCATTAAATGAGGCATCCCATACAAACCTATAGGTTTCCCACATGTGTATTCAAAATTGTACACTGAAAAATGTGGTAAGTGGGTAGATCTTATGCTCAGTCTCCTTAACACACACACACACACACACACACACACACACACACACACACACGCACGCACGCCTGGGAATGACCACTTTCCTCCCGGAACTCTGGTTCTGTTCTCTCTCATGAATGGATTCCCTTCTTTACAGGGTTTCTCTCACTAATATTTCCTCCTCAAATTTAAAATTATTAATTTTTTATAACCCAGGAAAATTGTTTATTTTTATACCCAGACCGATCTACGTGTATAATGTTTGAAAGCATTCAAGTTCATTTGTTTGATCTGAACTTCCAGGGATAATCCTTTGCTCTCTGTCAAGGATTGAGCTATAAACCTGTTACATTCTTGTCAAATGGCAAGACCTCAGGTACCTTCCTTGTGACTAGGGCCAGTGCTTTATTTTTAGTACTCTTTTTTTTTAACTTAAATATGAAAATGACATTCAGAGTAGGTCAGGTTAAATGACTCTTTGCTATTTAAAGAAATAAACACCCTAAAATAAATAGTGTACATGAAGAGACAGGAAAAGAAGAAATCAATTTTAAAGTAGAATTATCATACTTCCCCACTCGTTAAGGTTTGTGTAGCTCAGCCTTGTCTTAGTATGAGTGAAAAGATGAAGGGAGAGTGTTCCATTCCACACACACAGCACACACCGAGGCAGGAAAGAACACAGTGCTGGCTTCCTTCCTCCACTATGCTCCTGACTTAGCTGATTTTCAGTCTTCTGTGAATTTCTGTGAGCTTTGGTGCTGATTTTGATGATTCTGTGAGCTGTTTCCCACAAGGGAGCCTCCTGGACACGTTCCTTCTGCTGCTGAGGGTTAGGTGGGGTGTGGGGAAGGGAGAGAGTAAGCATTCTGCATATTACTTCCAGAAGCCCTCATCCCCACACAGGGAACACCAAAATGGCACAGGAATTATGACTCCACCCAGGGTGTGGGGAGGCTGGTCAGCACGTGGGGAAGTGAGAAGAAATAGAAGAGAACCCACCAACAGAAAGGAGGTGGGAAGTACCCAAAGATGGATATAGGGGTTAATCTCTGCTCCCTGTTTTTCCAGTAAATCTTCACATGCACTAAATTTTATACATTTTTTGCAAATATTCTAGGGAAAACATCATAGATATACACAGAGATGTTTAACAAGCTTGTTCTACCTCTAGACTTAATGTAAAGGTTCAAAAATAGGCAAAAAACTGTGTGTCTAACATTGGGAGTTGACTAAGTAAATTATGGTGTGACTATATAAGAGGATATCATGCAAATATTAACATATAGTATGTTGTGAATATATTTGGCAACATGAAAATACTTACAAAAACAGTATGTCAATTTGATCCCATTTTAGTGTGTGTTTGCGTGGATAGATACATGATAGATAGATACAGCATTCTAGTTTCCACTCGGATATATAAAGAGCTTCAAAGTCATCACTTACAAGAGGAAAAAGCTAAGTGAACTGAATATTTTTAACTCTTTTTAGATCCATCAGAGAATTGAAATCATAGAGCAAACAGCAGCCCCCAAAACTGGAAAGAAAGGCAAATGCCAAGAATCACTGCATCCTGGGACCAGAAGCCCAGGAGCAGAAGCTGATCACTGGAGCCAGCACTAGAAGTAACACTTCAACTGCAGTTGACAAGTTGCCAGCCTCTCAGTGTGAGCAGCTGGAGAGCTAACAACTCTGGGGGCCCAGCCTCAAGGAGACTCCCTTACATTTGTGAGCTTTACCTTCAAGAGCCCTACCAGGCTCTCATAGTGAAGATCAAAGAAAAGTCCCCTTCAGCAGGAGAAGAGGAAAGTAACCACTTTGAAATACACTCAGAGAGCTATGTTCTTAACAATGGCCTGAATCCAAAGGAAACAATTAAATATTGGTTTCACCAAGAGTCTAATTGATTTGGGAGAAAGAAATATCCAACTCCAGCCCTCCTGAGCCTTGGACATGAGGAAGGAGGAATACCTGCCTTCTGCCATCTCTAGCCTTCCTGCTTCGCAAAAAGCGGGTGGCAGTGGGGGAAAGCTGAGAAGCAAAGGGGGTCTCAGCCCAGAGACAGGTTCACTGAAAGATTAAGAGCTCATCACAAGATTATAATACCCCCCTTCTTCCATACCCTGCCACCACAACCATGGGGCTGCTGTGTTAGAACAGTGGTTTATAGCTAATAGCTGCAAGATTCAAACCCTATTTTAAGGAGTCTCTGAGGAAATCTGGAGACAAAAACAAGGGCACTATATCCATTCATTGAAAAAGTTTTGAAAGGAGCCTCCCTTGAATGGTGAGATTAAGATTTTTGTTTCAGAAATTCTCCCAATATTGTATACTTTTGGTGAGGTTATTAAGTGTGCATTAAAAGCTTGAATCCTTAGAAGGAGCAATACTTTACTGATTTATAGGAATCACTTTATCAAAAGCACAGAAACTGACAGCCAGATAGAAGGAATTTACATTGGAAATAGGATGCTCAGGTTGGAAAGAAGGTCAGAAAATTGAGGTGATGTTAGACCTTACTCGGTGCTGAACTGAGGACAGCCAGTGTGGAGTAAGAAGGCTGCCTGGGAATCTGGGTTAATGAGAATGGAGCTCACACAGCCAATAAGGTGCTATACACAGACGGTAATGATGGAACTTAATTGCTCTATAGGGTGATAAACATTCCACTTAAGGCTCTGACAGAATTGAGCTATGTCACAAGGAGTTATCTGTCATCAGCTCTGTCCTCGGGATCAGTGGCTGGTTAATAGTGGACAGGAACTAAATGCTGTCTAAGGTGTGTACCACTCGAAGGTCCTAGTACTAAGTCACAGAGGAGAACACACCAACTATTGGTTTTCTATTGCTGTTGTAACACATTAAGATAATAGACATTTTTGTCCATTGTTCTTGTGCATCTAGGTTAACACACCTTTAAAATGCC